>NC_056743.1:762924272-763276772 GCF_019279795.1 Protopterus annectens | reverse complement strand
GAAGTAAAAAAGTCATCTAAATAATTCCACATTAAATAAATCTGTAACTAGTGAAGAGGTTGCTGCTAGCAAACACCTTTATATTTCATGGTTTCATCGAAAAATAAAGTGTCCGATGCCCCTGAGGAATAAATTGCCTATATTACATTAAAAATGATAAGCTAGTAATATTGCAATAGGAAATGGATAGCAAACCGATAACAGGCTCATAGTTAGTATCTTAACTTTTTCAGTACGGCAGCATTCACCCCTTGTGGGAGTAGAACCAACAACCATCTGCATCAAAAGCAAGTACACAACCTGTTGTGCTATTAACAATGCAAGCTGACTTACCATAAGCAGCACTAAACTTCTCTTCCCCTGCAGCTCTCAGCTCCTTGTAAAATCTACTCAATACTCAACTGCATCTCAACTTTGCAACACTAGAAATCTGGAAAAAGTCAAATTTATTGGGGGGGGGGTCAAAAGCCCAAAAAACAGGGACACATTAAACATTGCTTGTATAATCTTGGAAAGTTGCTAGAATAAAATGCTGTGTTACCACCATACATTTTACTGCCAAGGTCCCTGTGCAAAAGAGTCAAAGCAACATACCACTACACCAAATCAGCTGCTTTGTGAAAGAGAGGAAGACTGAAACTTAAATGGCTATCATTTAATGAATTCAGTTCTCACCATAGCTGTCAACCTCTTAGCACAAAACACCTGGACAAACTCAGTAATGAGGGAATACAGCCCTCAAAAGATATTCAGTGAATTCAGTTCTTGCTACAGCTGTCAACCTTAGCACAAAAAACTTGGACAACGCCAATAATGGGGTAATACAGTCCCAAAAATAAGGACAAATTTCAAATATTCATCTTATAAACGTACAAAACTGCTAGAATAGAAGGTTGTGTTACTATGTATTTTCTGAAGAATATGAAGTCTGAAATACAAATCCCTGTGAATTCTACTTCTGACGGAACAAAAACAATTTCCAGTAGAGGCCCAGGGAGAAATACTGCAGACACATGTCTTTGTAAAATGGCAGGACACCAGAGCAAATCCACACAAACACAGGGATGAGATGCAGACTCCACACAGAAGGCACCCCAGCCAAGAATCAAACCAGAAAACCTATAGCTCCGAGGCAACAAGTCTACCACTGCACCATCAAATATGTACAGAATTAAACATTCAGAAACCTGAAGTCTGAAATTCAAATGCCTGTCCATTTTATTTAACATTTGTTAATTAGGACAATCTGACTTGGAACAAAAAAAAAATTTTTCAGCAGAGGGTCAGGAAGAAATAATGCAGACATGTCTTTGTAAGTATCATAGGACACAAAAGCAAACCTACACAAACACAGGGAGAAGATGCAGACCCCACACAGAAGGCACCCCAGCAAAGAATCAAACCTGAGAACCTTCAGCTGTGAAGCAACAATACTACCACTGCACCATCAAATATCAAGCATTGCAACATGTAGAAACCACAGATATTATGAGGAACAGATCAGAATTCAGGTCCTTAACACCTGCATATGAGGTACAGGGTTCAAGCCTGGGTATCTCTACCCATCGGTATGTAGTAAATGGGGCTGTACACACAGACACAGACACACACACACACAGACACAGACACACACACAGACACACACTCCTACCAGCACAACAATCAGCTCCTTCAGCAACTAAATCCGACCCGGTACTGCAGTAATCCTGTATGCTCCTTCAGCGACCTAGTATGCTAGTAAATCCATCAGCCCAAATGACTGATCAGTGACCCAGTACTCCTGCATGCTCTTTCACCTACCACAATTCTGTGACCGAAGCCCGCGCACTGAAAAAGTCTTGCAAGTCCTGCGGGAGCAGCTCAATCCTCTCATTTGCTCTGACTGTGGCATGCTCCTTCACCTACCACAATTCTGTGACCGAAGTCCGCGCACTGAAAAAGTCTCGCAAGTCCTGCGAGAGCAGCTCAGTCCTCTCATTGGCTCTGACTGCGGCTGAAGCAGTCTGGAGCTCCTCTGTGTGGTGCAGTTGTCAACGCACAGAATCCTGGTATCTCACAGCAATGATTGCTGGATACCTGTTTGTCCCTATCCGGACTGCTGGTAAGGCAGTCATGAATTTTTTGTTTAACAGATATTTTTTTGTTTTTTTCTAGGTGGGGGGGGCTGCAGTCCGGCAGTCCGATAGGACGAGCCACCTCTGTATATATATATATATATATATATATATATATATATATATATATATATACATATATATATATATATATATATATATATATACATATATATATATATATATATGTGTGTGTGTGTGTGTGTGTGTGTGTGTGTGTGTGTGTGTGTGTGTGTGCATGTGTCTGTATGTACATATATATATATGTATATATATATATATATATATATATATATATATATATATATATCTATATACATATATATATATATATATATATATATATATATATAAATATATATATATATATATATAAAATTATATCCCCTTCAGTAGATTGAATGTTTACAAGTTCGAACCACATATGGCCGAGACGATATGTTCAAACTTGTAAAAGCTCAATTGGACTGACTGGAGATGATCTTACAGTGCAAAAAGGGAAGATTTCCCATTCCCGCAATATAGTGCGATCTCGGAGTTGGTATATTTAAGTAAGGAGGTGTGGGGGATGCAGGGGTGCGTAGCCCTCCTGCTATATACGTTTAGTTTTGTGTTTTATTGCTTTATTTGTTTTTACTCCAGTGTTCGAACTTTTATGAGTTCGAACATATGGTCTTGGCCATATGTGGTTCGAACTTGTAAAAGTTCGATCTACTGAAGTAGATTCATATATATATATATATATATATATATATATATATATATATATATATGTGTGTGTGTGTGATTGTGTGTATATATATATATATATATATATATATATATATATATATATATATATATATATATATATATATATATATATATATATATGGATTCACTTTAAAATGCCGGATTTATAAAAGATCGAATTTCATATGGCAGAGACCATATGATCAAACTGTCGGAAACTCAACATCATAAAATGAATGCAAAAAAACTAAGAAAATGCTTTCTCACCATTATTGCAGGAGAGCAAGCCTCCCTGGACCCCCACACCCCTTCTACTTAAATATTTAAACTCTGAGATCGCACTACAGTGAGGAAAAGGGAAATCTCCTTTTCTGCACTTTATATCTCCGTTCACAATGTTGAGATTCTAAAAGTTCGATTAGATGGTCTCGGCCGTATGAAATTTGATCTTTTGCAAATTCGGCATTGTGAATATATATGTGAATATATATATATATATATATATATATATATATATATATATATATATATATATATATATGGGCTATATCCCCTGTATGTCATATCTCTATACTCTAACTCCAAGGATGCTGAACCACAGAATAAAAGAAAGCTTTAACACCCCCTCCAAACTTCAGCTCTTGTTGAGTTGGTACATTCTGAAATTATAATGAAGTGTGATGTGATATTATGCTTCCAAAACTGTAAGACTTAGCACATGTTTCAATATCTCCCTCAAGATCATAGACTCTCCAAAAAAGGGCATAGTTGTTGCCCTCAGGATGTACTGTATTTTCAACATAGATATAATGTTTGGGAGAATATAAAGGGTATAATGTTTCTGATGTTATTCATACACATTACAAAAATACACCACAAGGACAATGGTATAAATTCAACATTTTTTCCTTTATGTGTTAATACTACATGTTTTAACTGACTCTTAAGAATATGTTAAAATCTTTTTATATGTGATATGGTATACTGAATCTGTAACTATTGTATGTCCTGTATAGCTGTGATAGTGTAACATGTTGGCTACCAAAAACGTGTAAGTCTTTAAATGTGCTTTTAGAACGAATGTATGAAGTCTGGGATCATTCTCACAGCAGTTAGCCAAATCACAGGGCCTTAATTAAGAATTACTGTAGTATAAAAGAAAGTAGAGGCCTACAGCTTTGGATTTTTCTTAAGGCCTGGCACAGACTTGTGACTTTCTTTTTGTTTATAAGGCAGTCTGTATCTGGAAGGGCTGTGTGGAGTGGCAACTATTATGAAGGTATTGTTTTATTTGGATACTACAAAGCCAAATGTGCTAGTGTACTAATGTACTATTTGGTGAGATTTGAATAAACTTAAGTTCTTGTGTATGGCCTGCATTACATGTCTTCTTGGATCTTGCAGTGTAAACCGACAAATCTGTAGCTACCATCTTGAGGAAAGGCATATCAGAAGAACAGAATCTATCAACCAAACAATACCCTAAAGAAGGACTATATACAAAATGAATTAACAACAAAGAGAGGGAGCTCTAAACAAATGTCCATTTCTTAAGAAATTTACAATGAAAGAGATGAAATATACAGACAGAGACATGTAGTTCAGTGCTAACATGTCAGAAAGGTGGATCCAGAGACGTATGTTCAAGAAACAGTAACAGTACTAGTGGCAAATTACAGATGCTAATAGTAAAAAATAAGAATCGATTCTTAAAAAATAGAAGAAAGAAAAAAAAATGTGAATCCCTTGCTACAACACCATGCATCATCAACAGTTAAAGAGCTGTGGAGAAATGGAGTCTACTGCAAACTCCCAAGTGTTCTTCTTTATAAGAGGAAGATCTAAGCAAATAGGATGAGCAGGGAGCCTTTAATTAAGTTACTGAATAAATTGTAGGTTGAAGATCAGCTGTAAAGTGTCAGTGAAGATGGAAAGGGGGTCTGAATCAAAGATGTCTGCAACTCAAATTAAGGTTATGATGTAGATGAAACGGTGTTATGTAGATCTATGTGCTGAAGTAAGTCAGCTGGCTTGAGTATAAATTAATGACTATAGTTTGCGCTAATGAAAAACACTAGAGGAAGGGCCACTTGACAGAACTGTTGGAAAAGAAGTTTTGGAAAATCTGTTTCCTATGAGAGACTGATACCATGTTATCAGCACAGGGAGATCCCCTGCAATCCATTCTATCATAATGAACACCAACTCAACTACTTATTATATTATTTTGAAAATTCCATTAGACTGTGGAATTGCTGATTAACATGATGGATAATATGTGATTACTCTTCTACACGTGTTTAGAATTGTTTGGGTTAATAAGTATATAACAGTAACTGGTAGTTAATCAGTCAAATAGTCTAGGATGGGTAGCAGTTTGTATTTTACTACTTTAGGGCAGGACAGAAGGCTGTAGAATAACTGAATGTTACCAGTGTTCCCCGAATTTAGTGTGTGTGTGTGTGTTTGTAAAAGTTTATTGAAAGTGAAGTTACCATGGACAAGTGAAAACTCAGAGGCACTAAAACCTAGAGAGAGTGGTGAGATAGAGTCTGGGACCTAGACCAAAGACATTGCTTAATTGAGTTTTTAGTATGAAGCCTGTTCTTGGATGTGAATGGTATAAGCTCATACTCAGAGCAATAGTGCATATTTCCTACATGATTTTGAAGCTATGATTCACTTAGTGAGCTGTTTGTTAATTTATATTTGTGAGTCTTTAAATTGTTTTGTACCAGTGGTGTGATTTGAAATAACATACCCCTTGTAACCATTAAATTTTACATTTAGATGAATGTACTGGTTGTGCAGTGGAGCAGATACTAGGATTATAGCCACTGTCTAGTGTACATCACACTGGGGACTATACAGCGGTGAAACTCAAACCCCCATCCTTTTTAACCACCACAGTTTTAAAGTTTTGAGCAGAGGTATGGGTATTGCAGTTGGGCTTGTTTAGCTTGGAAAACAGTTTTTGTCATACAAGTATGTGCGCAATTGCAGCCTCGGGATAACTATGAAGAAGTATAGATTGCGCAGCAGTTATTTTATTTTTTTTATTTAGAATAGTTTTAGGAAACAGGCCAAAAATGAGCTGTGAAGAATACACCTAGATATCAATGCCACTGAATGAAGTGTGTGAAACCAAGGTCATTTTGCATTCTAGTATGGCAAAGGAGAGCATGATAGCAGCCTTGAGTGCAGCTGGAATGCAGTCCAATAAATCTGGGGACACCTTGGCAGGTCGTATGGGTATCTGGCATGTAGAAAAAGGACATTCAACTCCATTTATACATGATCTCAAACCTCAATTGACACTAGAAAGACTGGAACTACATATGGAGCATACGGCAGGTGAAAAGAAAAAAAAAAACAGCTTGACATGCAAAAACGGCAACAGCAAGCAGAAAAGATAAAAGCACTACCAGCTTTAAAGGGGAGTATCTTTTGCAAAAGACAAGTGAACACTTCGGGGGCGAACCATAGTTGCCAATCTCACTACAAAACGATCTCATCATTATAAAAAGATGGAGGACTTTGCGACTTTTACTTGGGCATTTGAAATTGTATGTAATCAGCCTAATTAACCAGGGACAATGGGTGAAATTTTTAAACTCCTCTTTTTATAGGTAAGCAATGCCTGCTGCCTCAGAGTTATATGTAGATTGTTTAAATTCTGATAAAATAAAACAATAAAACATTCAAACATTCAAATAACTCTTGAAGCATACAGAAATAAATTTAAGAGCATAGAAAAAAGGCAGATGACACCAAGTGGCTGTATTACAGAACTATCACATATTTCATAGGGTGGTGAGCAGACATTTTTGTGTTGGAGCAAGCACTCTATGCTGAGGACAGGAGAGTTGCATTGGAAGATTATGAGTTTAATACTGCTGAAAAGATGAAGAAGAAGGGAGACTTCTATCAAGCTGGTGGGCCACAACTCTGCATGAAGGGGCTACTCAGCACTACACTTGGGTATAATGGGACTTATGTTGATAAAGCTAGGATAGTAGGTCTTATAGCCAAACTAGGAAGACACAGGTACATGTTCAGGTCTTGGGATCAAATGTTTTTAATGTAACCAAATCAGGCATGTATGACACCAATGTCCACTGAAACAAAGTGGTATGCAAAGGTCATGGAAGGCAAACAGGGGTAGCACTGAGACTGGTGGCTTTTGTGGAGACAACAGCAACACCAAACTACCACATGGGTCAACACACACACTACACACACACACACACACATATATATATATATATATATATATATATATATATATATATTATGACAATTTCTGATATACACTGCCTTTATACCCATGTTCCACTGTCAGTAGACAGTGCAGGACTGGGGCAACATCATGACTGGTTACTAGCATGCATCTCTCACAGTCCATGATCCTTTAGAGTGGATTAGCCACCTCTACACAGATAAGACAAAAGGCTGGAACCCTGTAGGAGAAAACTTTTAGCTACAGTGCACCTCCACTCACAAAAAACAATCCTTGTGTAGAGAGACAACACAACAGACTGACTGTACTGGCACTTGCTTTTCCTGTCCCAAATCTGACTACCTCAGATGTTTGACCTTACTCCTCAGAATGCTGTGGACTTCATTGCACTGACCAGCAATGCCTCTCACTGTAGTATATGCCATCTATTTTGTGGTGTATGTTTTAGAAATGTTTTGCCAATTATGTCATTATTCATTTTGGCACAGATATATATGCAGAAATTGCAGCAGAGGCTGCTGTGGGAAACATCGTTGTGCATACAAGTATTACACATTGAGTTAACCTGCACCTTATTGTATGGCAAAGTCTTCTGTGGAGTCAGGGATATACCTTGCACTATGATCACAATTATGAATACATTGCGAAGGAAAAGCCCATTTTGACAGGCACTGCCTTCTGCTTAGATTTTTTAATATACTTTTTGCCACTGAGTTGGGACAAAGCTCAAGACCTTTGATGAGCCATTTTCTTAACTGACTTAACTAAACTTACCTGGCATTTGCAGGGGTGGGAGGTTGGCATAATGGTTAAGGTGTTCACCTTACAAACACAAGGTCCAGGGTATGATTCTCAGATGGGGTAAATGGATAGGCTTAAAATGGCCCATAAAGGCAGTTCGCCTAGTACTAACCTATGAACTAACCTATAACCTATGAACACTAATCTCAAGCAGTAAAAATCATTACTATTTGTGGAAGAGGGTAAATTGCATTACATGTAAATCATCTTCCTTTAAACAAATCTGTTGAAGATACTTTTACATGTTATCAGTCCTGGTGGCTTAGGAAACAAACACAATGAAATGGTTTGTTACATGTTGTTGTTATTTCTGCAGTAATGTATTCTACTTGTATGCACTTCACAGCCTATTATATATTCCATCTCTGCTGTATATGCCCGCATTTCCTACATGTTTTCATCTTCTTACTTGCATTTTAGTCCACCTTTGCATTTTGAGAGTGCACAGTTCTGTGTTTTAGTGACATGCTACACTCTGATTTTCATGCAAATCAAGTATAAATTCATCATGAATGTATACAAGCAGTGCACAGTTGAACAATATAGTCTGCATTCTTTGTCAGCTTTTCTCCTACAGTTCTTACTTATAATCAGTCAAGTTTCTGTTTGCTGTCATCTTCTCTTCCTATTTATACATATGGAGTGATTTTGTTTGAAATCTTTCCTGATGTACAAGTAATTCCTGTTGTTTTTGTTGTCATTACATAAATATCTAATCAGATTATTTGCAGTTTATTGTAACATTCATTTTTGCACTTTTCATATGCTTCTGTGACATCTCAAGTATCATAATTTCAGTTATAAATGTTTTCTCACATGTATTCCCAAGTGCAGATAGACTTTCTCAGAGAAACTAATTTATTTTGCTATAATGAATATCCTTTCATTTATTTATTCTTTCTAAACTTATACCAGCATGCTACTGTTATTGTCTCATTTTGTATCTGGATAGAGGACATCATACCTTCAAACTGCCCAGATTTTTGCCTCATATTTTTGGTCTGTTTCTCCAAAAATTGTGGTTTTCTGGCAAATCATTGAGAATTGAAATCAGGAAATAATGGCAGGCATCTAAGTTTTAGACTTCATATCTTTTATAAAATTCATGGTAATGCAAAACCTGTTATTCTATCCACTTTTTAAGTTTGCAAGTGTAATATTTAAAACGTGTCCCTTTTTTTGGGCCTTTGTCCCCCATTATTTTTGGCTTTGTCCAGATTTATGGTACTAACAGGTCGAGAGGTATGGAGGACATCTCTGTACTTTCTGTTGTTTTTCCTATTAATCATCATATTTTAGTCCCAGTTACCACTTCAACATCAGGATTTCATCCTCCAATCCATTCTTGCTCAATCTTCTTCTTCTCCTTTCAGCTTTTTCCCGGTTAGTGGTCACCACAGCGGATCACCTGTCCGCTCATGATTGGCAGTGGAGTTTTATGGTGTTGAGTTGCCAGCCCACCGCCCAACCTTCACAGAAGGCACACACATGCATGCACTCACAACTAGGGCCAGTTTAGAGAATCTAATCCACCTACAGCATGTCTTTGGGATGTGGGAGGAAACCGGAGCACCGGAGGAAACCCACACGACCACAGGGAGGACATGCAGAAGGCACCCCAGCTGAGGATCGACCTGGAGAACCTCTTGCTGTGAGGCGGCAACGCTAACCGCTGCACTACCGTGGCCGCTGTCCATTCTTGCTCAATAACATTTGTAATTTCCCTTCTGCATTTTTATCTATCACACTACTTTCCTTCCTTATAAGCTATTTACGATGTACCTCCCATACTGCAGTTAAAACACCTCTAAATTTTATTTGTATAAAGGAATACATTAAAAAATGCTTCCCAACATTCTTACTCATTTTTTAACAGTGTTTACCTTGACCTGCACCATTTGAGTCATTTATATTTACTAGTAAATAATTCAATTTCTATCAATGACATCATCAGCTTTTGGAATTTACTGTTCATTGTCAGTAACAAATGAAGACATGAAGAGGTTCTGTTTTTCACCTCTTCATTTCGAATATGTGCATTTCTCAGTTCAATCACAGGAAGCCCTTGACTTGATCAGTTGCTGTGCCTTTTTAGGTGTACCACTAGGTAGGTAAATTTGATAATTTGGATTTACTGATGTCACAGAAGAGGCAGTACAGAATGCCATCAATGTATAATCTCACTCCAGTCATGTCATGTTCTATGTTGTTTCTGAGAGACTTTTAGAATATAGTCTGACGTGTACAAGACTAAAAAGGGGTCAGTAAAGGATAAGCAACCTACCTTAAATCCAGGGTAGTAATACTGAACCTCTTAACCAAATGATGATGCATACTAACTGATACAGTTAGCAAATAGGAGTCTACTTATTTATCTGCAATTATTTATCAGAATCTTGAGAATTTACACCCACCTTCCAGTTGCTCTTCTGTCCAATATTTGGGGACTTTTTGCTTGAAAGTCTCATCTTGTAGCTTATTCAGTCACACCTCATACCTTAAACTATATATTTTTATATTAGCAAGCCTCCTTGATAAAATACAGTACCTTTTATCTCACACACCGAATGCATTGCAATGCAGTGATTAGTGGTACAACTTGAGTTATGTCTAGTGTGAAGATAATGCTAAGCCACTGATGGCAGTCAATAGTAAGTAGGTAGTGGGCAGTCGGTAGTAAGCCACTAGTGAACAAGAACAAAATCAATTTCACTGCATCCTCCATAATGACATCTGCAATATTAAGAGTGGGGATGTCCAATATTTTTCACAAAATTAAGTTTGTTATTTCAATGCTTCTAAAAAAAATGATAGCATATTATTGGCTGCAGTAGAATAAAAATGCAGAAAATGAAATCTAAAAGCTAAAATAAGTTAAAAAATGAATCAGTCAGTCAGTCAGTGATAAGCTGCGCTGGCAGCCAGCTAAAAAAAATCTACTTGCTCAAATATAGACAACGAATGTCACATAAGTCAAAGTAAACTTTATTTCATTTAGAACTACACATATGTAGCCTAAATGAAATTTCGTGCATCAGCTCAATTCTTGAGATTACAAAGGAAAGTGAAACAACACATACAAATAGAAGAATAAACATAACTAACAAATATACTACTGCACCCAATACATGCAAGAAAGAGCAGAGACATTTACCAACACTTGTATACAAAAAGAATACCCCTCCCTAAGTTAAATTAACTACCTTATTTAAAGTAATACAAAACACACTACAGACTGAAATGCCCAAGTTATTTGTCTAATATTGCACTTGAGTGGGTTAAATAATACTATGGATATAATAAATAAATAGTGTACTTACTTGGAATATATATTGCATAAATAAATAAAAAATGATTTATTATGTGACCAGACCCCTGGGACTAGTGCCCAAGTTCAGAAGTCTAGTCACTGTAGGATATAAACTGTTACTGAATCTTGTAGTCCTGCAGTAGATGCTGTGATATCTCCTGTCCAATGCCAGATGCTTACAGAACATGCTCAGGATGCCTGTTGTCTTGTATTATTTTGGTGGCCTTTCACATGCTTCTTCCAGAATAAAGATGTTGTATTGATGGAAGACTGGAACCTGTTACCTTCTCTACAACCTTCACCAATTTTTGTAGTGCCTTCCGTTCTGTAACTGTGCAACCCCAGTGTTGTGATGCAGATTGATGTGTTCTTACCCGAACACACTCTCTGTGGTCTCTCAATCACTCAGTCAGGAAGTCCAGGATCCAATAACAGAGATGTTTACTGGTTCCTAAATGTGACAGTTTTTCTATCAGCTACATTGGTACCACCGTATTAAATGCAGAGCTAAAGTCTATGAACAGCATTCTTACATAGTTATCTTTGCCCTCTAAATGCTCAAGGGAGATGTGTAGTACTACTGATATGGCATCAGCCATGAATCAGTTAGCTCTGTATGTAAACTGCAAAGGGTCAAAATCAGGAGGTAGGCATAATGAAAGATGCTTTTTGATCAGCCACTCAAAACGTTTCATAATAGTGGATGTCAGAGTGAGTGGTCTGTTGTTGAGGCTGGAGGGAGTAGTTTTCTTAGGTAGTCGGATGATGTTAGTTTCCTTGTAGCATGAGGGTACTTTCACCATCGCAAGAGAGGTGTTAAATATTTCCTTGAGCCCTGTGCATAGTTGATCATCACAGCCTTTTAACACCTTGCCCAGTATGCTGTCTTGGCCAGCAGCCTTTCTGGGGTCCACTCTCCTTAGCTCTCTTCTTACCTCCTCTGTGCTGAGGCTGAGTATTGCATCCTTCTCATCAGTGGGTAGCTTTAGTGCCAACCTGTTGTTTCTTTCTACAAATCTACCAGAGAAGATGTTTAAACTATCCAGGAATTCAATGCTGTCCTCACACTGTGCTGACCTGAATTTGTAGTCAGCGATCTCCTGTATGCCTTGCCATAGTCTCCTTGCATCCTTTCTTGTCTTCAAATTGGCTCTGTACCTTTCTGACATACTCCCTCTTCGCCTCATTTATACCACTCCTCAGATTACCTCTTGCTGTACTTGGGGCTGCTTTGTCCTTAGCCCTGTAAGCATTTCTCTCCTTTAGTAGCTCATATACCATAGAGGTGAGCCATGGCTTCTGGTTAGCTCTAATAGTGATACTCTTGGTATTTGTTACCCCATCAACAAAGTTTGAAATGTATACCATCACTACCTCAGTGTATTCATCAATGTTCAGATGCTGATTCACTGTGGCTGTCTCCTTGAACATATCCCAGTTGGTTCTTTCAAAGCAGTCTTGGAGAGCCTCCATAGCCTCCTCAGGCCATACCCTGATTTGTTTCTAGATGGGGTTTTCTCTAACCAGTGCAGGTTTGTAAGCTGGCGATAAGCAAGATGGTGTAATAGTCAGAGTTTTCCATTTGTAGAAGTTGCACTGCATTATAAGCTTTCTTTAAGTTTATGTACATCTTGTCCAGGATATTATCACCCCTTGTAGGAATGTCCATACACTGATGGTAGTGTGGGGGAGTGCTTCTTTCAGATCTGCTTTATTAAAGTCACCAGATGCCACGAATACAAAGTCAAGATATTTGCTCTGCAGCTCACCCATGTGACTGCATAGTTTATTTCAAGTCTCAGTGGTATTAGCACTAGGTGGGATATACACCACTAACACACTGACTCCATTCAGCTCCCTGGGCAAGTAAAATGGTCTACATTTAATGGACAGGAACTCGTACGTTTTCACAGCAGTGTGATAGTATGATTTCACAGTTGCTGCACCATCTTTTGTTAACATAGATGCAGACTCCACCTCCTCTGGCCTTTCCACACAGTGTATGTTTTCTGTCTGCACAAAACAGTGTAAAATTCTCTAAGTTTACTGCACTATCATTTATCTTGTCATGTAGCCACGTCTCAGTAATAAAAAATAAACAAGTATTTCTCACCTTGTTCTTGTTGGAGAAACCATCTTGCTATCCAGTGATCTCACAGTAGCTAGCCGTATAGTTGGTAGTAGAGGCCAGTAGGGGTTTGCTTTTAACTTTACATCAGTACCTGCTCTGCAATCTCTTTTCCTCGTTCTCTGACATCTCTTTCTCTTTTTTCTTGTCCAGCATATTCCAGAAACCTATTCTATCAGTTTCAGGCACTTTAGAGTGTGAAGAGATAAAATACCCAGCTGTTGTAGCTACATGCAAGTAGTAGGCCCCAGATACTCTGCAGACTTCAAGACATCCAACCAGCAACATGAAGATGTTGATTGTTTAATTTCTAGTAACTTCTGTTTACTGTATGTTATAGTACTGTCACTTGGAAGTGCAGAAACTGATTTTTTGCAAGATTTTCTGTACAAAAGATGACAAAATATGCATATCTCTAGAATGAGCTGACACAGCCACACAGGGTGCCGCCATTTTTTTAATTGTAAATTTTATAAATAATTTTTATAAATATATAAATACAAAAATATAAATATAAATAATTGTATTTATTATATAAATATGAATTGTTTATTTTTATATTTTTTTGTTGTAAAAGTTATATATTTTTTAAAATTATAAATATTGCATGGCAAGGATGTAAAGAAAAGTTGTACTAAGGAGTAAAAAAAACATGTTGTAGGGATATGTTTCTTGTCAGTGTGGACTACTTTGCACAAAGTCAGAAAATAAATGTGCTTCTTTGCATTCATTATTGCATTGGGTTTGCTTTCAGCACTATGCATATTTCTTGATAGTGCTTTAACAGATTTTCCTGCACATTATCAACAAGATCTTAGTTTTAGCTGAAAATGTATTTTCCTTCATGCCTATTAGTATGCATATTTCATAAATGCCCAGAGGGCTTCTCCTCAGGAAAAAAGCCTCTAAGCTAATCACACGAGCAGGCATTAGTTTATAAAGAGCTTAGATAAAGCAGATGTAACAAACAGAATGAAGTGCCTGAAAAAGTATGATACCCTGCATGTATCTATCATTTCTGCTAGGCAGAACTGCCATTGTCACATTGCACTTGACAGTTGCATTACCACATTTGACAGGCTTAATCACAGGGAAACCTGAATTGTCCTCATTATTTTTGTGGTCTAATACCTGGGCTCATTTTCAAACATGGACTGCTGGGATTGTCATGAGTCACACACTGTCAACTACTAACACCTCTTAACTCCACCGTTCTCATCGTCTCCTGCCCTGACTTTTATAAACCCCCAACATTTTCACCACAATGTAAATCTGAAATAAAAGCAAGCAAAATCTAAAATGTGCATTTCTTTCCTAAATGTTGTTATATCTATTAACTCCTACTGTACAGTCTTTGTTATGTATTACTTTCTGTTCTGTTTTTGATATGTATACCTCACTGCCTCTCTGTTACACTGTTTCTTCTTTAGTAATTATTTCACCCAAGAATTACCTGCAGATAGTCATTTCTGATCAGTGTACTGCTAGATAAATAAACAAAACAAAATAACATAAGAACACTTTGCCCACTGTTCCAGTAGCCTAGCTGGGATGTTAAATTTAATTCAGGATGTTTATCACAAGATAAAATATACTTTCATATTTTCTTTTGGCATCTGTGGTATCATTTATTTCCTTTAAAAAAGAATTAATTGCTCAACGCTGAAGTTTATGTATGATTTTACTCTCACTTCAGAAATGAGCAGCAGTGATTAGCTAAACTTTCACACAGCCTCTTTCTGAGGAAAATAAAATAGTTACCTAGTCTACAAGCGAGTTTGGAATGGGCTAACCTTTTAGCTGACTAGATATATGTGTTTGGTCATAACAAATCGAGCACACTCTTAAGGAAATGGACTTTATTTTTTTTCTAAATGTTTGGCAATCCGATATCTTTATAACTGACATTATGAATGTTTAAAATGTATGATGCTTCTCTAATGAAATGATGATTTGCAACAGCATTAAGTGTAAAGGGGAAGCTTAAAAGGGCTTGTTAATATTGAAAGACCCATCACAGTATCATAAATGAACCTCATTCGATGGGAAAACTGCTCAGTAAAGATAAACTATTTAAAAACAGGACGGAGCTGGATCACATCTTTCTAACGACCAAAATATATGAAAGCAATGGCTTCCCCATATGTACTTGATGCTGTATAGCATGGAAATGTATTGCTTATTCATTCCAGACTGAAAAGGAAGGATTACTTGAGCACCATGTTCATTGTTTGGGGGGCTTTCTCCAGATAGGTTCATTAGTTGTTGATTGGATAGATCATTGGTAGTCTAGACTCAAGATTCCATTTTGTCTGTATATTTCAGTATAAGTGACTATCAATGCTGTGCAACCGTGGAGTTGGGATATAAAATTTTGTGGATGTGGAAGCTTGCCACCCATATAGGGTGTAGGGCTTGTTGCCAGGAGAAAAAAAAAAAAAACATTTGTTTTGTACTGTCCCATTTGTTTCAATGCTACAAGCAAATTTTGAGATTGTGGCAGCAAAGAAATAAATAGGATGCAGACCAAAAGGAATTGCTAATAAAAATAAATATTTACTGTGATATACTGAGCAGTAAATGTACATTCATAGAGTCACCACACATATGCACCCCAGGCCAATAAATGAACATTCCAGTCCCTCCAACACACACGCTCACGTGCACACACATACACACACACACACACACACACACACACACACACACACACTAGAAAACCCAATGAAACACAAATTATATTTGTTTGATTAAAGAAAATATCACCACAACTTTATATCATCTAGGTTAGGAAATAAATAGACTTTATGAATAATAATTTGAGTTTCATAGGTAGGTAGTAGGCTATCGGCCCTATTGCCTATACAAGCCTAGCCATAATGATTCCCTGGCTATTGCTTCCCACAAATATTTACTTTCCTGGACTCTTGTCTAGCAGGGCTACTGATGTGATCCCTCGAGTGAATTTCCTATCTCCCATCCAATCGTCAAGGTTCCTCTTGAAGAGGGCCATTCAGGCACTCTGCCTGACATGTATGGGCAGCCTATTCCAGAGCATGGGGAGTCTGGGTCAGGAACCTATCCCTCCAGCATGTAGTTCATTGGACTTCTAGCATGAGTCCAGGATATGTAATGCATTTTATTTAGAAATCCTATAGATGATTTATGCTGCAATAATCAGTGCTCGTTGTTTCCTCAGGCAATGCTCTGTCTGCATGTTCTTTGCTCAGGCAATGCTCTGTATGATTGTTCTTTGCTCAGGAAATGCTCTGTCTGCTCCTTCTTTGCTCAGGCAATGCTCTGTCTACTCATTCTTTGCTCAGGCAATGCTCTGTCTACTCCTTCTTTGCTCAGACAATGCTGTGTCTACTCATTCTTTGCTCAGGCAATGCTCTGTCTACTCATTCTTTGCTCAGGCAATGCTCTGTCTACTCATTATTAGCTCAGGTAATGCTCTGTCTGTGCTGGCAAGAAATTGGCTTCAGAACAATTCCCTGGACTGTGTGTGAAGTTCATAGGTTCATACTAGGCTATCTGCCCTAGGGCATTTATAAGCCTAGCCAGAGTGTGTTTGGCTTTCGCCAACCATTTTAAATTAATTTTGCTATGCCCTTTTTCGAGGTTAGTATACTGTGCCTCTGTCTAACAGTGACAAAGAAGTGATACCCGGGGTAAACCTACGAACGCCCATCCACTCGTCAAGATTCCTCTTGAAGAGAGTCAATGAGGGACTCTGCCTAACCTGGACTGGGATTTTATTCCAGAGTGAAGGGAGCCTCTGGGTTATGAATCTGTCCCTCCAGCATGTCCTATTCATTTCAGTGCTGAGGTTCAAGTCTCTCGAGCACGTAGCTCGATGGGATTTGGATTTTCGGAGGTGCAGCATGTCCATTAATTCCGGGTTGGACATGGTTTTATACATCAGGCACAGATCACCTCTGAGCAGGCAGTATGCCTCTGAGTAGAGCTGGAGTTTCTTTAACCGGGCAGCATATGACATCTGTTTGAGCCCTTTGATCCTCTTGGTGAGGTACTTTTGGGGTCTTTCCAGTTGCTGCAGGTGTCTGGTAAGGTACATCCCAAAAGGGGCATTGTACTCAATTATGGGCCTGATGAGGGATGAGTAAAGAGGCACGATGACCTCCCCTGATCTAGATGTGAATCCCTTCATGATTAGGTGGGCTATATAAAATGTTTTTCTAACCACTTTGGCCACGTGGTTGTCAAATGAGAGATTGCTATCAACTTGGGTCCCCAGGTCCCTAATTACTTCTTCTGTACTTAATGGATTACCACCTATGTGGTAATTTGTGGGCATTTTGTTTTTGCCAAAGGGGATGACTATACACTTTTTGGCATTTAGCTTGAGGCCATGGCTCTAGCACCAGTTGTCTGTTTCTATGAGGCCCTATTGGAGGATGCTTGTGTCAGCTGGAGAGTCGATTATGGCGCCCAGTTTGCAGTCTTCTGCGAACTTGGTCAGCCACAGTCCTTCCGTGTTGGCCTGTACCTCCGAGAAATATATACTGAACAAGAGAGGTCCCATGACTGAGCCTTGTGGGACACCACTTGTAACTGGTTTGTAGTCTGACATGGCTCCAGCAATTCTAACCATGTGGGTTGTGTCCTTGAGCCAGTTTGCAACCCATCTAGTGACATAGGGGTTTATATTTAAGCTGGTGAGCTTATCTATAATGCCCGAGTGGGGTATTGTATCAAAGGCATTTGCGAGGTCCAGGTAGGCTGTGTGGACCACCTTCCCCTCGTCAATGGCCTTGGTAACTGTTTCAAAGAAATTGACCAGGTTTAAGAGGCAGGATCTGCCCTTAACAAAGCCAAACTGGGTAGGATCCAGTGTCTGTAGGTCCCCAATATCTTTATTTATGAGGTCCATGATGATCCTTTCCATAGCTTTGCAGACCAAGCTAGTCAGGCTTATGGGGCGATAGTTTCCAGGATCTGTTGAGGCACCACCTTTATGGAGAGAGACCACTGTTGCTGTACGCCACTCTTTGGGTACATATCCTGTAGTAAGGCTGAGATTGAACAGTAGTTTTATGTTTGGGTTTAGCTCTTCTTGGAGTTCATGTAGGACGCAGCCCGGGACACCATCTGGTCCCATTGATGCTGTGTTTTTTGCTTTGGAGAGGGCGGCTCTTACCTGAGCATCTGAGATGTCAGGGGGGCAGCACTCTGCTGGGATAGATATTTACCCTTTTGATGAGGAGGGGGGAGAGAAGTTTGCGCTGAACCTGTCAGCTAGGATGTTGGCAATATCTGTGGGTTTGGTGTATTTTTTGTCATTTTGGACTAATTCTGAGCATATCTGGGAATTCCCACCCAGGTTCCTAACATAACTAAAGAAGTGCAATTTTTCTCTCGAAGCTGGCCTTAGACGATTTTATGAGTGCCCGTAGTTTTTTGCTAATACTGATCAGAGATGCCTTCCCTTTTTGGGATTTTTCTCTATCATGTAGTAGCTTCCTCCTTCTATTGTATAGTTTGTTTATGGCTGGGGTCCACCAGACAGGACATCTGCCTTTGGTGGATTGGACTTGGTTTTATTCGGGATTGCATGATCCATGCATTCCTGAAGGTGTTCATAAAATGCATTTATAAAGGATTCTGCGGTCTGGGCCATATTTTCCACAGGCCCGGGGGCTTTGAAGGATTCCACCTCGGTTTTGAGGAGTGTGAAATTTGCTTTAAAGAAGTTTTTCACTGTGGTTTTCTGGGCAGGGGGTGGGGTTGGGATGTGAATATCCAGTGAGATTAGTTTATGGTCTGATCTTACCAGTGAGGGATACACTTCTGGTCTGGAGCATAGAGTCCCCATGTTGGTGATGATCAGGTCCAGTATGTTTTCCCCTCTTGTGGGAGTGGTAACAGGTTGTTCCATAGCATTTGAGTTTATAAATTCTAGGAACCTTTGGGCTAGGGTGTTGGAGCTAGAGTAATGCTCCCAGTCTATGTTTGGGTAGTTGAAGTCGCCCAATATAATGGTGTTTGGAGAGGCCTTCATATTTTCTAGTGTTCTCAGGAAGGCCGAGTGGGGTTCCTGGGTTTGGGAGGGTGGTCTGTAGCAGGCTATAAACTGGAAGGCAGTTTTACTCACTGTTAGTTGCACATGGATAGTCTCTGATGCTTTGTGCTTTGCCACCAACCTGGAGGTGTGGGTATCTTTGATGAATATCGATACTCCTCCTCCTTTTGTGGTTCGGTCCAAGTTTTGGGGTCGAAAAGCATGGTATGAGGTATAATCTGGTAGTGCTGGGGTGCTCTCGGGAGCCCTGAACCAGGTTTCTGTTACTGCACAGATATCGATGTTCTCCATGCTAAGGAGAGTTTCGAGTGCGTGCATCTTGAGGTTTAGACTTCTGGCATTGAGTAGCATTACTCTTAGTTTCTTATCCCTTGTGATACCTATGGAGGTGGGTTTGTCTTTTGAGCCTTGCCTAAAAAAGGCACTATGGGGTAGCAAGAGCCTTTGCCAATATCCGAAAGCCCAGGGGTGACAGGTGCAAGCCGTCCCTAGCGAAGCATCGTGGCTTGTCGAGCATGTCATCCCAGGCTGACAGGCATTGGATCCCCTTTGAATGACATCAATACTTAAGCCAATTGTTGAAATTGATCATCTTGTCTTCATATTGTGGCATCATTGTTGGTGAGGGTAAGATGCTACTCAAGGTCAGGGTCATACCGGCCTGGGCTACATGCTCAGAGATCTCCTCTATGTCTCTTTTCATGTAGTCCAGGGAGGTACGTCTCAGGTCATTCACACCAGCATGGACAATGACTGAGTCATATTTGTACTTGCCTTGGAGTGACCTGAGTGCTTGTGTTATGTGGCGGATCCTAGCGCCCAACAGGCAGCTCACCATGACCTTCTCCTTGTTCCGCCTGGTGAGCGGGATGTCAGTGTGCCTGACGATAGAGTCACCTATTACAAGTGTATCAGGTGTGTTGTTTAGCCTTAAGGGCTGTGACTGTTCGGCACACTGGCTTTTTGAGCTATGTGTTGCACGTGTTTTGTTCTTTAAAGTATATGATGCATTGAGAAGAACAAGTGGTCAGTCAGGATTTTGATAGGTTGCTGAGAAGAATCAGATAAGTCACACCCATAGTGGAGTCATGGTCTGCATATCTCAAAAGAATGAAGTGATTTGTTTTTCTTTTATTATGCTGAACTAAATTCCTTCTCAGAAATTTGTGAAGGTATTACTCAGAGCACCTACACACATATAGAGTATGTAAGACCCTGGTTCAGCCTCAAAAGCCTAAAGATAAAGCCTATAACCCAAATCATTAAAATAGTGAAGGAACATTTTGGGCCAAAATCACTGATAACTGCAGAAAGATTTTACCAAATTTACTTTACCAGAAGCTTAATTGAGTAATGATGAGTATGTTTCTAAATTAAATTAGTTTGCTGTGAAGTGTAAATTTGGATGAAGTACTTAGAGATTTGAATTTAACATTTTACAAGACATCTGAGATTACTTTAAGCAGTATGGGCATCTTAGATGGGAATGCTGTATGGAAAATTTTAGGAATATCAATGCTTTACAGTATTGGCCAAATTAATAGAAATATTGACAGATTATGGAAGTTTCTTCAGTGATTTTCAGTCTGGCTTTTTCAGAAATCCATAAAATCATTTCACTTTGCTAATTTTTCATTGAAAAAGCTGTTTAGGATGAAATTACTACATGTTACTTACCTCCTTAAAGAGAAATGGCATCATAATGACATGGCTCCATAGTCTTAAAAATGGGTAAATTGGCTGACGTAATGCCACAAAAGCATGCAAAAGTTTGAGATTCTTCTTAAAGAAGGTGTTCGTGGATCAGAAATCTCCATGAAGGTTGGAGTTAGTCAGCCATCTGTCAGCTGAATTTGGAAGAAACTGAATACCAGTGAAGGTTGTCATTCAGATGTTATGGCAGATGTGGTCACATAAGGCCCACAACTCCTTTGGATGATTCGTATCTGATCAGAGAATGCTTTAAGAATTACAAGGCATCCAGCAGACAGCTGTAGGGGATGCTGGAACAACAGGAAGTTACAGTAAGTTCCAGAACTGTTCGATCGTCTTCGAGCTTGCAGACTTTTGAAGAAACAGAAATTGTCCAACCAAATGAAGGCAAAAAGACTGCACTGGGAGAAAAAGTTTCAAAACTGGTCAGAAGAAGTTTGGGAACAGATTGTTTTCAATGACAAGAGCATAGTACAGTGTTCAGATTAGCAAGCAAGTAAAATATGTCAGATGACAATCTGGAGATCAGATGAGGGATGATTGTACCATTTAGCATGTCAAGTACCCCACTCAGCTGATGGTGTGGAGTATTATGAGTGTCTTCAGAATAAGTAAGCTCTACATTGTTCAGAAAAAACATGAAACAGGAACAGTACAGAATCATACTACAACAACATCTGCTCCCTTAGCTGGGTGACTGAGCAAAGAAGAAAGGATTTACTGGGAGAGGGGACTTCATGTTCATGCACAATGGTGTCCCATGTCACAAAGTTGAAAAGTGGCAAGTTTCCTTGAGGTCCATAGTACTGAAGTGTTGCCATGGCCAGGTATCAGCCCAGATATGAATCCAATAGAAAACTTGTGGGCTATTCTGAAGTCAGAGATGAAGAAAAAGACCATAACAAACAAGCAACAACCGATCAAAGAACTCATTGCAGTTTGGGAGTGCAATGCTTCTATGACTGAACATTGCTGTGAACTTGTTCTATACCTTAACGAGTTAAATCCATGATAATGGCCAAAGGGTCATTCACAAAATATTAGAACAGTGCATTAGAACATTTTCTCATATAACATGCATTATATTGTTCGCCATTTCATACACTCGTATTGAGTTATATGTCAAAACAACAATAAAAACAAAAATAATATGAACACCAATTTCTATTAATTTGGCCAACACTGTACAATAAATCAAAGTACTAACAAATATAAAAGTTAAAAAAGTGTTATCAGTATAACAGCAAAAATCATTCGTAATTATAAAGGTGATGAGCACTACAGGTGTGGAAAAATCCAGCAGATAAAATATGAACATGTCACATTAAAGTCAATACAACTCCAACCAGATAAATATCAGTAGAAAAACAACAAAAAGTCAATGGGCCAGATTCAATAAATCCTACACTAAGTGTACACAAAGCGTACACGATATGTATTCAATAAAATTCTTATCACATTTTTTGTGTTTTCTAGTCATTCAGAAAGAGTACTCTAAATGTACATGTAGTCTCTATGAATCCACATCAGCATTTAAAGCTGCAAGAATATCAGTAGGAAAACTAAAATTAGGGGGAAAAAGGTGTGTGTTATTCTGTGTTGTCTGTTCACCCAGAAAAGTGTACACTTAATGTAGGCTTTACTGAATCTGGCCCAACATCAAAGCATATGAAATGATCAGAAGCTGCAAATATATAAAGTTTCATTTAAAGTCATTCCTTTCAGGTCAAAAATCCTTCCATGTTTTATTAAGGTTTTTAAAGTAAGTGTCAGATTTGAAGGCTCTGTCTAGCCTGTCACAGATTTTGAGGTCCACTTTTGGCTGTTATGTCAAAGTAATGTACAATAAGAAGAAATGTATTACAATAATAATTTTCATGGCAAAAATGCCAATTATATTTTAATAGATGACCAAGCATGTGAAAGTGACACTAAAGTAATGATTTTCAAAAAGTATGCAAATATGTAATTTATGTTTTCGTATATTATAGATGATAAAAGTGGATTTGAACACAGACAGAGGGATAGAAGCATATATTGTACATTAATGATTTTTTACGCATTGTGTTGAATTCATAATCAGACTAGCAGTACCACAACCCAAGGTGCTCAGTTAGGATGAGTTGTGCTCTTCTGAATTAATTTGATTCACACTCATGCACAATCTGCATGGTGCTAAATCCCATTAATACATCACTTGCATGACTGCTGCACAGGTTAAAACAGCACTGTCCAAGGCTAAGAATACAGCTTCTATGGGACCTGACATTATCCCCGGCTGTGTTCTACATGAACTACAGAGTGAACTGTTACCTCACCTGTGTGTCCTGTTCAATCACAGCCTCACCTCAGGCTTTGTCCCTACCAAATGGCGCACTGCTACAGTCATCCCTCTCTACAAGGGAGGAGCGACTACAGAGCCCGGGAACTATTGCCCCATTAGCATGACGAGTCTGATATGCAAAGCTATACTACGCATCATCATGGACATAATAAACAAGAATATAGGGAATCTCCAAACTTTGCATCCTACACAGTTGTGTTTTGTGAAGGGTAGATCATGCCTGCTCAACTTGGTCGACTTCTTTGCATCACTCACCAGAGCTGTGGATGAAGGCAAGGTGATTCATACAGCCTACCTTGATCTGACCAAGGCCTTTGATACCATTTCCCACTCAGGAATCATAGAAAAACTCACTAAGCTAGGCATCAACACCTATATCACTAGGTGGGTTGAAAACTGGCTCACAGATAGAACCCACAGTGTGAAAGTAGCTGACTCCAAGTCGGACTGTCGACCAGTCACAAGTGGAGTCCCACAGGGTTTGGTCTGAGTCCTCTCCTGTTTGGTAACTACTTCTCTGAAGTCCAGGCCAACATGATGGGACTCTGGTTGATAAATTTTGCAGATGATTTAAAGTTGGGAGCTATTATTAACTCTGCAAGTGATGTTGACATCCTACAGAAAGGCCTCAATGAGACCAATGACTGGTGTCAGAACCATGGCCTTAAGCTCAATGCCAAAAAATGTGTCATCATCCCCCTTGGGAAAAACCCGGTTCCCTTGAATTACCACATCGATGGTAGTACACTGAACACAGAAGGCATTATAAGACATCTAGGAACACAGGTTGACAGATCTCTCTTTTGACCACCACATTGCCACAGTGGTCAGAATGTCCTTCTATGTGGCACATCTCATTACTAAGGGTTTTGCATCCAGGAAGAAAGAGATCATTGTCTCCCTCTACTCTTCCCTCATTAGGCCAATCATTGAGTACAATGCCCCATTTGGCATGTACCTCACTTGACACCTGCAACAACTGAAGAGGCCACAAAAGTACTTCACAAAGAGGATCCTAGGCCTTAAACACTTGTCCTATATGGACAGACTGAAAAAACTCCAACTATCCTCTATATCATATCGCTTACTTAGAGGCAGTCTCTGCTTGACTTACAAAGGCATGTCTGACCCAGCTCTGTTAGAAATGCTACATCTAAAGAAATCCCAATCCCTCCACACCACACGCTCCAGAGACCTCAACCTCATTACCACAATCAACAGAACATGCTGGAGAGACAGGTTCATAAACCAGAGACTGCCCATACTATGGAATAGACTTCCCATACATGTCAGATGGAGCACCTCAATGGCCCTTTTCAAGAGAAATCTTGATGAGTGGATGGGAAATAGAAAATTCACCCTGGGGATCAATCCAGTGGCTCTACTTGACACAGGCACTAGGAACTAAGGTCGGGTGGCACAATGCCAGGGTAATCCTATGGGCTAGGCTTGTAAAGGTTCCAGGGCCATTAGCCTAGTACACAACTATGAACCTATGAATTCTTCATCTGAATAGTTTAAACAACTGCTCAGTTGATCACCCTACCATCCCATGCAAGGAAATAGTGTCCTCAGCACACAGATATACTACCTTCCTGCCTCTACATACACAAAAGATACACACACACACACACACACACATGGACATGCACATACACACACAGATACATATAGACAGGCAAACACGCACACATCTATTACCAGAACACTGCATCAATGATCTTCCCATCCATGCTAGCCACATATCACACTAGGCTGTGGACATCAAAGACACAGACACTCACATACATATTGTCACAGGAAGCTCTCAAACAATACAGTGACACATACTGTGTAAGTATATAAACACACACATACAAAGAGAGAGACCCACATGTATGTGAATGCATAAGATATGCACATTTGCATTCACACTCTCTCTGAACCCTTTCCCCACAAGAGATAAGCACATGCACACAATTGTAACCTGGAAGTTGGCATTGTGTGTGATGCCTTGATTTATACTTCAAACTACCTAAACCAGCAATGAAAATTAAATGGGGAAAAAACAAAAAGAAAATCAATTTTGAAAGCTTAAATAATTACAGGTATTACTTGTAGAGTCATAACTTTAAGAAAAGGTGGCACTCATGCCCACAATCAGTAGTTGCACCACTGACTAAATTAATGCCACTTGCAGCTGATAACATTTTTACAAACAATTCTTGCTGTGCAGACTGCACAACCTAACAGCTTGCATTCACAGCAGACACCTCTCTCACCACCCCAACTATGGCTTTGTTTACCTAAACACACACACAGACAATCACTGCACTTGTTAACTGAATCAGCAGTATAAGTATTGCAAAGCTACTCCACTTTGCTGTCCTTGGATTCTTCCACTTGAATACATAGGCACTGTGTAGCTAATTGACATTTACATTTGTACATTGTGGACACTGTTTTGAATGTATCTTGCATAGCACAGATGTCTGTGCATTGCCATACTGTGCAAGACTTCATGCAGATCAGTGCACCCGGATGATTAAAAGCTTAATTAACATAAGTAACATCCACAGACCACTGCATTTAAATGTGGCCATAAAAACCCTCATTGCTCAGTTGCACAGCTAAAAATCATTATCAATTTACAGTTTATTGCATAATATGCACTGTGCCTTTAATGTCTATTTAGTGTTTCTGAAAAAATATTTACAAAGTACTATTACTACTTTTTCTTTTGGCTGCTCCCATTATGGGTCACCACAGTGGATCATCTTTTTCCATTTCTTCCTGTCCTCTGTATCTTGCTCTATCACACCAACTATCTGCATGTCCTCTCTCACCACATCCATAAACTTTATCTTAGGCCTTTCTCTTTTCCTCTTGCCTGGCAGCTCCATCCTTAGCATCCTTCTCCCAATATACCCAGCATCCTTCCTCAGCACATGTCCAAACCAACACAGTCTCACCTCTCTGGCTTTGTCTCCAAACCGTCCAACCTGAGCTGACTGTCTAATATACTCATTTCTAATTCTGTCCATCCTCATCACAACCAATCCAAATCTTAACATCTTTAACTCTGCTACCTCCAGCTCTGACTCCTGACTTTTCGTTAGTGCCGTCTCCAACCCTTATAACATAGCTGGTCTCACTACCATCTTGTAGACCTTCCCTTTCACTCTTAATGGTACCTGTCTGTCACAAATAACTCCTGACACTCTTCTCCACCCTGCCTGCACTCTCTTCTTCACCTCTCTTCCACATTCACCATTACTCTGATCCTAAGTATTTAAACTTATTCACCTTCACCAATTCTACTCCTTGCAATCTCACCATTCATCTGTCCTCCCTCTCATTCACACAAATATATTCTTAGTCCTGCTGACCTTCATTCCTCTCCTCTCTAGAGCATACCTCTACCTCTCCAGGATCTCCTCAACCTGTTCCCTACTCTCTTTATTAATCACAATGTCATCCGCAACATTATAGTCCACAGGGACTCTTGTCTGATGTCATCTGTCAACATGTCCATCACCATAGCAAATAAGAAAGGGCTGAGAGCTGATCCTTGATGTAATTCCACATCCACCTTGAATGCATCCATCACTCCTACCATAGACCTCACCACTGTCACACTGCCCTCGTATATATCCTGTACCACTCTTACATACTTGTCTGCCACTCCCGACTTCCTATGACTTCAGTTACTATGAAGTTTAAAAAACTTGTCTGTGACAAGTAATGAAAACAGTTTGCTACAAAATCAAAACTAATGTTTGCTTTTAACTGCAGATAAAAAGCAGCTTTGTACAGAAGGAGCTAGCTGCAATAATTAATATTAAGCTTGTAATAAGTTTGTAAACCAAAGTATACTGCACAAGTCTAAATCAGCACAAGGAATACTTAATCTGAATGAAGAAGTGTTTTTGATGAGCATGCCACACTGTGAAGTATTAAAAGTATTACTAGCGGCCATTTGGGTAGGAGCACATGCACATGTGCTTTGTTACAGAAACCTGATTTAGTGACCAGAGAGCATTCCTTCAGTATCTGGGTTTTATGTTAAACAATCATTTAGACCCACTGCTAATTGTGGTGGTATATCCATGTTTTTTTACATATCACATTTCTTTGACACAGATGAAGCCGCGGTGGTGTTGCCTCACAGCAAGAGGATCTCCTGTTCGATTCTCGGCTGGAGTGTCTTCTGTGTGGAGTCTGCATGTCCGCCCCGCAGTACAGTGGCCTCCAAAAGACATGCGTGAATGGGCATGCCTTCTCTGAAGGTTGGGCGTCGGGCTGGCAACTCGGCACCATAAAAATCTACTGCCAATCATTAGCGGACCAGAGTTCCACTGTGGCGACCCCTAACTGGGAAAAGCTGAAAAGACAAACATTTCTTTGACACAGATACCTAAAGATCCACAGGGAGAACTCATAGAGATTAAACTATC
This sequence comes from Protopterus annectens, assembly GCF_019279795.1. NCBI lineage: Eukaryota > Metazoa > Chordata > Ceratodontiformes > Protopteridae > Protopterus > Protopterus annectens. Next base: position 763,248,911 of record NC_056743.1, on the reverse strand, counting down.
ACTAAATAAGATCAGCTGTCAGCTTATAGCATGTTACAGAACCTCCACTATGTCCCCAGAAAAATTACACAACATTCCTAAATATTCTAAATGATCTCTCTATAATAAGTAATGATGTTATCCTATATGATTTCAACTATCAAGTGATTAACTGGGAACCTACACAACCATCACAGTATATGCACAAACAAATCTTAGATTTTTATAAGCAAAACCTCTCTGGACCAGATTATTAAAGAACTTAAGAAAACAAAATAATATACTTAAATATACCATCTGCATGTACAGTCTCTAAGGTACCTACCCTGATTGTCAAATCAGACTACAAAAGCTTCATTGAATTTTCCAAACTATCAGCAATAATATCACAGAAGGACCTCAAATGTAAAATCTCATACAATTCTATGATGAAATTTCTAAATTTGAGTGTGAAAGTATTACCCATAGAGTTATGCAGGAAGGTTCTACTCACTGCTGGATGCATGTATTACGTTGGCAGTCCCATCTAGCTCCATGCAAAAGGGAAGGCTTGAATCTTTTTCCATTATAAACCATTGATGGCAATACAGTTTAGAAGCGTACACTTCAGGGGTTGATGATGATGATGATTCACAGGACCATTTATGAATAGTGCATTCTTGAGAGTGGTAGATGCATATTCAAAATGGCTTCAATTATTTTGCATATCTGAAAGAAAATCCTGTGTTTTCATTAGTCAACTTAAACGCCTTTTCACTGTTTAGGCTTCCCCACACTTCAGTGAAGTGAAATTCCTCAAACTTTATTTAACCGCAGGGAAAAAACTTGAGAGTCAGAACACCAGTAATCATTGCTGATATGATTTCTGTGCTTGCCAGCATTACAGAAAAACACAGGAACACACACACACACACACACACATACACACACACACACACACACACACACACACACACACACACACACACAGAAACACAGGAGTGTGTGTGTATGTAAGAGGTGGGGTGCATTTTTTCATCTTTCAGTATTTTGGGCAATACTTCTCTTCTTGGAAAGTCGTGTTTGTGTCTTATGATATTTCATAGTGGAACCCACTATTTATGGCCTCACTGAGGATACTGTCAGAATCATTTATATTAGAACAAATTATGTTGCAAAGCAAAAGGGATTCAGTTCACAGGGACGCTGTTTCACTAATGGTTTAGCCTAAACATTTCTACAAACATTTAAAGCAGTTATGAAGAAATTATTAAATATTTTGTTGGAAAATGAACATTAACTTTTTTCACTTACAATAAAGAACAGTTTAAAATTATACCACTGGAAAGACACCTGCAAAAAATTGATCCTGAAGAAAGCTATCAGAACCAGACTAGACTTGATGGAACCACATTTGAGTGGGACTAGTTAAATCAAATCATAATAAGCACATACTTGGAAAAATTCTATCATGACAAGCAAGCAAGAGACAGATCTTTCAATGGTGAAGATTAAATGGTGAAAATTCAGTTCATTACTAGGATACACTAGCAGTGACTCGATATGAATTATTCGAGGAATTATCACGACTAAAGCAGATCCAGCTTCATATTTAGTCCAAGGCAGTCATTTCAGAATTTCCCATAGAGAAGACACTAATGATTTAAGACCTACACTACTAACTATGGTGATGCTAATGACATTAAACTGGTGTGAATCCAGATTATACAGATTGGGATAGGAACTGTGATGATATAACAAATGAGGACCATGCAGCATTTTGTTGTCCTAACTTGCTTCCTGACAGTACGCAAAAGACCATTAGAAAGAAAATGAGACTGCTGTGTTACTAAACTAGAACTACAGAAGTGACACAGGTTTAGAAAACTACCTCGACATCTGACCTCTTAATTAGTACCACTAATTGTAATAGTTTGTAACTTTTCATGAATGGGAGTCTGTGTTCCATCATTGCAGGAGTCAACTCACTTGTAGAGTCTGTGTGTAGAAGCTGAAATGTCATTTCATAATAAGCACATACTTGGAAAAATTCTGTCCTTTCACAACTCATCCCCTACACATCCATCCCCCACTATTCCCAATTCTCCAACACTCAAACTCCTCTATCACCACTCCCATATTTCTCTTACATTTACCTACAACCATAGCCACCATGTATCCACCAACTCCCTCCTCATCCCCAAAACTGAAACCTTTGTACTACCTCATACGCCCACTCATAATACTTTATCTCCTCACTGCCTATGAATTCCACTATCTGCCTAATTCTCAACACTCTAGATCAAGTACAACAATCTACATCCAAACACACCCCTCCCTCAATACAATCACACTTCCATTCCTACAGCACTACTACAAAACCTCTCCATCCTATACTACCTACATACTTAAACCCAAGGACTAAGAAGTATTACCAACTCCTACTAAAGTTCACCACACTCATACAATGTTTATGTACCCTCATAGACGACGGTGACATCCATCCTAACCCTGTCCCAAGCTCACCAACTACCACTAACCCCATAGATAGAACTCCTACCAACATAAAAAGCTCACATAATGCCCCAAAATCATTTCTAGTCTGTCACCTAAATATCAGAAGTATAAATAATAAACTCCACTACCTGCATGCACTCCTAGATATACACTCACCTGACGTATTCTGCCTTACAGAAACCTGGCTTAAACCCACTATCCCTGACAATGAAATATCACCCCCCTACTACAATATTAAAAACCTCAGCATTGGCCGGCTAAGAACCTGCTGTATTCAACTGGACGTATAAGAGAATTTAAGTACCTTTATCTGCTCTTTTTTTTTTCAAAAAAATACAGTATTTAAATTGATTTTAACTGTGTGGAAGGAATATTAACTGAACTGGAAGTTAGTCAGTGTTTGCTGAATTTTGTTATTTGCTAGTAATTACAGGTGTGGGGGTAGTCACATTCTTTGATTTCCTGTCCTTGCCTATTTAAGTGGTACAGTGTGAAATATTTTCTGCTTAAAAACCTCGGCTTTGGTCGGCTAAGAACCTGCTGTATTCAACTGGACGTATAAGAGAATTTAAGTACCTGTATCTGCTCTTTTTTTTTTTAAAAAAATACAGTATTTAAATTGATTTTAACTGTGTGGAAGGAATATTAACTGAACTGGAAGTTAGTCAGTGTTTGCTGAATTTTGTTATTTGCTAGTAATTACAGGTGTGGGGGTAGTCACATTCTTTGATTTCCTGTCCTTGCCTACTTAAGTGGTACAGTGTGAAATATTTTCTGCTTAAAAACCTCAGCTTTGGCCGGCTAAGAACCTGCTGTATTCAACTGGATGTATAAGAGAATTTAAGTACCTTTATCTGCTCTTTTTTTTTCAAAATAATACAGTATTTAAATTGATTTTAACTGTGTGGAAGGAATATTAACTGAACTGGAAGTTAGTCAGTGTTTGCTGAATTTTGTTATTTGCTAGTAATTACAGGTGTGGGGGTAGTCACATTCTTTGATTTCCTGTCCTTGCCTATTTAAGTGGTACAATGTGAAATATTTTCTGCTTAAAAACCTCAGCTTTGTTCGGCTAAGAACCTGCTGTATTCAACTGGACGTATAAGAGAATGTAAGTACCTTTATCTGCTCTTTTTTTTTTCCAAAAAATACAGTATTTAAATTGATTTTAACTGTGTGGAAGGAATATTAACTGAACTGGAAGTTAGTCAGTGTTTGCTGAATTTTGTTATTTGCTAGTAATTACAGGTGTGGGGGTAGTCACATTCTTTGATTTCCTGTCCTTGCCTATTTAAGTGGTACAGTGTGAAATATTTTCTGCTTAAAAACCTCAGCTTTGGCCGGCTAAGAACCTGCTGTATTCAACTGGATGTATAAGAGAATTTAAGTACCTTTATCTGCTCCTTTTTTTTCCCCAAAAAATACAGTATTTAAATTGATTTTAACTGTGTGGAAGGAATATTAACTGAACTGGAAGTTAGGCAGTGTTTGCTGAATTTTGTTATTTGCTAGTAATTACAGATGTGGGGGTAGTCACATTCTTTGATTTCCTGTCCTTGCCTATTTAAGTGGTACAGTGTGAAATATTTTCTGCTTAAAAACCTCAGTTTTGGCTGGCTAAGCACCTGCTGTATTCAACTGGACGTATAATTGAATTTAAGTACCTTTATCTGCTCTTTTTTTTTCAAAAAAATACAGTATTTAAATTGATTTTAACTGTGTGGAAGGAATATTAACTGAACTGGAAGTTAGTCAGTGTTTGCTGAATTTTGTTATTTGTTAGTAATTACAGGTGTGGGGGTAGTCACATTCTTTGATTTCCTGTCCCTGCCTATTTAAGTGGTACAGTGTGAAATATTTTCTGCTTAAAAACCTCAGCTTTGGCCGGCTAAGAACCTGCTGTATTCAACTGGATGTATAAGAGAATTTAAGTACCTTTATCTGCTCTTTTTTTTCAAAAAAATACAGTATTTAAATTGATTTTAACTGTGTGGAAGGAATATTAACTGAACTGGAAGTTTTGACTCTGCTCTTCAGTTAGTCCCACCCACCCTCCCTGTTTTTGTTTTGATGTTAATCTTAGTGGCCTTGCAACTGCCCGCCCCTCTTGTAAATTTGTGTTTGGATACTCCTTCTGGGCCCATCTCATTTGCTCACTCAACTGAGTGCAGTGAGATCATATTCTGATTTCAGGCACTCCTACTGTGTACAAAGAGAGCATCTGGGAAACAGAAAAAAAAATGTAAGCTTGTTTCCTGCCTTTCCTGTTAAGTGGTATAGACTATTTGTAGGCTTCTGAGCCCCCAAGCCCTTCTGTGTTGGAGCGAAGCCTTCTAGCTTAGTTTTTTTTCTTATAACTAGCCAGTTTTCTAGTTTCAGCACTCAAATCTGTTTCTTTGATCTCAGCACTTGTTCAGGAAAAAAAAAAATTTCATCTGCTTTTACTGTACTTGTGTTTCTACCTGCTTTTTTTACTTTTGCATCATCTTAAAAGTACCCAGTTGTATTTATTACTGCCTGGTGTAACTCATTCTAAGCCTTTTGGTTTAAACACTTGGGCTTCAGACCAGTTGTTTTGCACTGAGAGGGTTTGTGGTCTGCACTGTAGTGGCAGAACAGGTAGCTTACATCCTTCTAGGTTGGGAACTGCTGATTGAGGGCTCAGTGTCTGTTATTCTAAAAGTGCATTAGTTCTGGTTTAAGCACTTGGGCTTTCAGGCCAGTTATTTTACATTAAGGGGGTTCGTGGTCTGCACTCTTGTGGGAGGAGAGGCTGGACTCTGCCCTTCTGAGCTGGGAATTTCTGGTTGAAGGCTTATAGTGCATGTATATCTGAACTGCTTCTTACTGAAGTTGGTGCACCTTGTTTGCTGTGGCATAGACTGGATTCGGGCCTGCTGGATCTAGCTTTGTTTGTGTAACTTGAGCACTAATCCAAGCATTCTCTAAAGTATTCAATTGTATTTATTGCTGCTTGGTAGTAACTTGATTAAAGTGTAGCTATCATTCTAAGTCTTTTGGATTAAGCACTTGGGCTTCAGACCAGTTGTTTTACATTAGGAAGGTTTGTGGCATGCACTGTGGTGGCAGGACAGGTAGCTTTCATCCTTCTAAGTTGGGAACTGCTGATTGAGAGCCCAGTGTCTGTTATTCTTAAAATGTATTAGTTCTGGTTTAAGCACTTGGGCTTTCAGGCCAGTTATTTTACATCAAGAAGGTTTGTGGTCTGCACTCTTGTGGGAGAAGAGGCTGGACTCTGCCCTTCTGAGCTGGGAATTTCTGGTTGAAGGTTTATAGTGCCTGAATATTTGAACTGTATCTTACTGAAATTGGTACACCTTGTTTGCTGTAGCATAGACTAGATCCAGGCCTGCTGAATCTAGCTTTGTTTATATGCTTGTTGTTTGTTTGCTTGTTATTTCCCTGGAACGCTAATTCCACCTAATACGCGGCTTCTCAGCGCTTCTGTGGATCACTAGTGATATCTGCATTGTTTACTGTACTTATTTCCTTGTTTCACTTGAAAGAAAGTTACTGTTTGTCATTTTTGCATTTAAGTTACCTGTAACACATTTCACTTAAGTTACCTGGCTCTTGCTCACTAAAGCAATTATATAAGTCAGCACTAAAAATTAAAAGGACTACACCCTCACTCCCCACTGGCCCTGGTTTTCAATTATTAAGGAATTCCCAATATTATTCTAGCATGTAAAAAGGTCAGTTGTCAATCTCCTCTCCGGTCCAGCTGGTGAATCTGGGAATATTGAGGCAGTGTTACAACTGCCTCATGTACACAGACAATCCTCTCCTCCTACCAACAAATTCCAACACATGTGAGAGATGCAACCATATAGCCAAACTGGAGGCTAAGCTCTCTCAACTCAGTACTGGCATAACCAGTCAGGAGGAGAAGGAAACCACACTCACTACAATTCCAGTCTCACATAGACCTACCACGACAGCAAACCAAACACATAATCACACAAAAACATACTCGGAGGCTCTAAATAAAGATCTGCCAAAGCAGCAGAGACCTCCAAAGCAGACACCCAAGCAGCCGCTACCCCAAAACAAAACACGTGCAACGCATATCTCACAAAGCCAGTGTGCCAAACAGTCACAGCCCTTAAGACTAAACAACACACCTGATACACTTGTAATAGGTGACTCTATCGTCAGGCACACTGACGTCCCGCTCACCAGGCTGAACAAGGAGAGGGTCATGGTGAGCAGCCTGTCGGGCACTAGGATCCGCCACATAACACAAGCACTCAGGTCACTCCAAGGCAAGTACAAATATGACTCAGTCATTGTCCATGCTGGTGTGAATGACCTGAGACGTACCTCCCTGGACTACATGAAAAGAGACATAAAGGAGCTCTCTGAGCATGTAGCCCAGGCCGGTATGACCCTGACCTTGAGTAGCATCTTACCCTCACCAAGAATGATGCCACAATATGAAGACAAGATGATCAATTTCAACAATTGGCTTAAGTACTGGTGTCATTCAAAGGGGATCCAATGCCTGTCAGCTTGGGATGATATGCTCAACAAGCCACGATGCTTCGCTAGGGATGGCTTGCACCTGTCACCCCTGGGCTTTCGAATATTGGCAAAGGCTCTTTCTACCCCCATAGTACCTTTTTTAGGCAAGGCTCAAAAGACAAACCCACCTCCATAGGTATCACAAGGGATAAGAAACTAAGAGTAATGCTACTCAACGCCAGAAGTCTAAACCTCAAGATGCATGCACTCGAAACTCTCCTTAACATGGAGAACATTGATATCTGTGCAGTAACAGAAACCTGGTTCAGGGCTCCTGAGAGCAACCCAGCACTACCAGGTTATACCTCATACCATGCTTTTCGGCCCCAAAATTTGGACCGAACCACAAAAGGAGGGGGAGTATCGATATTCATCAAAGATACCCACACCTCCAGGTTGGTGGCAAAGCACGAAGCATCAGAGACTATCCATGTGCAACTAACAGTGGGTAAAACTGCCTTCCAGTTTATAGCCTGCTACAGACCACCCTCCCAAACCCAGGAACCCCACTCGGCCTTCCTGACAACACTGGAAAATATGAAGGTCTCTCCAAACACCATTATATTGGGTGACTTCAACTACCCAAACATAGACTGGGAGCATTACTCTAGTTCCAACACCCTAGCCCAAAGGTTCCTAGAATTTATAAACTCAAATGCTATGGAACAACTTGTTACCACTCCCACAAGAGGGGAAAACATACTGGACCTGATCATCACCAACATGGGGACTCTATGCTCCAGACCAGAAGTGTATCCCTCACTGGTAAGATCAGACCATAAACTAATCTCACTGGATATTCACATCCCGACCCCACCCCCTGCCCAGAAAACCACAGTGAAAAACTTCTCTAAAGCAAATTTCACACTCCTCAAAACTGAGGTGGAATCCTTCAAAGCCCCCAGGCCTGTGGAAAATATGGCCCAGACAGCAGAATCCTTTATAAACGCATTCTATGAACACCTTCAGGAATGCATGGATCATGCAATCCCAAATAAAACCAAGACCCAATCCTCTAAAGGCAGACGTCCTGTCTGGTGGACCCCAGCCATAAACAAACTATACAATAGAAGGAGGAAGCTACTAAATGATAGAGCAAAATCCCAAAAAGGGAAGGCATCACTGATCAGTATTAGCAAAAAACTACGGGCACACATAAAATTGTCTAAGGCCAGCTTTGAGAGAAAAATTGCACAGGACACTAAGGATAATCACAAGGCTTTCTTTAGTTATGTTAGGAACCTGGGTGGTAATTCCCAGATATGCTCAGAATTAGTCCAAAATGACAAAAAATACACCAAAGCCACAGACATTGCCAACATCCTAGCTGACAGGTTCAGCGCAAACTTCTCCCCCCCCTCCCCACCAAAAGGGCAAATATCTATCCCAGCAGAGTGCTGCCCCCCTGACATCTCAGATGCTCAGGTAAGAGCCCTCTCCAAAGCAAAAAACACAGCATCAATGGGACCAGACGGTGTCCTGGGCTGCGTCCTACATGAACTCCAAGAAGAGCTAAACCCAAACATAAAACTACTGTTCAATCTCAGCCTTACTACAGGAAATGTGCCCAAAGAGTGGCGTACAGCAACAGTGGTCCCTCTCCATAAAGGTGGTACCTCAATGGATCCTGGAAACTATCACCCCATAAGCCTGACTAGCTTGGTCTGCAAAGCTATGGAAAGGATCATCATGGACCTCATAAATGAAGATATTGGGGACCTACAAACACTGGGTCCTACCCAGTTCGGCTTTGTTAAGGGCAGATACTGCCTCTTAAACCTGGTTGATTTCTTTGAAACAGTCACCAAGGCCATTGACGAGGGGAAGGTGGTCCACACAGCCTACTGGACCTCACAAAAGCCTTCAATACAATACCCCACTCTGGCATTATAGATAAGCTCACCAGCTTAAATATAAACCCCTATGTCACTAGATGGATTGCAAACTGGCTCAAGGACAGAACCCACATGGTTAGAATTGCTGGAGCCATGTCAGACTCCAAACCAGTTACAAGTGGTGTCCCACAAGGCTCAGTCCTGGAACCTCTCTTGTTCGGTATATATTTCTCGGAGGTACAGGCCAACCCGGAAGGACTGTGGCTAACCAAGTTCGAAGATGACTGCAAACTGGGCAACATAATCGACTCTCCAGCTGACACAAGCATCCTCCAAAAGGGCCTCATAGAAACAGACAACTGGTGCCAGAGCCATGGCCTCAAGCTAAATGCCAAAAAGTGTATAGTCATCCCCTTTGGCAAAAACAAAGTGCCCACAAATTACCACATAGGTGGTAATCCATTAAGTACAGAAGAAGTAATTAGGGACCTGGGGACCCAAGTTGATAGCAATCTCTCATTTGACAACCACGTGGCCAAAGTGGTTAGAAAAACATTTTATATAGCCCACCTAATCATGAAGGGATTCACATCTAGATCAGGGGACGTCATAGTGCCTCTTTACTCATCCCTCATCAGGCCCATAATTGAGTACAATGCCCCTTTTGGGATGTACCTTACCAGACACCTGCAGCAACTGGAAAGACCCCAAAAGTACCTCACCAAGAGGATCAAAGGGCTCAAACAGATGCCATACGCTGCCCGGTTAAAGAAACTCCAGCTCTACTCAGTGGCATACCACCTGTTCAGAGGCGATCTGTGCCTGACGTATAAAGCCATGTCCAACCCGGAATTAATGGACATGCTGCACCTCAGAAAATCCAAATCCCATCGAGCTATGCGCTCGAGAGACTTGAACCTCAGCACTGAAATAAATAGGACATGGTGGAGGGACAGATTCATAACCCAGGGGCTCCCTTCACTCTGGAATAAAATCCCAGTCCAGGTTAGGCAGAGTCCCTCATTGACTCTCTTCAAGAGGAATCTTGATGAGTGGATGGGAGATCGTAGGTTTACCCCGGGTATCACTTCTGTGTCACTGTTAGACAGAGGCACAGTATACTAACCTCGAAAAAGGGCATAGCAAAATAAATTTAAAATTGGTGGTGAAAGCCAAACACATTCTGGCTAGGCTTATAAATGCCCTAGGGCAGATAGCCTAGTATGAACCTATGAACCTATGAATAAGACTTGACCGTAAAGGGAGAAAAGGAGGCGGACTAGCCATCCTATATAAATCCTCTCTAGAGTTATCTAGAATTAGCACCCCACTTGACCTAATAACTACCGACACCGAAACAATAATCTCAAGAAGTCAACTTAACAAAAACAAATCTATAAACATAGTATGTAGTTATATTCCTCCAGGCAATAACATAAACACTTTAGAAAGCACACTCCAATGGTTATCCTCCACCCAACCCCAAGAAACAATCATACTTGGAGACTTAAACATCGACTGGACAACTTGTTCAGCACACTTCTCAACCACTCATATTAACTTACATGGTTTCTCCCAAACTATTCCTACCCCCACCAGAATCAACAAAGCTAACAAAAAGGAAAGCATTATAGACTGGATCTTTATAAATAACAAACCTCAGCTTTACAAAGCAGGCACCCTACCTGAGGACATGAGCGACCACCTCCTAACCTACATAATTAGAAAAATAGACGACATGCCCCACCAAACCACCTTTAAAACCCTCAGGTACACAAAGAGCTTTAACCCAAATAGTTTCCAAACTGATCTAAGCTTATGCAAATGGGCCAATCTTAAAACACTACCCCTTGACCAAGCAGTTTCAGAATTCAACACCGCATTCCTAGCCATCTTAGACAGGTATGCTCCCACACATAGAATCAGAACCAAAAACAAAATGGCGTCATGGCTAACCAATATTACTAGACAAAAACTTACTACTAGAAATAGAGCATGGACCTCATGGAGAGCCACCAAATCCCCACAAGCCCACATAGCATTCAAACAGATAAGAAATGAAGCTAAAAAGATCTATTGTGTTAGACAAACAAAACTACTATTTCAATTTACAGCAAAAGCACCAGAATTAGCCTCAAAGATTCTGGTCAGGTCTGAGTAAGCTGCTCCACCCAGGTAAATCTTCTACCCCCACCCCCTCATCAACGTTACAACTACCCCCTGAATCGGTAGCAAATAACTTTAACACTTTTTTCACTGGAACCGTCAAGTCCCTAGCCAATAATCTATCTCCCTCCTCTTCTTCTACAATCTCACCTACTTATATCAACCCCCCACCCTTAAAATTTGAGCCTATCCCCACAGACTATATCAAATCTTTACTTAAGAAATTAAAACCTACCACCCATGCAGCTGACCTACTTCCCACAGAATTCCTACAAAAGGCCACTAAAGTAATACCTTACCCTATCTCCATCTTAATCAATCATATTATCCAAGAATCCTACATCCCCTCCATTTGGAAAATCACTTACATTCTTCCACTTCATAAAGGAGGTAACTCCACGGAACTCTCTAATTACAGATCTATCGCCATACTATCTCCCCTAGCCAAAATAATGGAGAAATACATACAGAAGCAACTATTAGCCCACCTTACTCACAATTCTCTCCTAGCCTCATCCCAGCACAGTTTCAGACCAGCCCACAGTACAACCACTGCCCTTCTCTCCTTCTCTCACACAATAAATCACAACCGTAATGAAAACCTGCTCTCCTCTGCCCCCTTCCTCGATCTATCAAAAGCATTCGACATGGTAAATCACAACTTACTCTTAGACTCTCTCAAATCACTGTCCATAGATAACCCAGTATGTAACTGGTTCCACTCATACCTGAATGGTCGACAATAAGCTGTCTTGTGGAAAGATAATCTATCCTCCCTTCTACCTGTCACCCTTGGAGTACCCCAAGGTTCTATTCTGGGTCCCCTTCCTTTCTCTATATTCATCAATGATCTGCCCAAAGCTATACCACAGGCAACTTCCATACAGTACGCAGATGATTCTGCACTAATCTGCACTGCCTCTACTCCCACAGAATTACAATCCCTAACCCAGACTACCATTAACAAAGTAGAGAACTGGTTTAATAATCGTCTTCTCCTATTGAACCCAAACAAAACCAAACTACTACTTTTCTCCCCCACCCGTAAGCTAACACCACCAATAATTACAGTCTCTTCAAACAATGGCACCGCAAATTCTCCTGAACCAAACACTAAACTACTAGGTATAATCATTGATAACAATCTGAATTATAATGCCCATATAGACAAAACCATAAAAACAGTAAATAAAAAAATAGGCTCCATGTATAAGATAAAGAAATTTCTAACCCCAACTGCCAGAACCGCCATAGCTCGCACACATCTTCTGTCTTCTCTTCTTTACGCCTCACCCATCCTCACTAATCTACCTAAATCAAACCTCAACAAAATCACCAGCTGCTATAACAATATAGAAGGATTTGCCACAGGCTCCACATACAGAACCCACCACTGTCAAAATCTTCACAAATTAGGCTGGCTAGAACTACTCAATCAAATATACTATAACCAACTGATAGTTATTCATAAAATCCTTTACCAACCTACCAGTACCCAGATTCTAACTAAAATGATTATCCCCTATAACAACCTAACATCCATCCGCTCATCCAGCAGAATGCTAGTACAAATGACCAAAGCCAACAACTCAGCCGGAGATTCCTTATTCTCCAGCTCTGCTGGAAAACAATGGAAGTCCCCCCCCCAGAAGTAACTACTAACAGCTCCTTGCCTCAATTCAAACCATCTCTAAAGACACGCATGCACAGAGTCTGGCTGTGTCCATGTCTAAACCCCGACTAAACGATACAAAAATGAGACTGAGGTAGTCAAAAAATAGTCGTGCTCATATCTAAACCCCGACTAAACTATACAAAAATGACACTGAGGTAGTCAAAAAATAGTCATGCTCATATCTAAACCCTGACTAACCCAAAACACACCAAGAAACTATTAAACCAAACTTAGCTCACAGATCTGATTACCCTTTTCTCCCTCTATAACTTACTATTTCTGCCCACACTAATTAAAATCCTTCCAACCTAAACTACCTTCTCTATTTTATCTTCCTTACTTTCTAACTGAAAATGCTTAGCTTACAGACACACCTCTTTTAAAAGATTGATTTCCCTGTATTTACTGCTTCAGCAACAATGTTTTTTATTTCCTATCTATATGTAACCTATATATGACTTTTGTCTTTGACCTATTGTTAACTTTCTAGAGATCTTTGTAACCTGCACTGTTTTTAAGTGTTACTAAACTTTTGTAAATAGATTTATGGTTAAATTTTAGATATCTTGTAACCTACATTTTTATTGTTACTAAATTTTCATAACATGGAGCTTTCCTCCCCGGGCCTCCGCTGAAAATGGATATGTATCCAATCGGACTTTCCCTGTTAACAAATGTAAAATAAAATAAAATAAATAAAATTTTCCCAAGTTATTTAAAATGTTGGGTCTAAACTATAAAAAGGTTACTGTGTTGCATTTAGTGATGTGTGTATAGCTTTATAAGACTTCCAGCCCATCGCTATGTAAAGTGAATGCACATGAACACAGAGATCAGTGCATGCTCATTCTGTACTCAGACCAGTTCTCTATCTCGTTCCATGTTCTTGTGTGAATTTTTTCACAGAGCATTTTATTTGGTATTATACAGCGACTAGCCAGTAATACTCAAAAAAGAGTATGTTGATTGGTCAGCCCAACTAGTGTGCCCATTGTAAATCTGATAATATACCAATGGAAAAAGGTCTGGTCGACTAGACTTTTTTCCATTAGTATATCCCATAAAATTTTTACTTTTCTCTGTCTTTTTTTTTTTTAATATATTTACAACACCGAAGACCTCAAATGAATGAGGGAGACAGCACACAGAAAAATAAGAAGATAAGCAGGTACATTTTGCAAAACTAAAGAAAAGTATCTGATTATTCTTTTATTTTTCTCTCTCCCATCTCTCCCAAACATTAAAGGTCTTCTTTATTTTTTCTTAATAAATAAACAAATAATAAAAAAAAGGCAACCGAGATCATTCTTTCTCCATTGCTTCCTTTACACAGCATTGATGTATTGTGTAAGCATGGGAACGCAAGTCCCATACGCATGCTCAGTACATCAGGGAAGCCCCAGGATACCAGAGAAAATGCAGAAGGGCACCATGGAGGAGTTATACAAAGACATTATTTAAGAAAAGTAAGTATTTTTTTCTTAAATAATGGCATTGTGTAATAGAAATGACAGACTCTGTGGTTTGGTATATTGAAGATTTACCCACAATTTACTTTATTTAATCACTTACGCTTCTCCCTTATGATTAAACCACACCAACTGTGGGTAAATATTCAATATACCACACTGGCTTTATTGGTTATTGCTATATTGCACTGCTCCTTCTTTAATGACATATGCAGCACTTGAAACGGTGTCACTATAAGGGCATGCTTTGATATAGATGAGTTCAACCAAAACAGTGCAATGATCTTTGATGAAAATCACATTAGATAAAGACTATACGAATGTAATGTGCACACCAGAAAAGAAGGGACAGGACACAACAGAAAGTCTGAATTACCCCAGTCAGTGAAGTCTGAGAAGATCACATATTTTTTATGGAGGGAGGTGCACTGTTAAAGACCATTTGTGATGGTTTAAGGTAAATGCAAAAAAAAAAATTTTTCCAAAGAGACCACCCACTAGTCAGTCAAAAATGATAGGCAGAAGTAACTCAAAAATAAAATATAAAAATCATCTATGAAATATGGCAATATAACTTTATTAATGCGGTGGTGCTGCGGTAGCATTGTCGCCTCACAGTAAGACGTTGTCCTGTTCGATTCTCAGCTAAAGCACCTTCTGTGTGGAGACATGCATGAATGGGCGTACCTTCGTTGAAGGTTGTGCATCAGAGCTGGCAACTCGGTTCGTAAAAATTTACTGCCAATCATTAGCAGACTGGAGTTCCGCTGTGGCGACCCCTAACCAGGAAAACCCGAAAGACACAACAACAAAAAAAAAAAATGCTATGTAAGCACTTTCGTTTTTCACAACAATTACAGTCAGATGAAATCTTTAATTTTTATGAAAGACCAAAGCACGTACTTAATGTTAATAAAGTTATAATACCATTCTTTATTGCTGTATGCTTTTTTCCCCAAAGAGAAAGTGATAGGTACCATGTACAGGCTTAAGACATAATGGATTTAAAACAATGTGAGAATTTTAGTGTGTGCAATGTAGACATTAAACAACTCTTGTAATGCATAACGTGAAAGGACATTTGTCATATTTGTGTTAAGGACTGGCAGTTTTTAATAGAATAAGGGAAATGTTTGCAAAAATCTGCTCATCTTACATTAGCGTCTATATTTCTGTGCAGGAGGAGGCCTTTTAAAATGCTTTGTACAAAGGACATTGCACTTCTGGATGACTAGTTGTCTTGTTTGACTGAGAAATCAGTTTACCACTGTCTGAAATTTAAGGAAAGCTTATGTTATATGAAATGAATGTTAACTGATGACTACAATAGTGGCAGTAGTGCAGCTGCAATTCATTTGAAGGGGCATGCTTAGAAAATGAGGTTTATTTTACAGAGTATAAAAATCAATTTATGCATGTATACATTATGTACTAACGTATGTAGTAAGTAAATAACTGTAGAACTGTGTCACTGTAAACTTGCAATGTATTATTTTTGTCTATGGTATATGTATCAAACCACTATACCATACTTGTTTTTAAGCTTTTTGCCAGCAGACCTCCGCTGCTACAACAAAAATGGATCACAACCAGTGGTATAGCACAAAAAACAGAAGCCATAAACAAACGGATAAACACAAAGTCAAGATAGACAGAGAGAGAGAGAGACAGTTATGAAGAGAGAAAGAAAGTTAGTAGGAATTTATAAGGCTATCTTCATATGGTAAAGTAACATACAAAAACAATACCAGTTTGCCTGGGGAAGGGGTAGGTGCCATTTTCACTGACCAATTAATGTAATTAAGGAGGAATTTGAATGTTGTGTTAATGAAAACGGAAGAGAATGTAATACAGATGTGGAGCTCAATTTGAATGGCTGAGATGGATAGATGTAAGCCTGCACTGCAGGTTATACTAGTGACCCTGTGGAAACCTTTATAGATTAATGGACTAGCTCAGCTCGCTAAGGAAATGAGTGGGCAAAGTTCCACTTATGCTATGGTACTCATCTATTCAAAATGGGTGGAGAGCAAAGCTGTGTTCTGGCTCCCTCTGTGTGCGCCCTTTCATGAGAAAGGCAAGAATGGAGTGCACGTGGGAGTGTTAATTTAATTAATCTAATTATGGTTGCAGAGTGCCAACAGATGCAAGTGGAGATTTACATTAATTACTTTTGGTGTTTTTGTCAGCTATCAGCAACTGAAATAGGCTGCAAGAAAAGAAGGCCATGACAGACAGATGATGCTAACACTTGAGGCATGAACAGCTTTAAATTAATTACTTTCACTGTGTTTTTTTTATTGTATCTGCAATGGAGTGGACTGCAGGGACAAGAACCAGAGACTGAGTTCTTTAAAGAGTGATACAAAGCAGAGGAATAGCTGTGTATTTGATGGGTAAACCTGTTTTTCTATTCCTTGGAATCCCGTGAGCAGGAAAAAAAATTCCCTCTCTTATGTACTACTCAGATTGCTGTTACAGTTTTGCTCTGTTTATTAATTTGCTTTACATTCCAAAGGTAAAAAGGTGATTATTTGGCACACCATGCGAGCTGATAGTTTTTGTATGCAAGGACCTGATAGCATATCTGTAGAATGTACTCTTACCTCATTCCATGATTTATTCTAAGAAATTATAGCATTTTCAGAAACATTTCTATTCCAGTTAACATGCAGGACTCCCTGCTCCATGAAATGCTGCCATGAAAAGTTTCATGCTAACATAAAGCAAGAACCCAGAAACTGCTAAAATAGCAATAGCACTGAATAGTGCAACATGTTTTAGCATTAGCATCATTTTATTTAGACTTTATTAAGTTCTTCTTCATGGATGCCTGACCTTCGGGTTGATATTATTCTGCCTTAGTACCCTGAGCCAACAGTTTTAGATGCTTGTTCTCCAGGTAAACAGCCAAATAGGAGAGCCAACTGTGCAAAGTTTTTGGGAGAAATTACTGACAAATAGAGCAAGCAGTATGGTTGTGAGAAGCATCTAAGCAAAACAAAATCTTCTTGTGATGGTCCTTATGGGGAATCTGTCTCCCACACTGGTATTTCCCCTTTCTGGATGACATGTAAACCAACAACCAGCAAAAAGTAAAATAATAAAAACTCCAGTGGGGGACTTATCTGAAAATATTTGGCAACAAACAAATGAAAGGGCATTCAGACTGACGGCAAAGAAGTTCTAAGGATGGTACTTCCAGATGTCACCGTTATGTCCTACACCATGCATGGAGAGCATACATGTGATGTACAGCATCTCTATGAGGCTTTTGGTATACTGGATGGATGTCAGGCTTTCCTAGGCAAGGGATTCCTACTGTAAGGAATACTGCAACAGTGATATAGGACATCCTGCTATGTGTCACCCATAGGGCAAGCCAGGGTCACCTTCCTCCACCAGGAAGGGTGAGCCAGCAGTGTCTGCTCACTCATATCCTCCCATGATACCTCTTCCAAGATCCTGAGCCACTATTTGTACTTAGGTCACCTGCAACTTATGCAGAGCTTTATCCCTGTATGCCACAGACCAGGGAAGAAAGCTGCAACTTGAGTTCTGAACCTTACTGCACAGTTAAGTAGGCCTTAAGGCATGACAGAGCGATAGCTAATTTGTGATAGCCATATGTCTGGGTGCACAGTAAAAATAACAAGGCTGAAGACCAAGTGTTCTTCTACAGATTGGCACATGGTCATTGCACAACCAATTACCTAGAAGTGTCTTGGTGCATATAAATTGTTGTGTTTTTTTATATTTATGTGTACCTACATATATACAGTATATATATATATATATATATATGTATATATATGTATATATATATATATATATATATATGAGGTGACTGTGTGATAGTGACGGACCTTAGGGTTAGGGTTTGGGTTAATGTAAGTGGCTAGTTAGTGGTGTATGTATATTTTACTGTAGGGTTAGGTGTAAGAGTTTAGGTGTATGTGTGTGGATTGCTGTTTGTTTGGTGTGCTTGTGTTGTGTGTATGTGTTTTGGACCAGTGAATATTTTCCCTAAGAAAAAATTTGCTGTTCCGAATGTTCGATGTTTTTTTTTCGATTGCTAGGGTTCGATATTAGAACACTCGACATTTTGAATGTTCGGTGTTCTAATACAGACCATATATATATATATATATATATATATATATATATATATATATATATATATATATATATATATATATATGCATATATATATATATATATATATATATATATATATATATATATATATATATATATATATATGGGTCTACTTTACATGGTCTACTTTTCACAAAGTCGACTTTCATATGGCCGAGACCATATAATCGACTTTTGAAAAGCCGACCATGGGGAACCGCTACCTCCGTACAGTGCGGAATGGGAAAATGTCCCTCTTCCACACTGTAGTGCGATCTTGGAGTTGGTATATTTAAGTTATAGGGAGTGTGGGGGGCAAAGCCCCTTATGGTGGATGCAGAGGTGCTTGCCCCCCTGGTAACAGTTTTAAGGTAAGTGTTTGTTATGTTTTTGTTATGTGTTTTACATGGTCGGCTTTCCGAAAGTTGATCATGTGGTCTCGGCCATATGAAAGTTGACTTTGCGAAAAGTCGACCATGTAAAGTAGACCCATATATATATATATATATATATATATATATATATATATATATATACATATGTGTGTGTGTGTGTGTGTGTATGTGTATATAAAGAGAGAGATAGAGGCTTCCATTCAGTTGCCCAAAGCCAAAATGTGAAATGTTTGTCTTTTATAACATGAGCATGACTGCCTGTTCACTGTGTTTTTGCAAGCCACATACTGTAGTAAAGTGCATCTGCTTGAAATGCAAAAGCTTTGCTCAATATGTGATCACAGTGTTTTGGAGAATGACTAATATTTTATTTTTCTCAAGTGATCACTCTTTGTCTTAATTCTGCAGTCTTGGAATAAATATATGTATATGTATATATATATATATATATATATATATATATATATATATATATATATATATATATATATATATAAGTAAGGAGGTTATGTGAGGCAAAGCACCCACCTGGGAGCTGAAGGGTGCATATCCCTTGGAAAAAAATGTTTGTAGTATTGTTTTCATTGGTCTCTTAAAGAAAGCTCACTAATGTTTAATCATACATATTAAAATCATTTATGTACGATTTTATGTCATTATGAGAGTAGAAGTGTCATTAGTTTTAGGTTTCAGTCACATGTAGTGGACCCATATTGTAGACCCAGATGTCGAGATAATATTATGTAATACTATAATAATCTTAACATGTAGGTTCATTGGTTCATAGGTGTGTACTAGGCTAATGGCCCTGGAGCCTTTACAAGCCTAGCCCACAGAAGTGCCCTGGCATCGTGCCACCCGACATTAGTTCCCAGTGCCTCTATCAAGTAGAGCCACTGGAGGGATCCCCGGGGTGAATTTTCTATTACCCATCCACTAATCAAGATTTCTCTTGAAGAGGGACAATGAGGTGCTCTGCTTGACATGTATAGGAAGTCTATTCCAGAGCATGGGCAGTCTCTGGATGAGGAACCTGTCCCTCCAGCATGTTCTGTTGATTGTGGTAATGAGGTTGAGGTCTCTGGAGCATGTGGGGTAGAGGGATTGAGATTTCTTTAGCTGTAGCATTTCTAACAGAGCTGGGTCAGACATGACTTTGTAAGTCAAGCAGAGATCGCCTCTAAGTAGGTGATATGAGACACAGAATAGCTGGAGTCTTTTGAGTCTGTTTATGTAGGACATGTGTTTAATGCCTAGGATCCTCTTTGTGAGATACTTCTGTGGCCTCTCCAGCTGTTGCAGGTGTCTAGTGTGGTACATGCCAAATGGGGCATTATACTTGATGACTGGTCTAATGAGAGAAGTGTAGATGCAAAGCCGTTGGTAATGAGATGTGCTCAACATAGAAGGACTTTCTGACCACAGTGGCAATGTGGTGGTTGAACAAGAGGTTGCTGTGAACCTGTGTCCCTATATCTCTTATAACACCTTCAGTGTTCAGTGGGTGATACCATTGATGTGGTAATTAGTGGGAGCTGAGTTTTTACCAAAGGGGATGAGAACACATTTTTTGGCATTAAGTTTAAGGCCATGGTTTTGACACCAGTCATTGGTCTCAGTGAGGCCTTTCTGTAGGATGTCTGCATCACTTGGGAGTTAATAATGGCTCCTAGCTTGCAGTTGTCTTTAAACTCGGTCATCCAGAGTCCCTTTGTGTTGGCCTAGACTTCTGAGAAGTAGATGCCGAACAGGAGAGGACCCAGGAACGATCCCTGTGGGACTCCACGCATGACTGGTCAGCAGTCTGACTTGGAGTTCACTACTTTCACACTGTGTGTTCTATCTGTGAGCCAATTTGAAACCCACCTAGTAGCATAAGGGTTGATGCCCAGTTTGGTGAGTTTATCAATAATTCCTGAGTGAGGAATGGTATCAAAGGCCTTGGCCAGATTGAGGTAGGCTGTATGCACTGCCTTACCTTTATCCACAGCCCTGGTGACTGGCTCAAAGAAGTCAACCAGGTTGATCAGTCATGATCTCCCTTTTACAAAGCCAAACTGCATGGGATACAGAGTTTGGAGATTTCCTATATCTTTATTAATAAAGTCCATGATGATGTGCTCTATAGCTTTACATATCAGACCGATCAGGCTGCTGGGGCAATAATTCCCTGGGTCTGTAGTTGCTCCCTCTTTATGGATATGGATGACTGTAGCAATGCACCATTCAGTAGGGACAAAACCTGAGGTGGGGCTGTGACTGAACAGGGCACAAAGATGTGATGCAAAGTTCACCTTGTAGTTCATGTAGAAAACAGCCAGGAATACTGTCTGGTCCCATGGAAGCTATTCTTGGCCTTGGACAATGCAACTTTAACCTGTACTGCAGTAATGTTGGGTGCCTGGCATTCATCTGGTATTGTGATTGGTCCTTTGGGGGGGTGAGAGGGGTAAAGTTGGCACTGAATCTGTCAGCCAGTATGTTGGCAATATCTGTTGGCTCAGTATAGGAGGTACCATTGTGCAGTAACTCAGAGCAAATCTGGGTTTTGCCGTGGAGGTTCTTGATATAACTGTAGAAGGCTTTGTGATTGTTTTATTGTCTGCTGAGATTCTGCCTTCATAGCTAGCTTTAGAGGATTTGATGAGGGATCTCGATGAGGGATCTCAACTTTTTGTTGAGGCTAATAGGGGAGTTTTTCCAGTCTTAGGATTTCACCTTTTTCTGCAACAGTTTCTTCCTTCTGTTGTAGAGTTTATTAATGGCTAGGGACCACCAGATTGACTTTCTTTTTTTGGAGGAGAGCATCTTGGTTCTGTTGGGTATGGCTAGTTCTATGCATTTATGTATATGTTCATATAGTGCATTGGTGTATAATTCGGCAGTCATACAGCTATTTTCCATTGGCATGGGTGTTGTGAAGTTAGCAACCTCTGTTTTAGGAGTCCAAAGTCAGCTTTGGAGAAGTTTTTCAAGGTGGTTACCTTTGTGGGGGGTGTGGGTGAGATGTGGATTTCCATGGTGATTAGTTTATGGTCAGATCTGACCAGGGAGGGATTGACTACTGGTATAGACCAACTGTTGCCCATGTTTGTAATAATCAGGTCAAGGATGTTACTTCCTCTTGTGGGGGTCAGAATGAGTGGCCAGGGCATTGGAATTGATGAATTCCAGGAAGTGTTGGGCCAGTGTATTGGTGCTTGAGTAGTTTTCCCAGCTGATGGAAGGGTAGTTGAAGTCTCCTAGTATGAGAGTGTTGGGTTGGACCTTGATAGATTCCAGGGTGCTTAGGAATGTGGAGTGAGACTCAAGAGACATGATTGGGGACCTATAGCAGGCTATGACCTGGATTGCAGTCTTACCCAATGTTAGTTGCACCCCTGAAGTATCTCAGATGCGTTATGCTGGGCTACTAGTCTGGAGGTGTGCATATCCTTCATGAATATGGAGACACCACCACTTTTGGAGCTTTTGTCCATGTTTTGGGGCTGAAAGTTGTGGAATGAGTTATAGCCTGGTAGTGCAGGAATGCTTTCTGCTGCTTTAAACCAGGTCTCTGTTACAGCACAAATGTCAATGTTCTCTATTTTGAGGAGTGCTTTGAGCGAGAGCAATTTGAGATTTAGAGTTCTAGCACTAGCATTGAGCAGCATGACCCTCAGATTGCATTTATTTATAGCTGTTACAGTAGTAATGTGGTCTTTGGAACACCACCTAAAAAAGGCACTACAGGGGTGGCAAGAGGCTTAGCCAGTACCTGGAAACCTAGGGGTGACAAATGCAGGCCATCTCTGGCAAAGCATTGAGGTCTGTCAATCATGTCATCCCAAGCAGACAGATACTGGATCCCCTTAAAATGACACCAGAAACTTAGCCTATTGTTGAACTCAATCATCTTTTGTTTGTACTGCAGTATTATTCAGGGTGAAAGTAGGATACTTCTCAGGGGTAGAGTCATACCTGCCTGGGCCACATAATCCGAGAGCTCCACCATGTCTCTTTTCATGTAGTCCAGGGAGGTGTGTCTAGGGTCATTCTCACCCGCAGGGACAATGTACTTGTTGTGGAGTGACCTGAGTGTGTGTGTTATGTGTCAGATTCTGGCACCTGATATACAGCTGACTGCTACTTTCTCCTTATTCAACCTAGTGAGTGGGACATCTGTGTGCCTCACTATTGAGTCACCTATGATTCGTGTATTGGACAAGGTGTTTAGCCTTAAGGGCTTAGGTTGAGGGGCACACTGTGGAGGTGAGCTATGTGTCCTGTGGTTTGTGCTGTATTGTAGTGGTCAAGTGCGTTTCTGTCTTGGAGGTCTCCGCAGTTTGGGTAAATTTCTATTGAGAGCCTCCGCAAAGGTGGGTGTGTGGTTTGTGTTTATATGTGAGAGCTGTGATAGTGGGTGTTCTGGAGGGCTATGTGTTCCATGTGATGTGGTGCAGGTGTTGACCTTCTCCACTTGACCGGCTAGTCCAGTTTTGGCCGGAGAGTCCATAGATTCCAGTTTGGCGATATATGTGCATATCTCACAAGTCTGAGTGTTGGGAGGTAAGAGGAGAGGGTTGTCTGTGTACATGAGGCAGTTGCTACACTGCCTCAGAATGCTCATGTGCACCAGGTTAATAGGAGAAAGCACAAGGAATTGACCTTTAATCATGCCAGGAGGGGTAGTCATAACTACTAAGTACTGGAGCTATTTCCATGAAGAATGACTACTGCTGATGGCACTTAAATGTGCTATAATAATTTCTACAAAAACCTGCTGAAGTGCAAAGTGATTAGGCTATTTGAAGTGCAAGAGAGAAAGCACTAGCAAGATCTAAGGGAAAAACTGAAGAGCAGACTTTCTGGCACCAGTAATAGTTTACCGCAGAGAGTTGAAAGGGATGGAAAAACTGCCCAAATGGCCAATAAACTACAATTTCTGGGCCAGAAACCACTCCTCTTGTGGTAGATAGGCTACCTAGTGCTTACCACTCCCACTGATAAGCTAGAAGGCTTCCCACCAACACAGAAAAGCTTGGGGGGGCTCAGAAGCTTACAAACAGTCCTGGATACAGCAAATCTGTATCTGGACAAGACTAGTTACAGGAAAGGTGGGGAACAAGCTTAGAACTTTTTTTTCTCAGAAAAGCAGCTAAAATATCAATAAAAACAATTCAAATGGAGTGCAAGTTAGCTTACTTGAGTGTGTAGCAATATTAAAGCAAATACAGTTTAAATAAATGCAATTCAATTAAAAACATGACTAAAAACAAGTGCAGAAAGATCAAAATGGAGGCACTTTGGGTATCAGAAAACAATGCCAGCAAATATATAAATAATTCAGTCAAGCAAAACTTAAGACAGTACAGAACTCTGAACAGTTAAAAAGTGCCAAAAATATACTTATCAGCTCTGTATTTCCAGATTGAGAAGCACACTCAGTGAGATTCTAGCAAAGTGATTTTTTTTAATTTGGAAAGTTGTTTGGCCTTCTCAAATGTTCTCTCTGTATTAGGTAGAATGAACTAATGACACAAGGCTGGGAGGAGTGTCTCAGATCAAATTTACAGTAGTGGCGGGCAACCGCAAAGAACAAGACACCAACGGGGAGGGAGGGTCAGGAATACTACAGCCAAGCTACACTATTTTTGGCAGAAAACCCTACAGAAATGTTTATCACAGCAGATAAATAGCAGTGAGCCACTAAATGAAAGTTTTAAACAGATAAATGAGCAAGGAGACTCTAGAGAATGCTTTTAACTGTAAACAAATCAATTATATGATACACTCCTTGGCAAGAAATCAGAACAAACAAACAGATGATTAGCAATGGTGAAAATTTCCAGTTAATACCTTTCACACAGTGAAACTAAAATAGCTTTATAAACAGTGTGACAGTAAACGCCTTATTTATCAGATTCTGTAAGGCAGAAAATTTCAGTACAGCCATGTAGACTAGTTTACAGCAATAAAATACAGTAAACAGTATGCAGCAGCCAAATAAAACATGCTATAAATGGCTAGAATAATTAATAACTAGTAAAAATAAGCAAAACACAGGATACTTACTGTTATACATCACATATCAGAGTTGGAGTTGATGCCTCTCTTCCACTCAGCTCAGTGTGTGTATAGACAGAAATCCTCTCAAAGTTAGAGCTTAAATACCAGAAGATACAACCTGAAACAACTTTAAAAAAGCTCAAAAGATCCAATGTGTGCTTACTCCTAGCCCTATATCAGCTAAACTCTACCAGTCAACACAATCCTCTCACGAAGGTAAAGAAAGGCTTCTGCTAATTCAAGATGGCCTGGGACATGTGCTCAGAACAAACAACCATGACAAACAAACAAATAGGCCCAGAGACAGCAAATCTGAACTGGGACTATACTACAGCTACTAGCTACACTATTTTAGGCAAAAAACACTACATACATGTTTATCATAGCAGAAAATCAGCAGTGAGCCACTAAATAAAAGTTTTAAACAGATAAATAAGCAAAGAAACTCTAGAGAATACTTTTAACTGCAAACAAATCAGTTATATTATACACTCCTTGGTAGGAAATCAGAACAAACAAACAAAATTTCCAGTTGATACCTTTCACACAGTGAAACTAGCTAAAAAAAACCTTTACAAACAGTGTGACAGTAAAAACTTTATTTATCAGGCCCTGTAAGGCAGACCATTTCAATATAACCATGCAAACAGGTTTATAGCAATAAAATACATGAAATATAATATCTTTTTGGTAGAGTTTAAAGAGAAAATAGAGTACATTGAGCTAACAAATTTCTGTAAAAAATTAAAAATTCTAAATATTCTTCAAATAGCTTTGAGGAACTGTTTTGAGTAACAGAAAAATGGTTCTAGAATTTAACCGTTTCAACTGTGATACAGAAAATGTAAAGCAATAATGTAACTCACAAATAATATTTGGCTCTATCACCTATAAACACACAGGCTATTTTTTTATTATTATTAAATTATTTCTGTTTTTTTATTGATATTGATTTGTTTCATTTTTTAGCCACATGATATTAATTTTATCTGGCTATAGTCATGGTTTAGAGCTTTTATGTCCTCTTTGATTCAATTCTATCCTCTTCTGATATGTACCTCTTTTGTGGTGTCTTGTTTTTTATGTGTGAGAATTAAGAAAAAGCAATAATAATATAAGAATACAGTGGTAGTTTGATATAACTGGAGGAAAAGCAAGAATAGGTACTATGAAAATATATCCATAGTTTAATATAACTAGATTATTTTCCATTCTCTATCTTATATGAGGGTTATTCAATAGAATATCATGTTGGTACACATGGCATATTGTTCATTTTGTATAGCTGCCATAACTCTCAACCTCTTAGAACAAGAAATCTGGGCATAGTCATAAGTAAAAGCGGGGCAAAGGCCCTAAAATAGGGACATTTTTTAATATTGCTCTTACAAACTTAGAAAGTTGATAGAATAACAGGGTTTGCATTAGCCTGAATTTTCTGAAAGGTATGAAGTTTGAAACTCAATATCTGTCATTATTTTCTAACTTCAGTCTTAATGATTTGTGACTAATTTGCCAGAAAACCAAAATTTTATGAAAACAAACCAAAAATACGAGGCAAAAATGTGGATATTCTGCACAAATCTGTACAGTTGAGAGGTATGATTTTCACAGTCTGGTACTGCATTGCTGTCTTTAGTATAAAGTGAATCTCTAATATGCTTAGTGGTCATATTTTCTAGTTTCATTAAATGCACAGCAAGTATTCCTATGACGAGTTGTTCTCCAAACTCATATATCTCTCCAGCCAGACAGTGTCTCTTGTGTCATTTTCAGGTAACGGTGTTAATAATTCATTATCTAAGGAACTGATTTCTTGGTTCATAACACGCATGATGGCACATTAGGATGTAAAGAAAGAAATAATGGTATTGATAACCCTTAATTGTTACCAGTTTGGCAGGCAGTGAAACAATTAGAAAAGAAATAATTAAGACATGTCTCTATAACATGGTGCTGTCTCTCCTGTTTTTTCTTTTCTTTTTTCTTTTCATGTCTTTTTTTTTTGTTTTGCTTCACCTTGTCTTACTTATCTTGCATTTATTTATTTATTTTCAGTGGAAGCCCAGGAAGAAATACTCCAGATGCAGGTCTTTGGAATGTGGGAGGAAACCGGAGAAAACAGAGAAAACCGACGCGAACGCAGGGAGGACATGCAGACTCTGCACAGAAGATGCCCCAGCTTAATAAGTGAATTGAAAATGATACATTAGATAAATGGGGGCAGAGAAACTTGTTTCACCCATTATTTGTCTTTTCTTTTTTCGATTTGCACTGTTCTTGCACCATAGCAGATCACAGCAAATCACACTGGTTATCTTGTGTTCGCATATGGCTTGAGAAGCACAGATTCATCTCACCACTTTTTGCATTGATCCAGTATTTAATCAACTTTATTTTAAATATCTACAAACATCACTAGAAAGGTGTGTGTGTGGTAACTGATGGGAAACATATTTTGTTTTCAGTGTGATAACAGAAGTAAGGCAGCCTATAAGTTCTTCTGTGCATTTCGGTGTGCCATTGTCATTAGTGCTGCAAGGGGGCAGGAAACAGATCTTATATTTTGCTGTGAACTGCTATGCACAATTGATATTTATCTAGATGTGGATGGGAAACTGATTTTATGAATGCAGCTGTGAATTTTATGATTATGTGGAAGTAGCATACAGCACTTTAAAATAATTCTGAAAGAGTAATATTTTGAATTGTTCTGCTCAATTTAAAATAAGCCAGAGCTCAGGCTGTAAGTAAAGAAAAGCATGGTGGCTACTTTGGTTTCAGGTTTATACTGCAACACATTGTCCTCAATATTATTAATATTATTTTCTTATCAGGGAGTGCATCATTTTGAATATTTTTCATCTGTGTGTCAGTTTGATTTAGTCTATTTTGATTTTCACAGAAGTTTGCTTTGATAGAGATAGTCTTGTAATAACAACTTTGATTGTGAATATATGCTCACACACTAATGCAAAAGCAAATCAGCTTATATGCAAACTTGTAGGCTAGTGTATAAAGACAGTAGGTTAAAGCACGTATCTGAAACGAATAACCTAGTACTAGAATATGAAGCCTGCATAAAAGACATGGTCAGCCTGAGCTCTAGAACTTGCGTTAAGATACGTGATTTTTTTTCTTGATATTTTTCCTCCTCATCATATAAATGTTTTTTCTTTTACCCTTCACACTCTGTGTATTTCTCTTTTACCATCGTTGGTATTTTTTCCCTGTAATCTCCTTTGTACATGTTAGTGTAGTTCTTCGTACCTTCGATCCTCGGCTGGTGTGCCTTCTGTGTGGAGTCTGCATGTCCTCCCTGTGGTTGCATGGGTTTCCTCTGGGTGCTCTGGTTTCTTCTTACATCCCAAAGACATGCTATAGGTGGACTGGACACTCTAAGTTGGCCCTAGGCTTGAGTACGTGTGCCTTCTGTGGAAGGTTGGGTGCCGGGCTGGCAACTCGACACCATAAAAACTCCACTGCCAATCATGAGTGGACAAGGTGATCCGCTGTGGTGACCTCTAACCAGGAAAAGCCAAAAGAAGAAGAAGAAGAATATGAAACCTGCGTGAAGATGAAAAATAACAGAGAACCAAGGCATTTAGTAAAACTTAGTTAAAATAATCCTCAGACATGGGTCAGTCCTAAAGACAATAATAACTTGTAGTTCCTTCCCAAAATATACATTACTTGGTAGCACATTTTAATGTAAGAGAAACCATTACCCATATTCTGGCAAAGTGCAAAGGCACATTATAACACTTGATTTTTAAGTTATTAAAAGGATTATAAATGGCTAAAATAAAATGTATAGCCACACTGCAGGTCAGAAAAGAGAAAACTTAAACATTTGTACATTATTCTCAAATTTACCTCAGGTTCTCTCATACGTTGCGTTAAAGTCCTCCCATGATTGCCAGAAAATAAGTATTAACAATGAGGATATACTAGAAAGCCGCTGTCTGTGTTCATTAAATGAATCAGATCACCAAAGACTGCAAAGAAATTATTTTATCCAGTCCACCTTAATACTTGGCCGAACAATACAAGCTCTGGAGAAATGCTAACACTACATGAAAAGACTGGGTGAATACTTTATACTGTTGTGTTATCATTACTGGGAAAAAGCAGTTCCACTTAATCTAGCAGTTTGCAATACGAGATGGTGCAAAATTTTGTCCCTAAACATACACATAAATATGTAATCTGCAGTCATAAATTTTATTTATTTTTTGTAAGAGCCTCATATCAGATTCACTATCACTATTCAGGTAGAGACAATAATAATTCTAAGCTTGTAATAATTAAATACTTACTTAGCAGTGTGAAAAACAAATGCAATAACTATATAATACAAGAGTGTTGACAAAGGTTCTGCTTATGTCTTAGAATTTTGAGTGAATAACTCCTGGTTTCAAATATGTTTATCAGTTATTTGCTTGATAAGGAAGTTAGCTTAGAACTTAACAAAGCCTTAAGTCACACAAAACACTGCAGGATTACCACTGAAAAACACAGATTAGTTTTACAGCATTTCACATCATGGAGGTTTCTCCTGTACTTTGAGGCACCAGGAGGTTTCCAAAGCTGAAGAAATAAAGTATACAAAAATGTTTAAAAATGTGAAAAGAAATGTGTAGTACATCATGCACTATGAAACATCTGCCTTAAAAAAGATAAAAACACTTTTGTGAAATATATAAACTCAGTGTTGGCAGTACAAGTTTAACTTACATTAGAAATAACATTTAACTCTTTAGACACTTCAGTTCTGTAAGAAATGAGGTGTGAAGCGTTGCATTGCTGAAAGTTTAACGGACTCATTTTTCTGAGTTGTATTTTTTTTCTTTTTGTACTGAAATAGTTTGAGAGCAGTTAATTTCAGATGCGAAATAACAAAACTTCAAACTGATTTTAACTCTCTCTCTCAGTCTGTTAGCACAGAGGTCCAAAATCAGGGACACATTTTTAATATTACCTATATATACTTAGAAAGTTGTTAGAATAACATGCTTTCCATTAGCATTAATTTTCTGAAGAATATAAAGTAAGAAACTCAAATATTTGTTATTATTTAGGGACTTCCTCAATGATTTGCAAGAAAGCCACAAATTTAACATACTATGTAAAATCAGAGACATTCTGTGAAATTAGGGATAGCTGAAGGTTATGCTCCTAATGCACTTGAGATCATAAATCACTGTATTTGGCAGCAATGAAATACTATCTGACAAAGGCAGTGACTGGTTCTGGATACATGTAAAAGAATAATTTCCTGTAGTCTGTCAGATGTACCTCATGAGCACTTGACTAATACCATGCCATGCCATTCTGTGCTAATGCTTGATGATACACATTATAAAACAGTAATTGTTGAACTACACACACACACACACACACACACACACACACACACACACACACACACACACACACACACACACAGTTGTATTAAGGGATTTAGCAACCTCCCTTTTTACAGATAATTATAAATAGTACCTTGCCAGTGTATACTTATTGTTCACTACTACTGCTACCACTTCTTATTGTACATATGTGCTTTTTCACTATTTATGCATGCAATGGTAATTTTGCCTTAGTCACTTTGAAATCACTTTGAACTGTATTTCTGAAAAAAGTCCACATGGATCAGCACTCAACAAATTTAAAATTAATAAATAAATATGCATTTATAAGTCAGCACCTGTTGCCCCTGTCCAGCAGGGACACAGGTGGGATCCCAATTTTCTGATTCCCATCCAGTCATCCACATTATTCTAAAAAGGACAGTGATGTACTCTGCTTGATGTGGAGAGGGAGTTTGTCACACAGATGGGGGAGCCTCTGGGACACAAATCTGTCCCGCCAGTAGGTTCTACTGATGTCACAAGGCCAGGTTAAGGTCCCTGGTGTGAGTTATATGTGTGGTGTTTGATTTGCAGATATGCAGCATTTCCAGTAAGGCAGGGTCAGACATAGCCCTGTATGCCAGACAGAGGTCGCCTCTGGGCAGTCTGTAAGAGACTGAGTAGAGTGACAAGGACTTTAGTCTATTCATATAGGATAGATGTTTGAGACCCTAGATTCTCCTAGTTAGGAACCGCTGTAGTTTCTCCAGCTGCTGCATGTACTTAGTGAGATACATACAGAAAAGGGTGTTATACTCAATTATTGGTCTGATAAGGGAGGAGTACAGGGAGGTTATGACTTTTTTTTTCCTGGATGTAATGCCCTTACTTATGAGGTGGGCCATATAAAATAACTTTCATACTACAGATGCTACATGATGGTCAGATGTTAAGTTGCTATCAACCTGGGTGCCCGAATCCCTCACGACTGATTGTGTGCTAAGGACATTGTTGTTGATGTGATAATTTGCAGGAACATCATTCTCACCAAAGGGGATAATGATGCACTTTTCAGCATTTAGTTTGAGGCCATGTTTTTGGCACCAATCATTTGTTAGGGTGAGACCCTCTTGGGGAATGTCCACATCATTTGGGGAATTAATGACAACTCCCAGTTTGCAGTCATCCACAAACTTGGTCAGCCACAGGACCTTGGTTTTAGGCTGCACATTAGAGAAGTAGATTCCAAACATCAGAGGACCCAAGACCAAGCCTGGAGGTACATCGCTAGTTACAGGTCTACTAATTGAGGTAGATTCCCCTAGTTTGACTGTGTGTGTTCTGTCAGTCAGCCAGTTGGCTACCCATCTAATGAAGTATGGGTTGATGCCTTGCTGGGTGAGTTAGTCTATGAAGCCCAAGTGGGGAATGTTGTCGAAGGCCTTGGTTAAGTCAAGGTAGGCAGTATGCACCTTTTTTCCTCATCCAGGGCCTTGGTGACTGTCTTGAAGAAGTCCATGAAGTTTATCCGGCATGATCTTCCCTGAAGAACCCATATTGGGTGGGATCAAGTGCTTGGAGATTGCCAATGTCCTTGTTTATGAGGTCCATGATAATGGATTCCATGGCCTTATAAATCAGGATAGTTAGGCTTATAGTTACCTAGATCAGTGGATGAGCAACCCTTATGCAATGGGATGACAGTGGCTGTCCTCCACTCATTTGTGACAAATCCAGTGCTCAAACTATGACTGAATAGGGTACCCAGTGGTGGTGCAAGTTCCTGCTTGAGCTCATGTAGGATGCAGCCTGGGATGTTGTCAGGTCCCATGGTAGCTGTATTTTTTGCCTTAGAGCGGGCATTTATGACTTGCTCACTGGAGATAAGGGGTGAGGGACAGGTGTTGAGGATGTTCATAGGTTCATAGGTTCATACTAGGCTATCTGCCCTAGGGCATTTATAAGCCTAGCCAGAATGTGTTTGGCTTTCGCCACCCATTTTAAATTTATTTTGCTATGCCCTTTTTCGAGGTTAGTATACTGTGCCTCTGTCTAACAGTGACAAAGAAGTGATACCCGGGGTAAACCTACGATCTCCCATCCACTCATCAAGATTCCTCTTGAAGAGAGTCAATGAGGGACTCTGCCTAACCTGGACTGGGATTTTATTCCAGAGTGAAGGGAGCCTCTGGGTTATGAATCTGTCCCTCCAGCATGTCCTATTTATTTCAGTGCTGAGGTTCAAGTCTCTCAAACGCGTAGCTCGATGGGATTTGGATTTTCTGAGGTGCAGCATGTCCATTAATTCTGGGTTGGACATGGCTTTATACGACAGGCACAGATCGCCTCTGAATAGGCGGTATGCCACTGAGTAGAGCTGGAGTTTCTTTAACCGGGCAGCATATGGCATCTGTTTGAGCCCTTTGATCCTCTTGGTGAGGTACTTTTGGGGTCTTTCCAGTTGCTGCAGGTGTCTGGTAAGGTACATCCCAAAAGGGGCATTGTACTCAATTATGGGCCTGATGAGGGATGAGTAAAGAGGCACGATGACCTCCCCTGATCTAGATGTGAATCCCTTCATGATTAGGTGGGCTATATAAAATGTTTTTCTAACCACTTTGGCCATGTGGTTGTCAAATGAGAGATTGCTATCAACTTGGGTCCCCAGGTCCCTAATTACTTCTTCTGTGTTTAATGGATTACCACCTATGTGGTAATTTGTGGGCACTTTGTTTTGCCAAAGGGGATGACTATACACTTTTGGCATTTAGCTTGAGGCCATGGCTCTGGCACCAGTTGTCTGTTTCTATGAGGCCCTTTTGGAGGATGCTTGTGTCGGCTGGAGAGTCGATTATGGCGCCCAGTTTGCAGTCATCTGCGAACTTGGTCAGCCACAGTCCTTCTGTGTTGGCCTGTACCTCCAAGAAATATATACCGAACAAGAGAGGTCCCAGGACTGAGCCTTGTGGGACACCACTTGTAACTGGTTTGGAGTCTGACATGGCTCCACCAATTCTAACCATGTGGGTTCTCTCCTTGAGCCAGTTTGCAATCCATCTAGTGACATAGGGGTTTATATTTAAGCTGGTGAGCTTATCTATAATGCCCGAGTGGGCTATTGTATCGGAGGCTTTTGCGAGGTCCAGGTAGGCTGTGTGGACCACCTTCCCCTCGTCAATCGCCTTGGTGACTGTTTCAAAGAAATCAACCAGGTTTAAGAGGCAGGATCTGCCCTTAACAAAGCCGAACTGGGTAGGATCCAGTGTCTGTAGGTCCCCAATATCTTTATTTATGAGGTCCATGATGATCCTTTCCATAGCTTTGCAGACCAAGCTATTCAGGCTTATGGGGCGATAGTTTCCAGGATCCGTTGAGGCACCACCTTTATGGAGAGGGACCACTGTTGCTGTACACCACTCTTTGGGCACATATCCTGTAGTAAGGCTGAGATTGAACAGTAGTTTTATGTTTGGGTTTAGCTCTTCTTGGAGTTCATGTAGGACGCAGCCCAGGACACCGTCTGGTCCCATTGATGCTGTGTTTTTTGCTTTGGAGAGGGTGTCTCTTACCTGAGCATCTGAGATGTCAGGGGGGCAGCACTCTGCTGGGATAGATATTTGCCCTTTTGGTGGGGAGAAGTTTGCGCTGAACCTGTCAGCTAGGATGCTGGCAATGTCTGTGGGTTCAGTGTATTTTTTGTCATTTTGGTCTAATTCTGAGCATATCTGGGAATTACCACCCAGATTCCTAACATAACTAAAGAAAGCCTTGTGATTATCCTTAGTGTCCTGTGCAATTTTTCTCTCAAAGCTGGCCTTAGACAATTTTATGAGTGCCCGTAGTTTTTTGCTAATACTGATCAGTGATGCCTTCCCTTTTTGGGATTTTGCTCTATCATTTAGTAGCTTCCTCCTCCTTCTATTGTATAGTTTGTTTATGGCTGGAGTCCACCAGACAGGACGCCTGCCTTTGGAGGATTGGGTCTTGGTTTTATTTGAGATCGCATGATCCATGCATTCCTGAAGGTGTTCATAGAATGCATTTATAAAGGATTCTGCGGTCTGGGCCGTATTTTCCACAGGCCTGGGGCTTTGAAGGATTCCACCTCGGTTTTGAGGAGTGTGAAATTTGCTTTAGAGAAGTTTTTCACTGTGGTTTTCTGGGCAGGGGGTGGGGTCGGGATGTGAATATCCAGTGAGATTAGTTTATGGTCTGATCTTACCAGTGAGGGATACACTTCTGGTCTGGAGTATTGAGTCCCCATGTTGGTGATGATCAGGTCCAGTATGTTTTCCCCTCTTGTGGGAGTGGTAACAAGTTGTTCCATAGCATTTGAGTTTATAAATTCAAGGAACCTTTGGGCTAGGTTGTTGGAGCTAGAGTAATGCTCCCAGTCTATGTTTGGGTAGTTGAAGTCCCCCAATATAATGGTGTTTGGAGAGACCTTCATATTTTCCAGTATTCTCAGGAAGGCCGAGTGGGGTTCCTGGGTTTGGGAGGGTGGTCTGTAGCAGGCTATAAACTGGAAGGCAGTTTTACCCACTGTTAGTTGCACATGGATAGTCTCTGATGCTTCGTGCTTTGCCACCAACCTGGAGGTGTGGGTATCTTTGATGAATATCGATACTCCCCCTCCTTTTGTGGTTCAGTCCAAGTTTTGGGGCCGGAAAGCATGGTATGAGGTATAACCTGGTAGTGCTGGGGTGCTCTCGGGAGCCCTGAACCAGGTTTCTGTTACTGCACAGATATTGATGTTCTCCATGCTAAGGAGAGTTTCAAGTGTGTGCATCTTGAGGTTTCGACTTCTGGCGTTGAGTAGCATTACTCTTAGTTTCTTATCCCTTGTGATACCTATGGAGGTGGGTTTGTCTTTTGAGCCTTGCCTAAAAAAGGCACTATAGGGTTAGCAAGAGCCTTTGCCAATATCCGAAAGCCCAGGGGTGACAGGTGCAAGCCGTCCCTAGCGAAGCATCGTGGCTTGTCGAGCATATCATCCCAGGCTGACAGGCATTGGATCCCCTTTGAATGACACCAGTACTTAAGCCAATTGTTGAAATTGATCATCTTGTCTTCATATTGTGGCATCATTCTTGGTGAGGGTAAGATGCTACTCAAGGTCAGGGTCATACCGGCCTGGGCTACATGCTCAGAGAGCTCCTTTATGTCTCTTTTCATGTAGTCCAGGGAGGTACGTCTCAGGTCATTCACGATTAGCTGCTGGGGCAGAGGGGTGACATTTTCACTGAACCTATCAGTGGAAGAATATTTCACTTCAAGGCAATTGCAGTTTGCATGCTGATTTCACTCTTGAAAACCTTAGTTGTACAAAGTCACAAATGGTCTTTCAATAAAATTATACTATGCTCTTATAAACTTGTACGAGGCTACCATGAGATCTGCTTAGGCATAAGCACAACTGAGTCTTTCCCTTTTTAAACTATCATAACTATATTACTGAACTGTCAAAGCCACGCACACATTAATGTTGCCTATTCATTTGAAACTTGGTCAAGCTGCACTGAAACTCACTGTTTTTATATCAGTAGAACTAAGGCTTTGAGACAAGTATGGTGAATGCTATGGAGACTCTGCATACATTTCTTAATGGCACGTGATAAAGGCTTCCTGAAAATTTGTATTTTGCCTAAAATCTGTCAACAGAAGTACAATAACTGCAGGCTACTTGATTCTCAGAGTTATAATTTCTGATTAGTTTATCACCTTTGTCCAGATCAAAGGCTATAGTCAGAACAAACAAAACAGGTCCATGATGACATGCAAGCTACAAATGGTTTTACTGCATTATGTACTGCAAGCATAGTGCAGAGCTTATGTTTGACAGAAACAAGCACAAATATAAGCATTCAAAATTAAGGTTAAATTGTCAACCAGAGGCTCTCTTGCCATTGGTGCTTCATCCCTGAACTTGGTTTATATAGCATGGGTGGAGTCTAGTGTGTGCATATCAGAAAATAGAAAGTCTGTCACAATTTTAGTTTTGCATCTGTGTGTCTATATAGTGTTTAATATTTTTCTTACAAATTTCATGTAAGATTATGTAATCTGTGTGTGTGTAAGTGTACATGTGTGTGTATGAGGATATGTGTTTCCTAAGTTATTAGCAGTTACACCGATAAAAGAAGTGACAGAAGAATACTGCTTGAACAAGAAAGTTTATCCAGCAGACAAAAATATTTTTCATTCCTATCATTTTTTTGATTACATAACAATGATTTGAAAATGGGCGGCCACGGTGGTGCAGCGGTTAGCGTTGCCGCCTCACAGCAAGAGGTTCTCAGGATCAATTCTCGGCTGGGGTGCCTTCTGTGTGGAGTCTGCATGTCCTCCCTGTGGTTGCGTGGGTTTCCTCCGGGTGCTCCGGTTTCCTCCCACATCCCAAAGACATGCAGTAGGTGGATTGGACACTCTAAATTGGCTCTAGGTGTGAGTGTGTGTGTACCTTCTGTGGAAGTTTGGGCGCCGGGCTGGCAACTCGACACTGTAAAACTCCACTGCCAATCATGAGCAGACAGGTGATCCGCTGTGGCGACCCCTAACCAGGAAAAGCAGAAAGAAGAAGAAGAACAATGATTTGAAAATGTCTGACTTACTTTTAAAACAAATGCAAGCACGGTCTTAATTGCTATCAACTGTTTTTACAATGGGTTGTAAGCTGAAACTGAGTGATGTGTATATACAATGATCCAATATGTTTTCTGTATATACAGTGTTAGTTTAATTGTCAAAGCAAGCACCATGAATAAACTTAGAAAACTTAAAGGCAGTTGCCTGCACTCTGCTTTTAATTACATTTTTCTTCAAATTACATCATTACATTTAAACTATAAAAAAAAATTAAGTTTACTGTTATTACTCCCTTAAACTGATTAAACTAAATTAATTCATATTATGATTAAATGTCATGCCACCTGATGAGATAGACATTCTATGTCTCCTGCTTTGGCAGGTAATAGGCAACATTTAGTGTTAACATCAGCTACACATAGTTTCACAGCATTTTCTTTCATTGCTCTAATACTAGCACAATAGTCCCAGATGGCATATAGTCATCAGACTGTGAAAACAAAGAAATTGACTGGTAGTGTACTTCACAAGTTTTGCAATCCCCGGTTGGTATACCAATTTCAGTAATGTTTTAATAATACGCAGTCATGTCCACAAGGGACTGTGAAAAGAAGTAAACTTTTTTCTATTTTGGTACTTACGCGTTTTTACGTGTGTACTTCACTCAGGCATCATTTCCCCATGGTTTAATGACTTTATGCATTTCTTCCTGTAGAGGCATAATTTGTTTGGTTCAAAGAAAAAGTAACTACCACGCAGATACAGACACACACACACACACACACACACACACACACACACACACACACACACACACACACACCATTAATTAATAATAAAATATTCTATGTTCTTAATCCCTACAATACATTTATATATGTATAGACATGTCAGTCTAACATGTGTTTATCAGTTTAAAGTATCAGTAACATCTGAGAATTAAGAGATGTAGAATTATTTTTATGGTATGCAAATGGTCTTTCAGACCCAGGAAAAGGACACAAAATATTTAAATTTACTAGGCAACCCCAGGCCTGCTAGTGTCTGCCTGGAAAAACCACACATGCAAGAATCTGAATCTGAGAAGGCAGTGAACCTTTTTTTTTAACTAAGGATATACACTCGGTCATATTTCACAGGCAACTACACAGGTGCAACAAACGTACCAATATAACAAAATACTATTCTCATATTGTTTGAGATCTTACAGGAAGACTGATAGTCATTAAAGACAAACATTCTGAGTGTAAATGTGCTGTAGCATTCATACAACTATTGGTAGGCTTAACCATATTTAAGTTCACAACAGACTAAAATTTATATCAAGTAGTACTATCATGGCATGGCTTTCAGAATCTAACAGTAAGTAATACCTTAATATCTATACAAAAATCAAACCACATTTTATATGTGAAGGCATTTCTTATCCTGAAATGGTTTCATGGTCACATATAAGTGTTGACAAGTTATTGTGGCATTCCTTGCTTGGACTCTTCTGTTATCTTCCTTTTCTTGTCTATACATTATCTGAAACTGGCTCACCTCACACAAGACCAAATCCTAAAAGTGCTAGCAAAAACTACAAATACCGCACAGATGAGTGAAGCATGATTTAGCCACACCTCTAACAACACTGTTCAATCTCAGCCTCCATACAGGCTTTGTATCAAGTGAATAGAGAAGAGCTATAGTCATTCCCCTGCATAAGAAAGGACCTTCCACAGGCAATTGCAGACCCATAAGTCTGACCAATCTCTTATGCAAAGCCATGGAAAGACGTATCATGGAACTAATCAATCAGGTCAAAGGGAATCTCCACACACTGGACCCATCTCAGTTTCGATTTGTCAAGGGCAGGTCATGTATACTCAACCAGATGAATTGTTTTGAATAGGTCACCAAAGCAATGAATGAAGGCAAAATGGTACACACCACATACTTTGACCTGGCCAGAGCTTTGACATAATTCCCCACTCAGGAATAATAGAAAAGCTAAATAAACTGGGAATTACTATAAGGATACAAGGCCTAAACAACATGTCCTAGATGGACTGACTCAAAACCTTGTCATTATGCTGGATATCCTACAGACTGCTAAGAAGTGACCTGTGCCAGACTTCCAAGATGGCTGCACACTGAGTAACACCTTAATTTCAGCTCTCCCAGTGTGAAAACAGAATCTCAGAAATAAAGGGCCAGTAAATTTGTCTTTTGGGGTAAATTTCTGTTACTGGCTAGTACGTGTACTGCATGGATGCCAGCAAAGAAGAAATTGAACCTATAAGAAAATCAACCACAAAGCAAGTAGCACTAGAGCCACTCACTCTAGGAATCTCAAACTTGCCAGAGACATTAACAGAACAAGCTGGAGAGACAGGTATGCCTCAAGAGATTGAAATGACTCAGCAGTAAGGTGCATTATCAAGTTTAAGGGCTATCTCAGAAAGAAAGCACAGCATTTTGTATTTTGTCTTGGATCTAGTAAGAACATCCACTCACCAGCACTTGTTTGCTCTGTATGTAAGTAGTATTTAGAACAATGATTTCTCTTAGAGGTAGATAGGAATTTAGCTAGATTAGTCTATCTGTTTTCTATATTTGGTAGACTGTCCTACAATATTGTTTTAAGTTATTTTCTATGATTTCTGACCTCTGTAATGTCATTGTATTGAAGTAATAAGTATTGTCTGGTGTTTTTATTTATTAAATATTTTAAACGTTTTAACTATGGCTGTTTTGTGTAGACATAATTTAAGCTCTAGAGTACTTGAATGTATTTAGTGATACTGTACAAAGCCACTCTAATAGCCTTGCTGTTCATCACACTTACTAATTGGATAATGATAATATTGTACGGTAAAATTGGACACCATTTGGTTAGGGCCTTTCTAGTAGCTGATAGTAGTGGTTGGTGGTAGTTGGTACTACCTTATAGTCTGGGCAGAAAGGGGGCATAGCCGGAGAACCTGTGCCAGCTTTCCCCAGGAGTGTCTGTGTGGTTGTATATAAATCAAATCTCAAACTGTGTGTATCAGCTACTTGGGCAGGGACACAAAGTACTGACTGGACAGAGAGTGTGCTGGAGGTTTTGGCTTGAACACTTGGCTGAGATCTGTACCCCATAGCTGTGCCAGTGGGGAGTCTTATTGGGGATCTGGAGAGAAAAGGGAGAATACAGCCCCAGACTGACTGTGATATCTGTGTGC
Source organism: Protopterus annectens (assembly GCF_019279795.1). NCBI lineage: Eukaryota > Metazoa > Chordata > Ceratodontiformes > Protopteridae > Protopterus > Protopterus annectens. Next base: position 763,209,024 of record NC_056743.1, on the reverse strand, counting down.
TCTTAAGGGAAATTGTACCTTACTGTGTGTGTATACTTGTTATCCTCCCAAAGTGCACGACCCTCACTGGTCCTAGTGGTGAGGATTGAGGCTGCTTGATTACTGGGCCATTGTACAGGCATAAAATATTAATTGTATAGCAGTGGTTGGATTTCCACATCAAATATTAATTGTTTGATACTGGTGAGTTAGCCACATCACATATTAATTGGCTTGTAGTGGTGTGGGTAGCCACGCAGTGAACATTGAGAGTTCATATCACTATTGTTTTATTTCTTTTGTTAGATTAGTTAGTCAGGGAGAGCAGACAAGCATGTCAGTAGAAGAGTATGGCAAGCTGACAAGGAGCCAGTTGGCTGAGATGTGCCAGGTTGAAGAACTGGTGCATGGAAACCTAATGAAAGCAGACATGATTGCAACTTTGCTCTCAGCTGTATCAGAAAATAGCAACCAGGTAGATGATCAAACACGCTGTGGAGATGTACAACACTCAGAGAATGGACAGCTCAGCCTTTCTACAAAGAACTTAAAAATCCATCTGGAGCTAAAGAGACTGGAGTTGGAGGCCAAGTGGTTGGAAATAGAAGCAGCAGAGAAACTGCAACATCTGCAGGATGAGGAGAATGAAAAACTGCTATGCATGGAAGCTGAGGAGAAGGAGAGGCAGAGGCAGTACAAAAAGGAGATGCTGACTCTTCACCAGAGTCATGGAGGTAATGGGGAAAGGAGTAATTGAGCCCCAGAAGCATCAAATGTAAGTACATTTCTTCCACAGTTTACAGAGGGGGATAATTTTAATAGTTTCATACATATGTTTGAGAGGGTATGCAAACAGTATGATGTTGACCAAAGGCTCTGGGTACGATTCCTGACCCCCTTACTCCATGGTAAAGCTGTAAATGTACTTTCCAAACTGTCTGACAATGAATTCTTAAATTATGCTGTAAAAAATTGTTTGCTAGAATTTGTTAAGCTAACAGCTGAAGCTTATAGGAAAATGTTTTGTGAGCATAGACACAAGGCAGATGAACATGTGTGTGAAATATGTTGCTGAACTAAGCACTTATTTTCATAGGTGGGTGAGTGGATGTCAGGTCACCACCTTTGAAGGGCTGGCAGAACTTTTGGTGAGGGAACAAGCCCTAAGCACTTTGCCTGAGGACATGAAGACCTGGTTAGCTGATATACAATGCTCTACTGTGGATGAGTTGGGAAAGAAGGGAGACCTATACCTAGCAAGCAGGGCATCCCTGCACAGGAAAGGGACCCCCAGTGCTTCTCATAGGTCTAAGGGAACCCAAGGTGGGCAGCCCAGACTGCCCCAACAGAATCTGACAGCAGCAGCAGGGTAAGCCACTAGTCCAGGTACATATCCAGGACCTAGGGTTAAATGTTTTGAATGCAACCAGTGGGGCCATGTGGCATATAGATATCCATGGAGGCAAGGTGGGGAACAAAAGGTGAGGGAGCCAGTAAGTGGGAAAGACAACATGCTAATAGTAGGTTGTCTTGAGACAACAGGGGTAGTAAACTACCATCCTGCATATGTCCTGATAGGGAAGGATTTTGATGAGGCAGTACCATGTGTTTATGCATTTATACACAGTCAGGCTTGGAGACAAGCATGTGGGTCTGGTAGCCTGGGGAGACCCAGACAGGCCCCATACTTGCAGCCAGGACTGGTGAGGTGATTACGTCAGAGAGGGAGCTACTCTGTAGCAGTAAGACTGAAGAAGAGCCACAGCTGCCTGTGGGTACTGAAGTTTCCTTGGATAGAGTGACCCCAAAGGTAGAGGTGAGTAGTAGTACCCAGGCTGACAGTGAGGCACCTCTGTCAGAGGATACCAGACTTCTTGTGGAAGGCGAGCTGGGAAGGGTTACAAAAAGAGAGCTGAGAAAGTCTCAGCTCTAAGATCCTACATTACAAGGCCTGAGACAGGTAGCTAGTGAGGTACCCGATTCTCAAGGGAAGGGGGAATCTGTATACTGGGACAAAGGGTTACTGTATAGAGAGTGGATCCCTTTGGTAGGGCTAGAAGATGAGAGAATACAGCAGTTGGTAGTGCCTAGAGCCTACCATCTGGCGCTTCTAGCTATATCCCATGATATTCCCTTTGCAGGTCATATGGGCATACAACATACAAAGAGATGTATTATGCAGAACTTCTATTGGCCTGGGATTTCCAGACATGTAACAGGGTACTGCAAGACCTGTGAGCAGTGCCAAAAGGTAGGCAAGGCAGGAGACAAGGTGAAAGCTCCTTTGATGCCTTTGCCTGTGACTGAGGAGCCTTTTCAGAGGGTAGCAATGGATATTGTGGGACCTCTGAGTACCCCAAGCTCCACAGGGAAAAAGTATATCCTAGGGGTAGTAGATTATGCTACAAGATACCCTGATGCAGTGGCTTTATCCTCCATTGAGGCAGAAAAGGTGGAAAATGCTCTGTTAGAGTTTTTCAGCAGGATAGGTTTCCCAAAAGAAATACTGACTGACAGAGGTGCCAATTTCATGTCAGACCTGTTGGCTTGTCTGTGGAAATACTATGGGATGAAGCACCTAAAGACCACCCCCCTACCATCCTCAGACTAATGGTCTTGTTGAGAGGCTAAACTCTACACTCAAGTCCATGCTACGGGCATTTGCAGACCAGTTTAAGAGGGAGTGGGACAAATATTTTCTCCATCTGTTTTTTTTTTGCTGAGTGGTTCCCCAGGATTCCAGAGGTTTTTCACTCTTTGAGTTGTTGTATGGGCATAGGGTGAGGGTCCTTTAGATTTAATTTGAGATGAGTGGGAAGGTGAGTGTAACTCTCACAAGGAATCTGTTGTGGCATATGTCCTAAAACTTATGACAAATCTCAGGGAACTCATGGGCTTGGCCCAGGAGAACCTGGCAGACGCCCAACAGCAGAAAAAGGTCTAATATGACAGGAATGCTCGAGCTAGAAAGTATGTTGAAGGGCAGCAGGTAATGGTTCTCATTCCTGTCAGACAAAACAAGCTGCAAACAGCCTGGGAGGGACCCCACAAGGTGGTAAGAAAGGTCAGCAATGTTAACTACATGGTGGAACTGCTAGGCAGGAGGCAGGAGCATGAATTGTAGCATGTTAACATGAAGAAACGATACCATGATAGAGAGACCCTTGTGCTGAGTATTTGCAGTGGATTGCAGGAGGAGCCTGAGGGAGATCTGGTGACTGACCTCCTCAGTGAGGCTTAGACTGACACCTCAGTGGAAAGGGGTAGCAATGTCCCAGCAGCTATCTCCTACCTAGGTTCGAGAAATCCAAGCAGTGTTACAGGTGTTTGGGGACATGTTTACTGGGAAACCAGGGTGCACCCAGCTGATACAAGACCCCAAATTAGGCAGCCCCCTTATAGGGTGCCTGAGACAGCAAACAGACTCCGAGGGAGGAGATACAGGAAATGTTAGAACTAGGGGTAATTCAAGAGTCCAAAAGTCTTTAGGCCTCCCAGTAATGCTGGTGCCAAAGAAGGATGGCAGCACCAGGTTCTGTGTGGACTACAGGAAATTAAATAGTCATACAGAGTCAGATGCTTACCCCATGCCTAGGACAGATGAAGGCCTAGAGCAGCTGGGTGGGGCTAAGTATCTTACCACCATTGATCTTACTAAGGGTTACTGGTAGGCACCCTTGACTCCCAGAGCTAGAGAAAGGTCAGCCTTTGTGACTCCTTTTGGCTTGTATGAGTTCACAAAGATGTCCTTTGGGATGAGAAATGCCCTGGCAACTTTCCAGAGGCTGGTAGATCATATCCTAGCAGAAGCAGGAGGGTTTGCCCTTGCTTACCCAGATGATATTGCCATCTACAGCCATTCCTGGCTTGGGCATCTTCAGCATGTCATGGAGGTTCTGGGCAGACTACAGAGGGTAGGGTTGACCATTAAGCCCAGCAAATGTCAGTTGGGTATGGCAGAGGTCTCCTACCTGGGGCACTGAGTGGGGAGTGGTAAGATCAGGCCAGAACCTGCCAAAGTGGAAGCCATTCAGGCTTGGCTTGCACCTGTTATCAAAAAACAGGTGAGGGCATTCCTAGGGACAGCAGGGTACTACAGAAAGTTCATCCCCAGTTACAGCACCATAGCTGCTCCCCTCACAGACCTAACAAGGAAAACAGGCCATATAAGGTAGTGTGGACCCCAGCATGTGAGCAGGCATTCCAGAAGCTTAAAGAAGCTTTGGGAGGATCCCCTGTGTTAGCCAGTCCAGATTACAGCAAATAATTTGTTGTGCAGGTGGATGCTTCGAACCACGGGGTGGGGGCTCTACTTTGCCAGATTTCTTTAGAGGGAGAAGAGCACCCAGTGGTTTATCTCAGTCAAAGGCTTCAACTGAGGGAGGAGTGCTATGCAGCTGTAGAAAAGGAATGTCTAGCCATAGTGTGGGCACTGCAGAAACTTCAGCCTTATCTGTATACAAGGAAATGCACTGTAGTTACAGATCACAATCCAATAACATGGTTACATCAAGCCAGTCAGCAAAATGCCAAGTTACTAAGGTAGATCCTAGGGGTGCAAGCATATGATATGTCAGTGCAGCACCACAGTGGGATTTGCAATTGCAATGCAGATGGGGTCTCAAGACAGGAAATGGGTAAGGTATACCCAGACAGACTCAACCCTCTCAAGCAATGTTTCTCAAGAGACACTTGAAAAACTAGCTTAAATTTTCAGGGGATGGGGGGAGATATGTGAAGGCTGCCAGCCTAGCTAGACACAATTTTGTAAATAATTATATGTCATTGTAAATATTAATATGATCCACAGGCTTGTGTAACAAATGTAAAGAGAACTATATGTTAGGATTAAACTATATGTTGTAATGAGCTTCAAAAATGTAACCACAGTGCACCCTGCTTGAAGAAAACTGTTAAGTAAAGAATTTTATAACTGTGTTTGATCTCAAGCTTGGGGACAGGATGTCTAGGATAAGAGTTTCTTTCTATTGTTTTAAGACAGACAGTTACTTGGTTTCATATGTAAAGGGTCTTTTATTGCTGTGACTTCCTGGCAGCTGTAGAAATGTTAAAGTTCTGTGTGCCTCGGAAACCTCAGCGACCGTGTCAAGAATTATGTAATCTGAAATGACTCAGCAGTAAGGTGTATTATCAATTTAAGGGCTATCTCAGAAAGAAAGCACATCACTGTGTATCTTGCATTGGCTCTAATAAGAACATCCACTCACCAGCACTTGCTTCCTCTGTATGTAAACACTACTAAAAACTCCTGATGTCCACCACGGCAGTAAAACTTAATAGTAAAATCAAAACTTTAATAAAAAGAATATAACATAAAATAAGCAGTCCTCAGTCTTCCGATAAGCGCTTTCGGCAAATAAGCCTTCCTCAGATTGTATAAAAAGGACTATTCAGCTTTTGTATTTATAAGGCATCACAGCCATTCCTCATTTAGTTCTCTGACATGCCCTTGTTGCAAACCAAAAGGAGGCCAGCTAGCAGAGAGGTATAATTTCCTTCATTGTAATTAAAGGGGCAGTGCTTCTCTTTACTATAGGATTGTATATGCTGATTGTACTAGTTCCTACATCATATACTTAGCGACTTGCTGCCAATGTAGTGCTTTCTATGTTGGCAAAACAAATCAACGTCTTAAGGAACGTATCCTCAGACATTTGAGGGACATCAAACAGAAAGATCCCAATAATGCCTTAGCAGCCCACGTAGCACAGTATCCTTCTCATTACTTTGTATTTGAGGCCATAGAGGCAGTCTGTCAGACCACAAGAGGAGGTGATGTTCATAATTGCACAGAGCAAAGGGAAACATGCTGGATAATTAATTTAAGAGCAGACTGATCACCAGGCTTGAATACTATTGTGCCATTAAAACCTGCACTTAAGAATAGAAGGAATATGATTAGCAAGTTTACTTGAATGTTGCTTCATTCGTATAATGTATTCACATCCATAGCTATTAGTTTTCTTATATACAATCCTATAGTAAGGAGAAGCACTGCCCCTTTAATTACAATGAAGGAAATTATACCTCTCTGCTAGCTGGCCTCCTTTTGGTTAGCAACAAGGGCATGTCAGAGAACTAAATGAGGAATGGCTGTGATGCCTTATAAATACAAAAGCTGAACAGTCCTTTTTATAGGATCTGAGAAAGGCTTATTTGCCGAAAGCACTTATCGGAAGACTGAGGACTGCTTATTTTATGTTATATTCTTTTTATTAAAGTTTTGATTTTACTATTAAGTTTTACTGACGTGGTGGACATCAGGAGTTTTTAGTAGTGTTTGCCTTTTCTCTTCCTCATTGGTGTCCTTCACAGTGTAAGAAAGTTTTTACCTATTCCTCTGTATGTAAGTAGTATTTAAAACAGTGATTTCTCTCAGAGTTAGACAGGAATTTAGCCAGATTAGTCTAGCTGCTTTCTATATTTGTCAGACTATCCTACAATTTATTTATTTTATTTATGTATTTCCAGTTTGATTACTGGGGAAGTCCACATGGCTGAAATTACCCATTTTCAGTGGAGGCCCACGGGAGAAAAGCTCCAAGTTGCATAAAACAATTGCAATACTATTGGTACATAGGTATAACAGACACATTATATAAAAAGTTACAATTAACATATTTGGAGTCATGGTATTTACAGAGTTCAGGGTTTTACAGTTTCATTTAAGGAGCAGTGTAATATGTGGAGTTAGACAACCATTTAAGTATGAACATGCATAGAAGGAGAGAAGACAGAATTATGATATAGCTAATACACAATATTGTTTTAAAGTATTTTCTGTGATTTCTGAAGTCTGTAATGTCATTGTTTTTAACTGATAAGTATTGTCTGGTGTTTTTATTATTTATTAAATATTTTTAAACCTTTTAACTGTGGCTGTTTTGTGTATAGATAATTTAAGTTCTAGAGCACTTGCATGTATTTGGTGTTACTGTACAATGCCACTCCAATAGCCTTGTTGTTCATCACACTAATTGGATAATAATAATATTATTGCACAGTAAAACTCGACAGCCTTTGGTAAGGGCCTTTCTAGTAGCTGATAATAGTGGTTGGTGGTAGTCGGTACTACCTTATAGTCTGGGCAGAAAGGGGGCATAGCCAGAGAACCTGTGCCAGCCTTTCCCAGGTGTGTCTGTGTGTTTGTATATAAAGCAAATCTCATAGTGTGTGTGTGTGTGTGTGTGTCAGCTACTTGGGCAGAGACACAAAGTACTGGTTGGACAGAGAAGATGCTAGAGGTTTTGGCTTGAACACTCGGCTGAGACCTGTACCCCATAGCTGTGCTAGTGGGGAGTCTTACTGGGGATATGGAGTGAAAAAGGAGAAAGCAGCCCCAGAATGACTGTGATCTCTGTGTGCTCTTAAGGGAAATTGTACCTTGCTGTGTGTGTACTTGTTATCTTCCCAATGTGCATGGCCCTCACTGGTACTGGTGGTAAAGACTGAATCTCCTTGATTGTGGGGCTGTTTCTAATTCTACATCAAGTTTCAAATTTCATACGTCCACATTTGTGCCTCATTAAAATAAATATGTAGATATCTTTCAGAAGTGTGTATTAAAATATTTACATTTTGCTTCTGATTTATATACGAAACAGGGTTGGCATAATCTTACTCTGAGAAAAATGCCCTTGAGAATCTTCATCATAACACAAACATAGTTATTATTCTGGCAGACAAGGGTGGTTCAGTGGTGGTCCTTGATCGATCTATGTATTTGGCAGAAGCGCATAGCCAATTATCTGATGGCAGTTCTATACTAATATGGTTGTTGATCCTACATTTAAGTTTAAACAAGAAATAGACCAGTTTTTGCATTTAGCTTTAAGTGAAGGCATTATTATTAAACAAACCTATAAACATTTAATGGTTTCAGATCCATTAACAGAACGTTTATATTTACTTCCTAAAATGCATAAAGATTTGACACCACCACCAGGTAGACCAATACTTTCAAGTCATGGATCACTCACTGAACCACTGTCTGCGTTTCTTATCAGTGGTGCAGCGGTATCATTGTTGCCTCACAGCAAGAGGTTCTCCCGTTCAATTCTCGGCTGGAGCTCCTTCTGTGTGGAGTCTGCATGTCCTCCCCGCGGTTGAGTGGCATTCGAAAGACATGTGTAGAATGGGCATGCCTTTGCTGAAGGTTAGGCATCGAGATGGCCCCTCGGCACCCGTAAAAAAATCTACTGCTAATCATTAGCAGACCAGAGTTCCACTGTGGGGACCCCTAACTGGGAAAAGCCGAAAGAAGAACAACTCTCAGGTGTTAGAGCCAGAATCCAGGACACTACACAATTTTTGAATATTATTTCTGATTCTCAACTGGAACCAGGTTGGCTGATGTGCACGCTTGATGTGAAATCATTATATACCAGTATTCACCACTGGGTGGGTTTAGAGGCACTTTAGTATTGGCTGGACATAATTCCTTTGTACAGTCCTGAATTTAATACCTTTTTGGTTTGTTTAGCTGAGCATGTATTAACCAAAAATGTGTTTTTCTTTGATGACAAGTGTTATTTACAATTACGGGGTACAGCAATGGGGGCATCTTTTGCCCCTATTTATGCTGATTTATTCATGGGTTATTTGGAACAACAAATCATTTATGATCAGGATCACAATTTTCTTTTTTGGATGAAATTGATATTTGGAAAAGATACCTTGATGATTGTTGGCTTATTTGGAGAGCCAACTCTGTCTATCTTCAGGAATTCTTTGAATATCTCAATGAAAATAAGTGGGGTATTGAATTTACAGTTCATTTTGAAACCAAGTGTATTTCTTTTTTGGATGTCCAAATAAACCTTTTGGATGATGGTACCCTGTCCACTGATGTTCATAGGAAAAAAAATTGCTCAAATAATTTATTACTTGCTTCTAATTGCCATCCTAAACACATAATATGTAACACTGCCAAACCCCAGTTCCTTAGGATACGTCACATTTGTTCTAATACAACTAATTTTGAAAGCCAGAGACTTGACCTTATTGATAGATTTTGTAATAGAGGATATGAATGAAATCAAGTCACTCAGATGAGCATATTTGCATCTACTCAAGATCGTAATCAACTATTAAAATATAAACAACGTGATTGCCATGATGAAGGGATCAGGCTTGTTACTACATATGCCAGTAATACTAACAGATTTATTAATTTGATACAAAAACATTGGATATTGAATTTTACATTAAACATTGAATATTAATAGAACAATGATGATCCAGAGGGAAGTGGAATGTAAGAAAATACTATTGTTATTGGTGGGTCATGATGCAGAGAAAGCATTTCATAGAGTAAGGTGGGATTTTATGAGCAGGGCAATCAAGCAATCGCATTCCCTGACACAATAATAAGGTTAATTAGGAGGATATGTGAGGGGCTGGAGGTGAAAATTAAAGCTGAGGGGGCTCATTTCTGAACCAGACAGGGGTGTCTTCTTTCATCTTTGTTATTTGCATTATAATTAGAACCACTGACAGCAAAATAAGGGACTCAGAAATTCAAGGATGTAATTGGTATTGTAATCAAAAAAAGTTGGCTTTATTTGCAGATATTATTTTGTACCTGATAAAAGATATTATTTTGTACCTGATAAAACCAGAAAAGGACATCTCCAAATTGTGGAACATTTTCCGACCGTTTCAAGTCTTTTTAGGTTATAAAATTAACGAAGATAAAACAAAGGCAATAGGTGTAAACTATGTACCCACACAGAAATTGGTTCAGCAATACCCTTATTTATGGGGACATGATAAAATGAAGTACTTATGGGTTAAAAAGGATTTTGTTATGGCAGCTAAGGATATTTGGGAAGAGACTAAAAAGATAATACAAAACTGAAGAACCAGAAGCTCATGCTTATGGATATGGATAGCAAGATACAAGTAGCGAAAATGTTTTTTGTTTGTTTAGTTTTATTCACAGGTCAGGCATGTTTTTATCAACCAGATGAAAAGCTGTGGACAGCAATTACTAAAGAATTGAAAGATTTTACATGGAGGGAAAGGGGCTAGAGTCAAGTGGGATAAGCTGATCCTTCCAATAATACAAGATGATTTGCAAATACCTGATTTGAGGGATATTTCTGAGCTACACAACATATACACAGCATAAGCAGAATGCTGTAATTCAAAGAGGAAAGGGATGATGAAACAGCGGAGAAGCTGAAGGAAAAAAGACATACTGAGATTTTGTATGCAGATCCTTAAAGAGAATAGCAATAGCAATACAGAATATTATATTTATAAAGTAGCAGAAATCAGTCTAAGAACTAAGCCAACATGGGAATGGAGAAAGATTCTGCTGATAGGGGTGACTGCAATAAGCGGTACAGAGAATAGGCAAGATGGGGCTGGAATTTACTGAAAAAAATTGACAAAGAAACCATGGTATTGGGAGCAAATAATTAGAGAGGGAACATTAATAGAATGGGAAGAGATCAGGAGTACATTTGGACTACAGGCTAGAGACTGCCTTTCCTGTCAAGGACTGATATCAGAGTAAAGGCAAAGAGAAAGGGATAGGGGAATCCTGAGTGAAAGTTTTTAATTGAACCTAGAACAGAAGCTGCTGTTGAAAAAGGGATAGTTAGTATGAAATATAAAATACAGCCCAATAACTATAGGAATCAATCAAAGGACTTTGGAAAAAGATTGGGAAGCGAGATTGGAAAAGCAAATCACAAAGAAACAATGGGAGATATACATATAGCTCCTAAATATGCAACATAATCTGGAAGACTTAAGATTTTTGCTTGGAAATGTTTGCATAAGTACATTGATACCCCAAGCAGACTACAAAGAATTGTTTCTCAGGTAGATTGCAAATATTGGAGGTGTGATTGGGAAGAAGGTGATAACAGGAAATACTTTTTTGAGTGTAACGAGTTGGCATACTAAAATTCCATATGAATTACTCTGTCAGAAATACTGGGTGAGCAAATTAGTGTAACTAAGGAAATTATTTTTTTTTTGAGCTGGGATACAGGATCTGAATTACCTAGCAATAATAAAGCCTTGCTAATTTTAATTCTGGTGGCTGCCAAAAAAAAAAAAAAAAATTACTCGAAAATGGAAATTGAAGTCTAAACCAACCATATTTGAAGTGGGTCTATATTATATGTTCAAAGTTTGAAAACTCGAATGCTAAATAATTTAAATGTTCAAAGTTTTAAACATCGAACATATAATAAAAAAACAAAAAAACAAAAACTGAACTTACCTGACTAGACCTTACCCGACACCTGCAGCAACTGGAGAGACCCCAAAAGTACCTCATCAAGAGGATCATGGGCTACAAACAGATGTGCTATGCAGCTCAACTAAAGAAACTCCAGCTCTATTCAGTTTCTTACTGCCTACTCAGAGGCGATCTATGCCTGATGTACAAAGCCATGTCAAACCCAGAATTAATGGACATGCTCCACCTCAAAAAATCCAAGTCCCTTAGAGCTACACGCTCCAGGGTCCTAAACCTCAGCACAAAAATAAATAGGACATGCTGGAGGGACAGATTCATTTCCCAGAGGCTCCCCTCACTCTGGAATAGAATCCCAATACATGTTAGACATAGCCCCTCGCTGACCCTCTTCAAGCGAAATTTGGACGCGTGGATGGGAAATCGCAAATTCACCCCTGGGATCTCTCCAGTGTCCCTGCTAGACAGAGGCACAGTAAACTAATCTTAAAAGGGTACCTTCTGTGACCTACTTTACAGAGGCACAGTAGGCTAATCTAATTGGGAGGCAGAAGCCAAATACACTCTGGCTAGGCTTATAAATGCCCTAGGGCAGATAGCCTAGTATCTACCTATGAACCTAGAGTAGGCAGGGGGGCAAGCCCCCATGCACCCCCCACACCCCCCACTCTTTAAATATACCAACTCTGTGACCACACTATAGTTCAGTAAAGGGAAGATTTCCCTTACTGCACTGTAGTGTGGTCTCTGAGTTGGTATATTTAAAGAGCGGGGGTGTGGGGGTGCAGGGGGGCTTACCCCCCTGCCTACAGCTGTTAGTTTTGGTTTTGGGCTTTTTTTTTTTTTTTACATATGTTCAAAGTTTTTTAAACTTCGAACATTTAAATTCGATATTTTAATGTTTGAAGTTAAAAAAACTTTGAACATATGATATAGACCCATTTGAAGTAGTGCATATAATAACAGAGATAAAATATCTGAAAGTGGGATCTTTAGAAAAGGTTGAGGCAAATTACATAGAAAATATGGGAACTGTGAGAACAATACAGGCAGAATAATGTTTTGAAGGAAGACTGTGATTTAAGAGAAGGCAGGAATGAGTGGGTTATGTAATGATGGATTGAGAATCTCTGTACAGAAGATTAAATGTGATGAATAGTGTGTAACTGAGAATATGTCAATATGGTTTGCTTTCATTTATATAAATGTACGATTGCCTATGTCATTAGTGATAATTCAATAAAGATGATTAAATCAAAAAAGAGGTGACCTATGTCCAGTATGCAAGGCATTCTCTGACCCATTACTGATGGATTTACTGCACATTAGCAAGTCAAATGGCATCAGAAATACTTCGTCTAGGGATCTAAACCTCTTCTGCTACATTACCTGAATGGTTTGGAAGGACAGGCATATCTCACATAGGATACTGCTGCTCTGGAACAAGCTCCCCATCCCATAAAACAAAGTTCATTCCTGTCCATATTAAAATGCAACTTGGATCTATGGATGAGAAACAGAAAATTAAGCCCAGGACTGTGTGCTGTACTATTAAGGACAGAGGCAACTTCTAAATTCTTTATTGCATGCATGGGTACCCTCAAATTATCTATGGTATGATCCCAGTTATTCTCCTTAGGGTTAATATGTAATTATCAACCATGGGATAGGTAAGACCAGTCTCTAACCAAATGAGATAGGTTCATTCTAGCACAAAAAGGGAAACTGGCTAGACTTAAAATGGCCCACAAGAGCAGCTATCCCAGTACTTACCTCTGAAGATATGAACCTATACCTGCATGTTACTACTTGAAAACTTTTGTGTAAAGCTAATTTATATTTAACACACATAAATAATAAAATATCAGTTTTATACAGAAGAGCATACACTTTTTGAAAGCCTGCCTAGATAATGTATTTACATTTTGTTAGTGAGAACAACAGAGGGATATAGAAGCATGCAAGCCCCTTGACAATAACTAGGTTATGATACCCGAGGGAGATCATACTACTCCTCCACTAACCTTACAGATTTTTTGTGGGTATTTCCCACGTGGGTTGCCATGGGTTATATGCCATCATCCACTGTCATTTGTGAAAAAGTAGTATTGTTACAGGCATTACACAATATAAACATTATAGCATCATACTGACATTGCTGGATCTTTCATAAAACACCCACATGTGGTTGCCACGAACACTACTCGGATGTGTAAAATCTATGCAACGATGTTTACAGATGTTGTGTCTGTGCATTTATGAGTACTGTGTTGACTGGTTCATGCTTAATGTGGCATGCTGAAACAAAGCATGATAGGTCATGTAGCCCATTTATCTCCGCATGAGATTTGCCAAATATAGAGAGTAACACCAATGTGAACATCTAAGTGGGCATTCAGCATACATAGTTTGGCTCTTTGATAATACAACACTGCTCTAAAACATTTACAGTTCATAATGTGTGACATTTTGGAGACACACAAATGTTATGTCCAACGTATTACATTAGTAAACTTTCAGAGTATACAGATGAGGCATTATTTTCAGATGAATCAGCATGTGATTGTTTGTTATACTTTTTGTGCATGTTTGTTTGCCAGGGTATGTTGATGACATTATCTGATAGGTCTGCTGAGCAGTTATGAAGGGGATACATAAAGCCATGGGGTATACAGTGGAATACCCTACATGGGCCTTGGTATAAAAGGAGGAAGCCACATGAACATAGAGATCCAAAAACTGTTCTATCATGATGTTGACCTGAAATATAATATAAAATGTACATTTATCTAATTTCAGCTACATATATTAACTGATATTGTACAGTTTTTATATGTTGTAACTTTCTAAGCTGTTTTTAATATGTACAGTTTACTGCCTCTCTCTTCCACCTTTTAGTGAATTATTTAATACGTGCAATACCTGCAAATGGTCAGTTGTGATTAGTGTAACTAACCGAGTAAACAAATGTGAAACAAAATAAAATATACGATGTCAGTGGCAGGTACAGTACTATGATGCTATGTGATATTTCACAGTTGTTTGTTACAGCTTCTGTATAGAAACATTCAACAGTCTGGTGGCTTATTGTGCTTTCTGATGCTCCTGAACTCACACTGCCACCCTATTAGTCATCAAGTGTACTGTCTGTGTCTGTTTTGTGGGACTTAATGCTCTGTTGGAATGAACAACATACTTCATTTTAGTGGCGAGGAGATCATACACATGCTGCCATCATGTGGACATTGCCATCCATGACACAATTCAGTTGCACCAAACAGTGACTGTGATGCCAGCCATGGGATTTTAATTTATAGCATCTGCTGATATTTAATAGTTCTCCATCCAATGTTTAAATTTTACTGTTGATCTCTGATACTACACGAGTACCTTGTAGTCTTGTTCATTCTGATCTTAACCAGTTCTTCCTGTATTCTGTTGGTGACTTACTTACAAAACTTTTGAGCTGACAGGTTTTTCTGCCTACCATTTAGCTTGTCTAACTGCATACATATTTTTCTGCTTATCAGCTATGATGTTTCTGTAGTATTTTTATTTTTGTGTGAATTTTATCCTCATTCCTGCTAACCATCAAACCCATAGTTGGACATGGTCCGTTCATTCCTGAACCGGGAATGTTACCTAATACATTGTGCTTTATCCTGACAATGAGGGCATTTACAATCACCAAACCTTACTTCTGGACAGTGGACATGTGAGTCACATTATTGTACAGGCTCACAATGCCTTCTCCATTCAAATGCATGCTTCTGCTCATCCACAGTGAAGGCTACCACTATTCTGAGGCTTGCTGAGCCTAAATGGTCATAGGCCATGCATTTTGCATCATCTTTCTTCATCCAAGGGATTGTGGCAGTGTGTTGCGGCTCCATCCCACCCATTTTCCCCTGCCAGCTCCATCCAGCAATAAAGCCACTAATCAAACTCAAGTTACCTGGGCCGTAGATGGGGCTTTATCCCTCTGTCACTGGAGCTAAGATTTTGTAAGTAATCTCTTTGATTTTTCCTAAATGAGAAACTATGAATTTTTGTCTTAATTTGAAAATGATTTTTTTTCTACTGACTGTCCTATCTTTACCGCTGTCCACTATTATCTGTCTGTTCTGTGCACCTTTGCTGCATGTAAGGCAAATTGCAATACATCTTTTGGCTTTCTCTTACCACTGTGGGCTGTATTTGTGAAAATAATACACAATTGCACAGAGCCTATATACAAAGGAAAGAAACTTCATTGGTCCTTTTTCAGCCTTAGCTTTCTATACCTCTGCCACTACCAGCTGCCTTCTTAGCTGTTATTTCCTATGCATAGGTTGTTGCACTGGGATAGTATCTCCATACTATCTCTTTGTTTACCTCTCTGCTCTTTGTTGTTTTTGTGCAACCCAGGAGGTGTACCTTTATTTTTCCACACAAGGAACATTGGGTAAAAATATAAAAATAAGTGCATGACGCACATCCCTAGTAACTGCAGGATGAATCATTTTGTAATATAATCAGATATTTAGGTGATCCTGTTTTATGAACTGTTATAGCATCAAGACTGCAAACATATATCAGGTATGCTCATGTCTGTACACCACAATGTACAAATGTTTATGAAAATGGCGTCCCACTATATCATGGTTATCTGCTGAAAAATATCAGTACTATTAGAAAAACCTGTTTAACATCATTCATTTATAATATGCATAAAGCAATTGTTCACTCAGTAGGCAGTACAGATATAAAAAGCATGGTGAAATACTCAGATACAATATGCACACCACAATCAGTCAGTACTGCAGATAAAACAAGCAACACACAACAGTGATAAGACAGGTACATACTTTGTTTTATAACTGACTGGTCTACATTATCAGGGCACAACATTAAATTTTATCAAGCTTAACTTACAAAACAAGCACATTTAATTAAGCAATATGACTCCCTAACTTCCTGAACTGGAAGATGATTGGATGAAAGTTTGTCTGCATGGTTGACTTATCCTATTGCTTTACCACCAAAGACAAATCCCTGTTCTGGATTTCTTTCTCCGTATTGTAGAGTGTGTCATACAGTTCTACAAATAATTCTACAAAATGGTTTCTAAAAGATCTTCTTGCCAACTTGAGATGGCTTCTTAGAGATGGCACATGAGATCAGTGTCAGATTAAGTGTACCTTGGTACCTGGGCAGTTTTCAACCCATGATAATGCCCCATACTTTTTTTTGGACCACACATAAATGCACATGTACTTTTGTATTTACCCTTCTGATAGTTTTAAATGTATACTCACCTACCAGACTGTTTTAAGTTATATTCATTGTCTAATAATGCACCATTTGTGTGCCTTTGCATTAAATTTGAGTAACCTTGAACATTTTTAAAAATAAATGAAACAAAATGTACTAACCATTAATAAAAAATTACCTAGTGCTACTGAACCCTATCAATGTCTCCAGATAATCATACAACATTCCTAAATAGTCTTTAAGAACTCCCCTTAAGGAGGAACACAGTCATCACAGGTGATTTTAACTATGCAGTTATTAATTGTGTGAACTATATCATTAACATAGGATATGCCCAAATTTCTTAGATGACTTTTAAACAAAAACTCCCTGGGCCTGGTTGTTAAAGCACATACTAGAGATGAGAATATATGTGACCAGGTCTTAAACTTAGCATCTCTATATAAGATCCCCAAGGTGTATCCCTCATTGGTCAGATTTGACCACAAACTAGTAACCTTCGCCATCAGAATCTCCAAACCACCAGAAAAAAATATCACAGAGTTCAAGGACATCAAACAAACAGATCTCTTGCAATTAAGTGATGATGTCTCTAAATCCAAGTATAACACTATTACCTAAAATGTTGATAATTGCAAAAATGTATTCATCCGGGCAAATGGATTTATTAGGCAGTCACAACTAGATCCAAACAAATAGGGAGTTCTAAAAACAAACCAGTGTGATGACCTTCAGACATTAATAACTGTGTAATAAAAGGAAGACATTTCTAAACTTATAGCAGAATAAATCATCAACAAACTATGTAGAATATCAAACAGCTAGATAAGTAAATAAAAAAGGACAATAAAAACAAAGGCATCTCATAAAATTATACTAGCTAAAAATGCCAAACACAACTACAGATCCTTCTTTAGTTATTTCAGGAAAACACAAAACAATACCCAATACTGCTCCTAGTTTAATCATAATAGTGCATTTATTACAATCCAGTGGGTATTGCTAACATACTAGCTAATAAATTCAGTGGAAACTTCACCCCAGAGACATCTATTCCAAACACAGTTGTCTCTTGTAACCATCATGAGGAAACAGCATGTAATGAAAGTACTATCTAAAAGAAAGAATACTTCATCCATGGTGCCTGATAACATACCCAATTGTTCTAATTAGCAGCACTAAGCATGTGTTGGCAGCTCACTTCTTAGTCACTTCAACCTGAGCTTACCAACTGGCTTTGTTCTACGTGAGTGGTGCACAGCTATTGTAATGTCACTTTACACAAGTGGCCCTACAACAGACCCCAGGAATTACTGGGCCATCACTTTAACAAGTCTTATAGGCAAGGTCATGGAACACATTATAACACACCTAATTAACTACAGTATCAAAACTCTTATCAGAGAGGACTACAGCAACTTGACTTTGTTGAGTGTAGACCTTCCTAACGAATCTGGTAAATGTTTTTGAGAGCATTACTAAAGCTATGAACTGTGACAAGCTTTCCACACAACATACCTTCATCTAGCCAAGGCATTTGATACCATACCACATGCTAATATAACAAAGCAAGTTGAAGGAGATCAACATTAACCTATATGTGGTTCAGTGAATAGCCAACTGGCTTGGTAACAATACCCACACAGTAAAAACAGAAGATGCATCCCTCTGAAAGCATGAGGGTGACCAGTGGGGTTCTGTAGGGATTTTCAGATCTCCACATACCAAATGAGGATGTTTCTTTAACAAGGTTCACAGATGACTGAGCTGGGAGTTGTCCTCAAGTCCCACTGTGATATAAATGCACTTCAGCATGAGCGTAATCTTGTCAATGGCTGTCTCAGTGCCAAAAAGCGCAACATTGTAGCATTTGGTAAGCATCCCCTGGCTTCAGCTTATAGCATAGATAACATACCACTTCGAAATGACAAGGTTGTGAGAGACCTGGTCACATGGGTATACATTTGACCATCAAATTGGATAAGTGGTTAGGAAATCCTTTTAACTTGAACAGCTCATAGCAAAACATATTTCTTTCAGATCAAAAGAAGTTTTCACTGCCGTGTGTTCTGCTTTGATTAGACCCATCATGGAGTACAATGGTTCCTTTGTGATGTACCTTACTAAGCATATCAGGCAATTGTAAAGATCCTAGAGGTTCCTAACTAAAATGATTGGGGCCTTAAAGATTTGAGTTACATAGACAGGAGAATTTATCCCGTGAGTCATTTTCTTATAGACTCCTCTGTCTTGCTTAGAACGCTATAAGGAATCCACTGCTCCAAAAAATCTTCTGCTTCTAAAAATCACACAGCCCAGCTAACACCAGGTCCAGAGATCTAAATCTACTTCTGGAAATAAATAAGCCTAAGAGAAGAGATAATTTGTCATGGAGCACCTACACCTTCTCTGGAACAGCTCCCTCTGCAACTTAAGCAGTATGACATACCGTCTACATTTAAAAAGGAGCAGGACAACTGGATGGGTGCCCTCAAATTCACCCAGGCATGATGGGCCTGGCCCTCCCTGAAATGAGAGGTGGAAATGGCCTCTCAGTTCAGTTGCCTTGCAACTCCTATGAGACTGAAACCAGTGCTATACTGCCAGGCACAGAACAACTTAAAAAATAAACTCTGATTGTATTAATGCACTGTCATCAAATTAATGTCACTGCAACCTTGGGCCGCTGTAAGCAGATTTAGTAGCAAGTGGCTTTCAGGCTTTGTACTTCTGCTTCATTAAGAAGCACCATTTAAACATTATACTACTCCTGGTTTGCTATAATTTGCAATGTTATGACTTAAACTGTCTAAGGTACCATTTAAATAAGAAAAACATACCATAAAAATTAGGTCAAGGGAGGTAAACCCTTGATGAGGAAGAGATGAGTTTATGTAAGTGTTAACAAAACTGGCAAGGCTGAGAAATGACTGGCTGCCATGTATCCTCCTTGGAGCTAAGGGTCAAGGGGGCTGCCCAAATTGCCCTTATTATAATTTAAACTGCGTGTACTGCATGAGATGTTTGAGGAGTTAACATTTCTGTAAATATTGCATTTTATTTAAGACTTGAATAGGTTACATATATTGTTTAGATGTAGCATCTCTATTGCCAGTGAGTTTTTTTTCAAGAGACTAACATTCTTAAAAATTTCCTTTATCCCATAAGTTATAACTTTATATTATATGATGAACACCATTTACCTGTAACCAGGGGATTATTTCTTAATATAATTGCTTTGTTCTACCACCCCTGCATGTCATTAGCCAGGTCCTGTGGTCCCATCATCTATTCCACTCTTCCTGACACCTGTCTTGACTTGCCTATTCCAGGAATTTATTTCTAATGGGATATTTTCTAGATCCCCAACTCCAGCAGCCACGGTGTATATATCTTGTTGGTTTATAGTTAGTTACTAGGCTTGCAGACCAAGGGACCACTGAAGAGCCTAGTCCAAATTTTCAGTTGCTTCTAAGCACTTATAGCTAAGTGACTTGCTCAAGGAAACACGGTAGGCAAAGGGAGGCTGAGGGAATCAATCCCTGTATCACTGGAACTACAGCTCACAGCCTTAACACTCTGATCCAATTACCAGACAATAAAGTTGAAAATTAAACCTTGTACCTTGTGTCTGTGAGGTAAATACCTTAACAATTATGCCAATCCCCAGTGCAGACTAGTTAAAGTAAAATGCTTATTTTCTGGAGTATCCAATCTACTGCCCCATTATATGCTGTGAATGAAAAGAGAAAATAAACCGTCAACAACTGGGTACAGTAGTCAGTGTGCTAAAACATTTGGGGAGCTAACCTTTTATCCTATTATAATTAAATGTGGTCTCTAATACTGTTTGCTGAGCTACTTTCTCCAGTGTGTGTGTGTGTGTTTTGTTGACAGAGTCTGACAAATGCTCTTTCAGAGATGGTAGTAAAGTATCTATAACACTTCACAGATAGTAATAATATAGCTACAAGATTCCACTCTCACATGGACAGTAAGTAATTAGTGGAAGCTTCAGGCTTTCAACTTTCTCTCCCTGAAAATATAGACAACACAAAAAAAGTTATCCAGCAACTTGCATTCTGAGAGTTTTGCTGTGAAATTCCTTTTTGTATTTGAAATGCATTTATTTGGCTTTTGACGTAAGACCACTAATCACACGTGACTGCTTTCAGTGTGAAATGGGGGACAATAACTTTGGTCAGATCACATGACTTTTATGTATTAACGCTGCTTCCCAGTGGTTGTTGTATGATATGAATCACATATATGCAAGATGTAATACTTTGATATCTTATTATCTTACTGAACAATTTATAAGTTAACCATGTACAGATAAAAAAAAATCTGAGATCTGGGTCAGAGTGACCCAACATGATTCATCATGAAAAAGAACTTAAAATGAAATGTTAGGGTAATTAGAAGAGATAGTTCCCCTCAGAAAGTGCAGTGTATCTATGAAAAAAAATCTCCCCATAACGAGAACAGACATGAAGACAGCAGAAGTCCCAAGGTAAGCTCCCAAAAACATGTTCTTAGCACACAAATTATATAATGTCATGCTGAGACTGGCTTGTCATACAAGAAATGCAACTGCAAAATATAACAATAAAAAAATTTGTTGCTAGGTGTAAAAACAGAAATTACTAATAGTTCTACAGGGTTTGCTGTTCTCCTGTATAATGAAACATGTTACAAAAAACTGTTATGGAAAGTCAGTTGATATTTTTGAAGAACTGAACATGTTAATGCTCTGTCAGCAACTGCTTACAAAATTAATAACAAGTAAATGGGAAATGATGCCTGACTTACTAAATTCCTTTGAGGAGATAAATGCCACTAGCGAGAAATGGTTAACTCAAGCGAAACATTAATGTTTTCTTCTGAGCACTGCAGATTCTGCAGTTACTGGTATTTAAAATGTGGATTTGTTTAATATAGGGAAGCCAGTTATAAATGCTTGAGCTTAGTATTTTAATTTTAGTACAGCTTCTGTTTCATGCCTGCTTTTTCATATTTATCAACTTCTGCTGTAACTTTAATGATAATATCAATCATAATGAGCTAACACATTACTAAAGTTAATGCTGGAATATTTTGGCCATACTTCACTTAACAATTAAATAAAACATGCACAGTAACATTTAATATCTGTCAGTTCATTATTAAATATTTATGAAGCCTTGCTTCTGCCATTAATATAATGGCATGATGCTACTGAACACCTTTTGCTGTAAATGGGCACCAAATATAAGTAGCTTGCAGAGAGCTGTGTGGAAACGGGATGGGATCTAATTATATTGTGATTCATCCAATATTCTTGCTAGCCTTATGGGAGTCCTAGCTGCTAGTGCTAGTGATTTAAAAAGGAAGGTAATAAAGCATTTCAATCACAGAACATGTTGTTTATCTGTCATCTCTTCTGTGATGTATCCAGAACATGAAAAATGAGCAGCAGTTAAAAGGTATGGTGAAATGGGAGTATAACATGGAAAGTGGGAGTGACACGCAAAGAGCTGCAGAATAAAAGAAAGTGGAAAAAGTTAGTGGTGACTGAGAAAGGCAGAATGCAATATAATGCAAATCTACCTAGTTTATAACTTCTGAATGCAAAGCAGATATTTCTTTCCAGAAGTAAAAGTTCTAAGGTTCTGTGTAAAAAGTGGATTTTGTAGGTAAGTCTAAGGCAGTGTGTTTTTTTAAAAGGAATTCTCATACATGGCTATAGTCAACTCTGACCACAGAGACAGCACACTGAAAATGTTCCTTCTGTAGTGTTATTCACATTTCTATAACCCAAGTAGTACACACGTCACACAGCAAACAGGAAAGGAACAAACTGCCTGGCATCAGAACATTGGCAAACGCATCATAATGATTCAGCTCTATTCATAATGAGGCAGAGCAGTAGGCAGTAACTGGAATAATGAGAAATGATGTGTGTGTGGCACTGTGACACCGCAGATAGCATTGTTGCCTCACAACAAGTGCGCTGGTTTGATTCTCTACTGGGTTGCCGTCTGTGTGGAGTCTGCATGTCCTGCCTGTGTCTGCATGGGTTTCCTCCAGGTGTTCCAGTTTCCTCCCACATTCTGAAGACATGCAGTGGGTGGATTGGACACTATACATTGGCCATAGGTGTGAGTGTGCAATATGTAAAAACAACTATTTCATGGCTAACCATCCAGTGCTGTGAATCTTGGATCTAGATGATTGTCACTGTTGCAGTGTCACCCCAACTCCATGTGCAAAAAAATGGGGAAAAAAGGGTTGTGGATGGATAGATATAAACAAAAATGCTTTTAATTCTTAAATAATTTTAAACAGGGACAAATCTTGGTCAAATAGATCACTTTTGATGTACAGAAAATTCAGATTAGGAGGTACATTGACTTATATAACAACAAATATTTCCACATTACCAAGGTGAAAAAGCAAATGGGTCAATTCATGCAGAGCATATTCACGTTAACTACTAGCTCACCAAGGTATACTTATGTAAGAATGCTGGCATTCGATGAAAATTAGGCATATGTATACTGTCGACTTACCACTGGGTTTGATGATCACTGCACACCATGCAGCAGCTGTGCAGTTGTTTAGCATGTCACACCCTTGCTGTTAATAGTGGAATTTCAGAAGGCTGCAGGTTCTCTTCCTGCACCAGGTGTTAGGGTAAAACTACAAGTTACTACTACTACAATGCAGCATTTTAGGCAAGTGTATCAATATATGGTGCTGGACTCAGCTAATACATTAATCCAAGGTATCACTTCTATCTCTATGAAGATATCAAGTAGGTGAGAAAGATCCTACATTATGTATTCAGTAAAGAGAATGGCTATGTAAATATCAAAACAGGTCAGAATATTAGGAAATCTACTCAAAAGTCTGAGGAAATGATGAATAATTACCTATGCAAAACCAAGTTACTTGCCAAACCAGGAAATGTCTGGAACAGAGGGATCAAGCGAGTATTGTAAAACATCCCACATGCTTTCTGCAATTTGTCTAGGTAGAAAAGGATCATTGTTTTATGCTTTAAACATTATCCATTAAACAATTTTCAGTATAAATTACTGTATCCTGAAACTCATCCTTTTATACTGTAACAAAGAATTTCTGAATTTCTTAAGGATACAATGTAATAGATATTCTGTGGAAGTATGAACTAGTAAATTTCTACATGTTTTTTTAAAATCTGAATGCCAAACACACAAGAAAAATAAATTAGCTATCATCTGCTATACTGGAGTTGTTGTGACTATGCAATGATTCCGTTTTCCTCTCTATGACTTACACTGACTTTTACAAATCTAGAATGCCAAAAAAACTGATCCAATAAAAGCTGTAAATGTGTGCAGGAAAATGGGTGCTGGTCAGGAATTTAAAAATACTGAGACCACATATTTTTTCAGTCCCATACTGGAAATAATCATCATCTTTCGGCTTTTCCCGTTAGGGGTTGCCACAGCGGATCATCTCTTTCCATTTCTTCCTATCGTCTGCATCTTGCTCTGTCACACCAACCGCCTGCATGTCCTCTCTCACCACGTCCATAAACCTTATCTTAGGCCTTCCTCTTTTCCTCTTACCTGGCAGCTCCATTCTTAGCATCTTTTTCCCAATATACCCATCATCCCTCCTCAGCACATGTCCAAACCAACGCAATCTCGTCTCTCTTGCTTTGTCTCCAAACTGTCCAACATGAGCTGACCCTCTAATATACCGATTCCTAATCCTATCCATCCTAGTCACACAGAGTGCAAATCTTAACATCTTTAACTCTGCCACATCCAGCTCTGACTCCTGCCTCTTTGTCAATGCCACTGTCTCCAACCCATATAACATAGCTGGTCTCACTACTGTCTTGTAGACCTTCCCTTTCACTCTTACTGTTACCAGTTTGTCACAAATCACTCCTGACACTCTTTTCCACCCATTCCACCCTGCCTGTACTCTCTTCTTCACCTCTCTTCCACATTCACCATTACTCTGAACTGTTGATCCCAAGTACTTAAACTCGTCCACCTTTACCAACTCTACTCCCTGCATCCTCACCATTCCTCTACCCTCCCTCTCATTCACACACATATATTCTGTCTTAGCCCTGCTGACCTTCATTCCTCTGCTCTCTAGAGCATATTCTCCACCTTTCCAGAGTCTCCTCAACCTGATTCCTACTCTCACTACAGATCAATATGTCATCTGCAAACATCATAGTCCACGGGGCCTCCTGTCTGATCTCATCTGTCAACCTGTCCATCACCACTGTAAATAAGAAAGGACTCAGAGCTGATCCTTGATGTAATCCCACCTCCACCTTAAACGGATCTGTCACTCCCACTGCAGTCCTCACCACTGTCACACTACCCTCGTACATATCCTGTACCACTCTTACATACTTCTCTGCCACTCCCGACTTCTTCATACAGTACCACAACTCTTCTCTAGGCACCCTGTCATATGCTTTCTCCAAGTCTACAAAGACACAATGCAACTCCTTCTGACCTTCTCTGTATTTCTCCAATAACACTCTCAGAGCAAACATCGCATCTGTAGTGCTCTTTCCTGGCATGAAACCATACTGCTGATCACTAATCATCACCTCCCATCTTAACCTTGCTTCCACTACTCTTTCCCATAACTTCAAGCTATGACTGATCAATTTTATCCCTCTGTAGTTACTGCAGCTCTGCACATCACCCATATTCTTAAAGATAGGCACCAAAACACTTTTTCTCCACTCCTCAGGCATCCTCTGACTTTCCAAAATTTCATTAAACAATCTAGTTAAAAATTCCACTGCCATTTCTCCTAAGCACCTCCATGCTTCCATTGGGATGTCATCTGGGCCAACAGCCTTTCCATTCTTCATCCTCTTCATAGCTGTCCTTACTTCCTCCTTGCTAATCTGTTTCACTTCCTGATTCACTATCCCCACATCATCCAACCTTCTCTCTCTCTCATTCTCTTCATTCATCAGCCTCTCAAAATACTCTTTCCATCTACTCAACACACTCTCCTCTCTTGTGAGTACCTTTCCCTTACTATCCTTTATCACCCTTACTTGCTGCACATCTTTCCCAGCTCTGTCCCTCTGTCTAGCCAATTGGTACAGGTCCTTTTCTCCCTCTTTAGTGTCCAATCTCTCATACAACTCTCCATATGCCTTATCCTTAGCCTTCACCACCTCTCTCTTTGCCATGCGCCTCATCTCCTTATACTCATGTCTACTTTCTTCTTCTCTTTGACAGTCCCACTTCTTCTTCACCAGCCTCTTCCTCTGTATACTCTCCTGTACTTCCTCATTCCACCACCAGGTCTCCTTGTCCTCCTTCCTCTGTTCAAATGTCACACCAAGCACCTTTCTAACAGTCACCCTTACTAGTTTTGCTGTAGTTACCCAGTTATTCGGTAACTCTCCACTGCCTCCCAGTGCCTGTCTTAACTCTTCCCTAAACTCCACTTCACAATCACCCTTTTGTAACTTCCACCATTTAATCCTTGGCACTGCTTTCACACTCCTCTTCCTATTCTTGATCACCAATGTCATCCTACAGACCACCATTCTATGCTGCTTAACTACACTTTCCCCTGTCACCACTTTACAGTCTCCAATCTCCTTCAGACTGGCCCTCCTACATAGGATATAATCCACCTGTGTGCATCTTCCTCCACTCTTGTATGTCACCTTATGCTCCTCCCTCTTCTTAAAATACGTATTCACTACAGCCATGTCCATCCTTTTTGCAAAATCCACAATCATCTGACCTTCTGCATTCCTCTCCTTAACACCATGCCTACCCATCACTTCCTCATCCCCTCTGTTCACTTCACCAACATGCCCATTAAAGTCCGCTCCAATCACTAGCCTCTCACCCTTGGGTACACTCAACACAACTTCATCCAACTCACTCCAAAATTTCTCTTTCTCATCCATCGCACACCCAACTTGTGGAGCATATGCACTAATAACATTCATCATTACACCATCAATTTTGAGCTTCATAAACATCACTCTGTCACTCTCTTCACATCTAAAACACTCTTGGCATATTGTTCCTTTAGTATAACCCCTACCCCATTTCTCCTGCCATCCACACCATGATAGAACAATTTGAACCCGTTTTCTAAACACCTGGCCTTACTTCCCTTCCATATGGTCTCTTGCACGCACAATATATCAACCTTCCTTCTCTCCATCATATCAGCTAGCTCTCTTCCTATACCAGTCATACTGCCAACATTCAAAGTTCCTACCCTCACTGCTACACTCCTAACCTTCCTGCCTTCGGGCATGCCTTCGGCCTCTTCTCCTTTGGCCAACAGTAGCCCAATTTCCACCAGCACCCTGTTGGCTAACAGTACTGGTGGCGGTCATTGTTAACCCGGGCCTCGACCGATCTGGTATGGAAATATGAAATTTTCGCGCCATAAGTTATGTGGTGGAATTTTTACGTCGGATGCCCTTCCTGACGCAGCCCTCCCCATTTATCTGGGCTTGGGACCGGCACAAAGAAAAAATGCACTTCATGCACCCACACACACAAATCTGGGGAAGTAGTTCATTGTATAAGATTTAAATGTTTAACCCAATATGCTGGCTAGAAACAAACATTCATGAAACACGTTAAAAAGAGAGAGGAAAGTGCTGAGGCACTTGGGATTGTATATGATCACCTAAGCTAACTGGATTCAAATATGATTCTGAAAAATGCATTAATTTTTAACACAAAGGAGAGCCAAATAAGCTAAATTAAAATAATAATGATAATAACAATACTAATACTAATAATAACAATACATACATTTTAATTTTAATTAAGTAAACAACTTAATCCATTTGGCTTCTAAAAATAGCTGTTTAGATCATGGGTTAATTAACTTCCATGCACTTTGTATTTTTCTTCTTGTGTTTTCCACTACCAGTAAAACAGCTTACAAGTTAATATAAATCATACATGTAGAAACAATTGGGATGTGCTGGATAATTATAAAAAAGACAATGTGCAAGATAAATAGATTCTCATTCACAAATTCAAGAATATTAGCAAAGCTTTCCAAATACTACAAATATGTCTTTAAGTTTTCAATGTTTTCTACCCTGATAAAATTTAAATACCAGTAACAAAAGCAATGGCCCCTTTTAGTAACAACCTGTAGATGGGTTTGTTGACCAAAAATCATAAACAAAGGCAAAAGTATTTACTAGGAAATTCAATATTTATGAAGATGTGTTATTTATTTATTTGACATTTAATTACCATGGAAATCTGACTGGGTAGAAATTAATTTTCTGCAGAGGCCTGGGGAGAAAAGCTCTAAAGTATTAAAAAACATTTTAAGAACAATAATTTTACAATCTTCAGAAATAACACAAACATCTACAGTTTATATAATTTTTCCAGATTAGACATTGGTTAAGAATATATACAAGTTATATAATGATGATTTTATAGTTAGAGAAATTAAAGGTAAGTTATTTTAATAAAAACAGGAATTGCAATATGATGTGAAAAAAAGAAAGCTTATGTTATATTTGGAGAGAAAGCCAGGAGATGGAAATTGATAAAAGTAAGGACGTTGGGTAAAGAAAGGAGAGTAAGGAGATGTAAGGTATGAATAGGTATTTATTCACATTTAGGAATGCAGTTCATCTTGGTGTTGAGTAAGAAGAGAGAGAGCTTTTGGCTAGGAAGTCTTTCAGAATGGTCTTGAAGCACAGAACGGAGGGTATTGACCTGATGGATACAGCAAAGGAGGTCTAGGTCTTAGCAATATGGTAGGAATATAGATAATGCCCAGAGGGCAACCACAGTGATGCAGCGGTTAGTGTTGCCGCCTCACAGCAAGAGGTTCTCCGGTTCAATTCTCGGCTGGGGAGTCTGCATGTCCTCCCTGTGGTCGCGTGGGTTTTCTCCGAGTGCTCCGGTTTCCTCCCACATCCCAAAGACAATGCAGTAGGTGGATTGGATACTCTAAATTGGTCCTAGGTGTGAGTGTGTGCATGTGTGTTCCTTCTGTGGAAGGTTGGGCGCTGGGCTGGCAACTCAACATTGTAAAACTCCACTGCTAATCATGAATGGACAGATGATCCGCTGTGGCGACCCCTAACCAGGAAAAGCCAAAAGAAGAAGAAGAAGATAGATAATGCCCAGCAAATTCGACAGGTTTGTGGACATCAGGAGTTTTTGGTCATTGTATAGTAACAACTGACTGGGAACACAGTTGTGCAGAATGCTATTTATTGCAAGACAAGCAGATGAATGATGGATAATTTTACAGGTGGTAAGAAGCTGTGTATATGTTACCTTGGTATTTCTAACCAATTTAGGCTTTTTAGTGCTATGATGTAGTGGGTTCTGAAAGGGAATTGGCTGCAAGATTACTGTTTACATTTTTATTTTTGTGATGCCTAGAGATTAGTATGAATGGGAATGCCATAAAGAAGTGTGGGGAGGAGATAAGTTTTGGCAAATGTAGTTTTAGTTGCGTTTATGAGAATCCATAGCTTTTGATTAGTTTTTTTTAGGAAATTTTGTATATGCCGGTTGAATTTAAGATTACTATCCACTATCAACTCTAATGATTTTTTCATGTGAAGTGACTTCAATGGTTGTATTATCAAGAGAGAGGACTTTAAAATCTATTTTGTTCATGAAAGAGTGACTTTGCAGGAAAAAAGTAGTAGTTTATTTTTTAGGCTTGAACATGAGTTGCGATTTACAAAGCCATGTTTCTGTTCCTGTTAAGGCTTCCTCGGTAATTATTTGGAGATGAGCCATGTTGTCAGATGTGCAAATGAGTGTGGAGTCATCTTTGTACTTTATTAGGGAGGCCTGCTGTATGGATGTGTGGAGGGTGTTGGCAAGAGTGTTAAAGAGGAGGGGACTAAGGATATAGCCTTGTGGTACACTGAAAGTGACTAGGAGGAAAGGAGAGAGGGTGGAGTGCCATTTTACTGACTGACACTTATTAAACAGGAAGCTTTTAAATCATAAGAAGGGTGGGCTGAGGGCATTTGAAGTACAAGTTTGCTGTGACAACTGTGTCAAAGGCTTTAGACAAGTCTAGAAATAAGGAGGAGGCAGTTTGCCATTATCTCTAGCTTTATTTACTGTATCTGTATAGGTTAGAAATGCAGTGTTAATACTATGAGAAGGATGGAAGCCATGTTGTATGGGGGATATAAATTCTTCCTGCAAAAGATAGTTTAGCAATTGTTTTTGAATACATTTTTGAAGTTTTATGGAGAGGAGTAATAAGATTGTTATAGGTCTAAAGTTAGTAATGTTCATGGAATTTCCTCCTTTTTTAGAGAGATACTATTTGACTTTTTCCAGAGGGAAGGAAAGTGGGATTCCTGGATTGACATCTTTATAAGGATTAAGACAGGATAGGCAATACTATTACCTGCTATTTTAAGGTACTCACTTGGAATGTCATCTGGGACAAAGGATTTATGCACAGATAGTGGATTCCTGAACAAGAAATAAAGAAAGAAAGAAGGGATGCAGCAGTCATAGCCGGCTTTAGGCACCAGTGAACCCTGTGGTCCCTGGGGGCCCCCCTGTTCCTGGGTGTCCTCCAACCACAGCCAATTACCTTATTTTGATATTTGTTATATTTGTCAAACCAACAAATGCTAGTACAGCAATGTTGTGTACTTAATAAACCCAGTGTGTAATAACTCTTATTTATATATCCTTTAAAATTCAAAGAAATCTCTAGTTATAGTAACAGGCTTCAAAATTTTATTAAATATTTTACACTGACACAGTACCCTTGACTTAGTTAAATCCTGTTGGTGGGTATTCCCTCCTCTAAAACTAAAATGTTAGTCAGTTTTAGGCACCTGCAGTAACTGTGGCTATAGGGGGCCCATCAATCACCCTTGATTGTGTGGGGGCCTCCCAAATGCTGCTGCACGTTATAGGAAAATAAGGAGAAAAAAAGATTACTCATGTTTTGATCACATGCTTTGACTGAAACAATGTTCTGATGTGACCTTGTTGGGATAAGGCTGATAATTACTAAATGAACATGAGCAAGGTAAGCGCTAGAGATTGTTAGCACACAATGACCGATCACAGTTATTATCTGGGATTTTAAGAAGAGCTGATACTCCCAATCTTCAGGGATGGTTTTCTCTTTCAGGGAATTTTATAAATACTAATAGCAAAAAAGAAAGAAATAAGATCAACCAACAAGGCAGTTAAAAAGAGTTAAGAACAACAAACTTTAATTTATGGTAAGTGCTTTCATGGGGTTACCACTTCCTTAGACCATACAAACAAAAACTAAAGCATACAATAAATAGCAAAACACAATAAAGCCAATTAAGACACCCCCCTCTCCTTAAGGACAAGACATGTATAAAATGATAGAGGGATGTGTGAATCACACCCTAAAGGTTTCCTTTACATATTCCAACATCCAGCAACATCGATCAGTTATGCGATATTACATATTCCAACATCCAGCAACATCGATCAGTTATGCGATATTACATATTCCAACATCCAGCAACATAGATCAGTTATGTGATATTATCAGAAAGAACTGGCCTATTCTTTTGACAGATGAAAAGCTTACTAAAGTGGTGGAGAACAAGTCTGATTTTGTTGTTAGAAATAGTCTCTCTCTAAAGCAACTTTTGTGCTATGGACCTTGTGATAAGTACTGTTCTAATAGACATCCTTCTACTAGAGTGGGCACATATGTTTGCTACACTTGTAAAGCCTGTGACTTTTGTATCGGAAGAGAAGAATTTTATATACCCGGTGACAGGGCGTGAATTCTCTCCTCGGTTTTATGTGGACTGTAGAAGTACTAACCTGGCTTACCTAGCTATCTGCTGTAGCTGTTCTAGCTTCTATGTGGATAAGATCACAAGATATTTGAAGGAATGGATCATGGAACATGTGAATGATATTTGTAAGCATGCTAAGACTAATGCACTTGTGTGCCATTTTCTTAGTAAAGGACATAACATATTTTGTTTTAGAGTTCTGCAACTTGGTATACCCAATATCAGGGGTAGTTACTTGAACAATAGGGTGGAAAACAAATGGAACTTAAATGGATTATAGTCCTGCAGGCACATAGGGAACCTGGGTTGAATAGTACTGTTCCTTTAAAAACTTATCCTTAAGGAGAGGAGGGTGTAATGGATTTTGACTGGGTTGTCTTAATTGGTTTTATTGTGTTTTACTATTCATTGTATGCTTTAGTTTTTGTTTGTATGGTTTGAGAAACTGGTAACCCCACAAAAGTGCTTACCATAAATGAATGTTTGTTGTTTTTAACTGCCTTGTTGGTTGGTCTTACTTCATGTTTGCTATTATAGCAATAACCCATGCCTGGGTGTGGGTAATGCTGGATTTAACCATGGTTGGTGTGGTTTGATCACAAGGGCGAAGCCCGAGTGGCCAAACAAAGCCAACCGTGGCTAAATCCAGCATTACCCACACCCAGAAGTGGGTTATTGCTATTATACAATGACATTATTTAAGAAAAAAAATAATTACTTTTCTTAAATAATGGCATTGTATAATGCCTCCTTGCTGCCCTTCCGCAGCTATCTGGTATTCTGCGGCAGTTCTGATGTACTGCGCATGCATATGCCTACGCAGTACATCAGAGCTATGGGCAAAAGCAATGGAGAAAGCAAGATCTCTGTTGCTTTTGCCCAAACTGTTTTGCTATGCTAAATGAGTTTAACATAGCGAGACAGCTTTAAAAAAGCAACAAAGAATCTCCCTTGCTTTTTTAAAGCTGTCTCGCTATGTTAAACCCATTTAACATAGCGAGACAGTTTGAAAAAAACAATGGAGAAAGCAAGATCTCCGTTGCTTTTTACAAACTGTCTCGCTATGTTAAACTCGTTTAACATAGCGAGACAGTATGAAGCAACGGAGATCTTGCATTCTCCATTGCTTAAAAAAAGAGTTATAGTAATGGAAAAAGTTACTATAACTGATTTACAACATGCACGCTGACCAATCAGCGTGCACGTTTTTGAATATTAATGGGGGGTCGTTGTGTAATATAGCAATAACCCATGCCTGGGTATGGGTAATGCTGGATTTACCCACGGTTGGTGTGGTTTGGTCACGATGGCGAAACTCGAGTGGCCAAACAAAGCCAACCGTGGGTAAATCCAGCATTACCCACACCCAGAAGTGGGTTATTGTTATTATACAATGACATTATTTAAGAAAAAAAAGAATTACTTTTCTTAAATAATGGCATTGTATAATGCCTCCTTGCTGCCCTTCCGCAGCTGTCTGGTATTCTGCGGCAGTTCTGATGTACTGCGCATGTGTATGCCTATGCAGTACATCAGAGCTGTGGGCAAAAGCAACAGAGAAAGCAAGATCTTCATTGCTTTTTACTGTTTCGCTATGTTAAATGGGTTTAACATAGCGAGACAGCTTTTAAAAAAAGCAACGGAGAATCTCCGTTGCTTATTTTAAAGCTGTCTCCTGTCTCACTATGTTAAACCCATTTAACATAGCGAGACAGTTTTGAAAAAAAGCAACGGAGAAAGCAAGATCTCCGTTGCTTTTTACAAATTGTTCCGCTATGTTAAATGGGTTTAACATAGTGAGACAGCTTTAAAAAAAGCAACAGAGAATCTCCGTTGCTTTTTTTTAAAGCTGTCTCGCTATGTTAAACATGTTTAACATAGCGAGACAGTGTTGCTGTAAGAGTTATAGTAATGGAAAAAGTCTGGGCGACCAGACCTTTTTCCATTACTATAACTCGGAATTACAATGTGCACTCTGACCAATCAGCATGCACGTTTTTGAATATTAATGGGGGTTCGTTGTATAATTGTGTTTTTACTAAGATCTACCTTTACCTACGAGGTTCCAGAGTGTTTTGCTTTTATAAAGACTGCCATTTGGGAGTGTGATAGGAAATGCATCTTTTACCTCAAGCTTTGTTTCAACAGGGTTTCTCAACAAAATTCACTTATATTTAGAAATCAGGGAGCCAAGAAGAGAAATATAATAATCTAGGATGTTTTTTCATCCAAATGAAATACATGAAAAGGGAACTAGCAGTATCAGATGTATATTTTTTAATGCATGCAAATAACTGCTTTAAAGATAAAAGTAAAAGAAGATGCATTGACTTGCATTTTTAGTAAAACTGATATACGTGAATGGAAGCGTATAAAATGATAAAATAAATAACTGCATTTGCCGCTGAGTAAATCATTACTATTTAAACATTAAAATATTTTTTTCTACAGATGTGTGCACTTCCTCAAAGTCTGCTGTTTGAAGAGTCTGGCTAGGTCACAAGATCATGATGATGATGATGATGTTGATGCCTTGTTTGAACGGCAACCTATTGGCTCCCTTCCTGCTCTCTGAAGTCTGTAACTGTGGAAACAGGCAGACATCATCTAAACATAAACTAAAGTCACTGTAAATTCTGTCTGGGAGTGACTGTTAATTCAAAAGAGTACAGGAGTTACTTCTTTGCTCACTGAAGGGTAACCTAAGGACTCTGGAAATTCTGTTTTGGACTTAAAGGCCACAAATAATAAGGGTACAGTGGATTCATTCACAAGTAGCTTCTATTTTTTTTTCTGATCATTTATCTATTTCCATATTTTATTTTCAAGTACTTGTGCAAGTTCTGTACTTTTTTGTACTTTTTGCCTATTTATTTGAAAAGGGAATGCTTCACCTTATTTATTTCAAGTAAATAATTGCACTGCTTAGCTTTGAATACTTGTGTTTCATATTTTAATTATTAGGTCAGGGAGTTATGCATTTTACTAGTTCCTATGACTGTGTGATATCTGCTCTGTGAAGGAGGACTGCTCAGAGTTAACTACTACCATATGAATATTTAAAGGCTGTCTTATTTTAAGGGTAAACATTAAGGTATGTCCCTGATTTGTTACATTTGACTAACAGGTGACATCCTACCTTAACTTTTAGAGGGCATCAGTGGTGGAGAGTTACCAATTATCCCGGTCTACAACATATTATGTAAGGATCCACAAAATAATTTTGGTCACGTTTTAGTAACTTTTGGCAAAATTGCACAGGAAGGCAATGATCTTAGTCTGAAGTGAGTGACATCCTATGGAACCGATGACTATTACTCTGATCTGTAGATGTACAGTGTGGAGCTTATTTGCTTGTGGCAGCTGTTGGCCAATATCCAAGATAGCAGTGCACATTTACTGAACAACTTAAAGGCAAATTGGTCTTTGTATTTTATCTAGTATTAGTGGTGGGATTCCTATCCAGTTCTATAAAGCTGGTTCTGTTGCACTCAAAAATTGACGGCAGCAGAGTGGTCGTTAGAGCATATTCCCTGTCCATCATACATAACAAGCAGTTAAAATGTAATGATCTTTCATTATTAGGTTTTATGCTCATTCTTATGTTTAGCATATTTAAATGGTACAGTTATGGAAAATTGATATTTTCAAAGGACCAAATAAAAAAAAACACAATAGACACAGTATCAACCTAGCATGTTTCTGAAGATCATTATCTTGCAAATAATATGGCCACAAAGGGCCAATATTTTTTTTAGTCATTTCTTTACATAGAAGTGAACTTTATTACCTGCAGGTGAATTTAACTGCAAAACTAATCTGATATAACTCAAACCACTTGCGGGAAACATTGCCAACATAAACATTTCTTTGGTCCTATTTTTCTTATCGTTCATCCTACTGTGCTGTCCCAAGTAGTGGTCACTGACTTTAAGACTAGCTTCAGTTTTTCCAGAAACCATTACAAATAGACAAGGTAACCCTTGTAGCTGTGCTACTGTTGAATTTACATTCATAAATGCCTGTACTTCACTAGGAAAAGAAGTGCTTGGTACAGCACGAAAAGTCAACTTGTATTTTAAGTTCTTTCTCTTGTATTCATTTATCGCATATACAAATTGCTCCTTCTGCTGCAAATCAGTGGCCGACAAATCCTAATCAATACATACTGAATATTCTTTGGCCATGCAACTCTTACCAGGCTACCAACACTGCAAGAATACTTGCTCTTTGTCATACCGGGACTCAAGTAGTCCAAAGTAATTCTCTGCTTTCCACACTTCTTCCTTCCCAGAAACGAGGGTGCTATATATATCCTTGATTCCTGGTGTTCACTTTGAAAACCCAGTCCACATTGTCACTTTCTTTAACAAATTCTAGACAATCAGTGCCCTCTACATCCTTTGCATCTCCCCTCATTTACAAGTTTCTCCTTCTTGTCTTGTACTCCAAACATATGACGTGGTACTTGATACACGTGTCTACATGTCTTCAATTTTGTATTTTAAGCCACCTCAGCAAAATCCAAGCATTATTCTGTTCCTTAACCATTTCATCATCTTCAGTCTCATAATTTTACAAAAGCAAAGCATAATGCTGCACCAAAAGGGATAAATCATATATCAAGCTAAGTCTCCGGCAAAACTCACTGTCATTTTTCATCTTCAAATTCAACTTCTACTTCATGCTTAACCTTAAGCCATTAATTTCAGATAACAAACCAAACAACATCTTCAAATTTCCAGCAAAGTACTTCAGCTCATATTTTAATCATAAATAAAAATTACAGTATGAAGTGAACAGGAGGATATGCATTGATGAAACAGTAACCATGCATTTGCATATATCTAATTTTTAGATCATAGTTTTTTTTCCCTTCTTCATAGCTGGAGAATAAAATGAGAATTCCAGTCACCTTGGACATATGAATGGGTCTCTGTAACCTAATAAGCATATTCTGTTTACAATATTTCAAACAAATTCTCTACAAGAAACCGAAATAACATGTGTTACATGCTGTACTACATTAGTATTTCTTAATTACTGTTAAATTTAATTGCATACACCAAGGCAGTTGTATTTATGGAAGTTAAAGGAAAATAATTAAATGTGATGTTCAACAGAACTATCTTTTGAAGGAGGAAAAAAAAACAGTTATCAATTTGTATTCCTGACAAAATGCACATTGTATAGAGGATTAGGACTAGGTCACCAATCATAACCAGC
This sequence comes from Protopterus annectens, assembly GCF_019279795.1. NCBI lineage: Eukaryota > Metazoa > Chordata > Ceratodontiformes > Protopteridae > Protopterus > Protopterus annectens. The sequence continues at coordinate 763,172,515 of NC_056743.1, read as the reverse complement.
TTAGACATGGATGCTAAAAAATGTGCCTTGAAAGGTGAATCTTGGCATCCAGGTTGAGAACACATAATGGATTATGATTTGAGACCCAATCATAATTCTTTATCTGCTCCATGTACTGGTTCTTACAAAAGACAAAAAAACATGCTAAGTGTTTTGCTGGCTTTCCAAGACATAAAGCACTTTGTGATGGCTGTCAGAATGTCAGTAATACACTTGTATATGTTACAGAAAGTCAGGGACACATTACCGGGACAGACAGCAGGCAGAAACAAATCTGGTTTTATTCTGCACTGTAATTTGCTTGTCAGTACAGGCAGATTTAACTGACTAGTATGATACTTGGTCTTAACAATGAAGATCTGATCTCACACAATAGAAGCGCTTAACTGATTCGTCTTTTTTGGATTATCGGAGAGTAATCACTGTGCTCCATGCACTACAGGTAAGTTATAACATTAAAACTGAGCTTATTAACATAGAAATGGGAAATAAGAGGACCATTTAAAAACTCCATAGAATTCTGCAAAATATACATGATAGAGCAGAGCTAAAGTGATTTCAAATTTCTGACCATCACAAGAGATTATTTACATAAAGTAGCTTTTGCTTTTAAAAAAGTAGATCATTCATCAATTTGTATTCAACTATTTGATAGGCAAATTTAAGTCACTCTTGCGTAAGACATTGGCTTAAAATTCATAAGCACTGCATGATTCAGAAGCAGTTTGTACTTATAGTGGTCACAGCCAAGTTGGGAACAGTTCACAGAATCATGAGTCATGGCACAACACCCTCAGCTGTTCAATAGTCACTGAATGCAAATAATTGAATACAGATCTCAAATGAAGTGAAGCAGGCAAATGAATGAATAAGGTGATGCAAGTGAAAGCACCTGGACGTGCTTCTTTATTCACTAACATCTGCAAAGTGCTTTCGCTGGAAGCATGCATTGCTCTATAGACAATCTCAATACATGACAAATGTGAGCAATGTAAGGAGAAAGATACTAGGAATAATGGCAGATTATGGACAAGAGAATACACATTTTAGTAAATGTCAGGCTGCAGCCTAGCTGCACATTACTGAGCTCTCTGGCAGTGCTGGTAATTCAGACTGCAACTGTCTTACCACCAACGGATAGACCAAGAGACAGATGATCACTTCACCGTCAGTCAAAAGATAGTGGAAGGCTTGGTAAAGAAGCAGGCACTAGGGAGGTATGAGGGATGTCCATCATTGTGGATACCATAGTAATTGACACACCTGCCATTTTGGCTACTGTGACTTTACACAAACAAGCTGGGGAGATGCAAGGTACATCACAGGCTTCAACCTCAACCTGTTTCCTCAAAATCTTGGTTCACCATGTAGAACAGCATATATATGATTTGCAAGGACAGGTTTCATATGTCTATCTTCTATAACACTGAACAAGTATCCTGACTACTGATTACCATGAAATGCACTTATGCACCAATAAAGGCACTACCTGACTCTACATCAGAGATGCATCTGAACACAAAGAGCTACCTTTCCCATAACTGCTAGGTAGCATACAGTGCCCATGGCATTATTACCAGTGCACATGTACTGTGCTGTGTCAATGCACATGATACACATATCTGGCACAAGAGTGATCCGTACCATCAATTCCATCAAGGCCATTGAATTAAGTACAGGCTCATTACAGCCAAAATGTGTATCACTGCAGAAACTGTCCAGGTAGCTGCTGTCTAACCCTGCTAAAATCTGTTTCTATGTTGCAGGTACTGCTAGGTACCCTTCCCCAAGCTCTGGCTAATGATACTTGTTCATCATCCTGAAACACAGAATGAAATGCTATAAAATGACATGCATGCAAAGACAAGCACATCTGATAACATTCTCTATACGTCCCACAGAAAGGTCATGCAGTCATCTATAAACATATCCATGCTACTTTTCCTCCTCATCCATGCAAATGTCGTTAACTATCTGTGCCATCTTTTCCATTACTGTTAAAAATAAATAGGGGAAATGATCCCTTGTGTTGTTTCCATACCTAATGCCACAAGACATTATAGGTCCCCTTCTTCATTATTCTTGCCATCAGGTATTATATATACCCAGCAGTGTATGTATAAATCTACTCTCCTCCACCACCTGTGAAGCCTAACAAACCTCAAGCAGACCACACCAAATTAATTTGTCTGGGCTTTCTCCTGCCCTTCCTTCTCAGTCCATGCAACAATATTTGTTAAAAAAGTTTTGGTTGATGTTTTTTCTTTTACAAACCCTGTCTTGATTTCTGCTAATCCTTTTTTCATACAGCGTACCTGTTATGACTCCTACAAACAATTTTTCATTTACATATACAGAGAAATTACTCTAAAACCTGCTGGACTCTCTGTGTGTCCTTTTACCTTCAGAAGCTCCATTACTGTTGTCATTTTTACAGATTCCAAAATTTCCACTTTATCCAAATATCAATAAATACTTCTTTATGAAGACCATACTAACTTCACCAAAAAAGACTTACAGAAATCTGAAGGGCCTTCATCTGTCTGTCAGATTTTCCACTCTTCAACTGTTTCACTGCTGCAATCACCTCCTGTAGGCCCAAGTTTTTGTGCAAGCCACCCTCCCTTGTCTTCTCCACTTAGAGCCCGCCCACCCTTCCTACTCTTTAAAAGATCTTCTCCTTAATACCTTCATTCAAATTACAATGAAGTTCCTTAAATATTTCCTATTTTTCATCAAATGTGACCCGTTCTCCATATCTATCTTTTATTTCTATCTCCCACCTCTGCTTTTGATGCTTCTCCATTTTCAGGAGCATGTGTTTTGTATCCACTTCCCCTTTCATTCACTATTTGCTCCCTTCTACCTAATTCTGCTTTTGTCTGGGACCCTTCTATGACTCTAAAATGACGTCACACCATCTTTACTCTCAGACTTTGCTCCCTTCTACCATCTTTTTTTCTCTTCTTTTATCTTATTCACCCCTTTTTCTACTTTTGGCCTCTGTATAGACCTTTATCCTTCCTCTTCATATCAGCATAATTCCATCCAACATTGATATCCTAAATTTCCTGTCTTTGTGTTTATTCACTTCCACAGCTTGACCTGCCATCTCGTTCAGTCACTTGAGCCTATCACTGTCCTTCATTTTCCTGCCTCCCACTTCCAGCCCTTAAACTTCTTTCCAAATTAAAGTCACATTAATACTAGTAGAGCATATTCTAATAGATTCCATTCCAACATGACCACCCTTTCAATCTTCCCTGCTGTTCCCATATCCAACAACAAACTATTTCACTTGCCTGCTTACATTCATCCCTCGAGAATGTGTATTGTCTCTCTACTATCTCTATTGCCAAATATCAAACAAAAAGCAATCCAAATCATGTATAAGCTATAAAAATATACAGCCTGTGTCATGGAATCTCAAGCAGACCAGAAAAAACTCCAGCAAAGGAAACAGGTGTAACATCCAGCCATTTATTGCAAACCCAAACTTGGGAACCCAGAATTATGATTTTGCAGGTGATCTGATTTAATGATACAGCCAAGTTTACCTGATGAAGCTGTAGTTTTGTTACTGCCCCCTCATTTTTAAGTGGGGTATTAATCCTGCCTACATTGCCTGTTACTGTTCTGATATGGTGCCTGTTTGCCCCCACCAACTTTAGACCGCCCCCTGTTGTTCCTTTGTAGTAAGTGTGTAAAGGCCTTTTGGTAAGACCACCTCTGCTTCCCTCTCCCAGTAGCAAGTGCCTTCAGCTACTATAGACCATTAATATAGTGATGCAAATAATGATTGTAGCACCTCCTTAACATTGTCCCTACTATTGTTATTCCACAAATATTCTCTAGCTGAGCTATAATTTACTAAACTCTCCCATCATCCCTTATCTACCTCCCTGGAATACACTATCTTCTCTGGTATTACTACTGTCTTGTGATATAAATCTTCTGTTTCACAAGCCAGTCTTTATCATTACTTTGATGCTACCATCTTTTTTAATACTCCCTGAATACTGATACTCCTAACTAATTCCTAGCTACCAAAATATTAACCTAATGACACTTCATTAAGCAACTTTCATAAAGGTGATGCTCTGTTGACGTACCTGAACACATCATATCACCTCAAGTTGTATATCCACAAAGACTCTTTAGCAATAATCCAAAAGCACATTTATTTTAAAAAAGAAACTTTCTATGTGCACACTCACACAGCACCAAACTTCACCAACTTCTCCCTAAAAGCTATGTCATTAAGCAGTGTACCCATTTATTCTGGACATAAAAGAAATACTAAATCACACATTATAGAAATTCAAAAGTGTAATGTGCTATTAGAACACTGAGATTATTGCTGTAGTTTGTGCTCCCTTTCCCTTGCACTGTGTGTCACTTTATGTAATTATATGTACACAAAACCTCCTCCCCCATGCAGATCACTAAGAAAAAAATTAGGTAGTTAGAGCATGCACAAGAATATTCAAGCAGAAGAGAGCAAAGAAATATTTCTAAGAACCCTATAGAAGGACTCTCCCTGTGCATATCTGAATATTAAAACCAGTATAAGAAAGCAATGTGACACTGTCTTGCACAGTCAATAATGACATTTCCTGAATTGAAAAACTGTACTGTCACATACATTGCATCTCTACTCCTCCTATATACAAAACATGCTGTCAACATTCTGCAAGAATAAAATTCTTGTAAATTTTCCTTAACAAGTGTCCCTTCAACTACTCACATGGGGCCAAAATCCATACAGCTCACTTCATTCAAGTTATCAGTTACTCACCACAACTACACGCCTTGCTGCTTTTTACCCCCTCCGAAGTTTAGTCCATCAGCGGGGTACCATTATCTACTTTAACGTTTAACATCTTATCCAGTGCTAGCAAATTTGTTCCTTCATACTTTAGTTTAATTTCCAAAAGTCAGGCTAATAGAGAAAATGGTCTATGATCACACAGCAAATAAAATATGACACACCTGCTCACATCTATATTTATGAGTACAGAATCCTGCATTTCTGTAGTGGTCAAAGCACTCCTTTCAGCATGCCTTTAGATACTTGGCATGCATTTTTTGCAGCAAGGGAGTCATTTTGCCCCTTCTCCTCCATTCTACGCTACTTCATTTTCATTCCATTGCCAACTGCTCTCGAATAATCTATTCTGAAATCTGAAATCTCTGCATCATCTAAATGCTCCGGGTTGTCTCACTTTTTTCTCCTTTCCTTTCTGCCTTTAAGGGGAGACTGACCTCAAATCTTGTCTTGTTCATACATTTCTCTGCCTAGTTTATCTGATTCTTGTTGCACAATACTGAAAACTGCTGCCTTTGTATAAAACTGTTCTGTCAGACCAACCTGACAGTCATGACTCCTCTATTCTGCTGCTGACCACTGATTGTTGTTTTGCAGTGGGCTCCAGTAAATTCATGAGCTTCCCTCCTATGTTTTTATCTGTAGACCACCATGGCATTATATCTAGACCTTGCATGACATCAGTTAGAAATTACCTGTTCCTCTAAAGAGCAGCACAACTTCACAGACCCTTCCCATGTTACTCATAGTAATATAGAGTGTGCCACATGGCAACAGCTCCCTCCAACTCATGTTCTATATCAAAGGGAAGAACTACATCCATTTATGGAACACTAAAGAAAAATCCTTGTCTATGTGAATTTACACCAATCATTTCCAAACTTTTTCTAATTTCTGCTTGTTGTAATCCACTCATTATTGTGATAATTGTGGCATTTCATGATTTGGTTCTGCAGTTTGCCAGGTAAACAAACAGTTCCCCCATTATGTGTGTTCTGTCAGCTTGGATATCTGGAACAGAGTATGTTTATTCAACTGCTTAATCCAGTTTGCAATATATGTTACTGGATCTGGTCTTCCAGTCCCTCTGGTAGACTGACCATAAGGCAATTCTTCCTTTTGGAGTGATCCTCCAATAACTCATTTTTAATTTGGAAAGTCTTTAACATGCCATCTAACTTATTTAATTTCCTCTCCCTTTCTCTTGGCATTTTATCTTTACCACCAGCTCCTCAGTCCTGTTATCACTTCTTATAACAGCCAATTGAGTGTGTTCATTCTCACCCCTTACTGAAACCGTAACTATGGTGAGAGTGTCAAGCTTCCTCGGTATCTAGTTTAGCTTTTCTTCCATCCTGTTGTATAGAACCAAAAACAGATATCCCCCTGCAGTTTTCTTAATTCCCAAACAAAAGTTTTCAAAATGTCATGTAAACTCTTCTACCACCTTGCACTGTTAAAAAATTGGAATGACTGGGATGGAGCAAATTAGGCTCCTAGGCTCCCATTACTGGTGAGACTCTAACTCCCACCCCCATTTGGCATAAATATTTATATGATATGAAAATAATACATGCAAATCAATCTAACAGATAGCTCTTTTACGAACCCTAATTATACCTTCCAGATGCTTTGCAAAGACTTCTGTCTATGACAAGCATTCATGCATTATCATTTTAAGGCCTTGTTATTCCAGCTACTACATGTATTTTGGTTTACAGCAATATTATTTTCCAGTTTACATGAAATTTACAAAAATGCCTCTTCAAGAATTAAGAAAACTGCAAAGAAATGTATGTTTTTGAGCACAGAAACTAGACAAGATACTTCCAGAGTGTAAAGTAAAGGGAAATACCAAACCTCCTAGAACTATTAACATCTCTACTTGGTCTTGCTGTTTCTCAGTAATGCCTGCTTTGTCAGGTATTTACTTATTTGCTTTTAAATATTCTACAAAGAATTGCAGAACACCAATAATATGGTATATACTACTATGAAAGCGATTTGAATGTCTTAGTACATTTACCCTATTTCTGATAATGTAAACATTTGGTCTGATAATGGTGGCCACTCTGGAATAGTCTGGGCTATTTAATTCTCATTTGTTAGAAGAAATCACAGTGTGTATTAAGTGATAAATAAATAGAACAAGCTACAAAAGAAACCAGAGCATAATTTCTGCTGATATAGAAGCCAGAAACATCTTCTGGCTAGATGTTCTCAGAGCACTATGAACAAAAAAATCTGACTGTTTTATGCAGAAGTAAAAATACATTTTTTATTTTCTTAAAAGTAAATCTTCTAAGCCCACTGCATGACTTAAATCCCACAGAGCTGTGACATTTATGAGATCTATTAGATAAAATAAGAGAATTAATCGGCTGCTTCTTTATCAAGCGGCCCAGACCACATGAAAGTAAAGCTTCCTAATATATGATATGCCTCTGAAGGATTCAATTATGACATGCCATTTTCCAAATGTCCCCTAGGCTGTTTCACTCTGAAGACTAAAATATTGTTTCCTTTCTGTAAGTGCTTTTTCATTTAGATCAGGAACTGCGCAATAATTTCCAGAGCCGTATTGTTTGTTTTTATATATTGCCTTTCTGTATGACTTTGGTTTGGTGTATTGGTTACGTTTTTATTGCTAATGTTCTCATCAACAGCTATTTGTTTTTACTGAAATGCATTTTAAACTGCATCAGATTGCATAGGCTATTTCCTTGCTGTGAATACAAATGAGTCCATTGAATCCATGCATATTTGTTTTTATTTAGAAGTACATACAGCAATACAAATCAGACTGCTTTCTTTACCCTTTTCTAAAGTAAGCATCACCTTGCAAAAACTTGTGTGTGTGTGACAAGCATACATGTGTTACAATTTTAACACCTTATTATTCCAGCTGCTACATAAATTTTGATTTACAGCAATGCTCTTTTTTTCCGGACTGTGTCATGTAAAGACTAAGGCTTCTTTTACCTGAAAAGAGGTGCTTTGAGTCTACTCAGAATGAAACATTTCCAATGGAGGTATTTAAGGCAATAGATCATAACAATTAAAATCACATCAAAGAACAAAACTTAAAAACGTTTAGTACTTGTAGTCATAGCATCTATATCATGCAATGTAAAGGTAAGTAAGTAATATGCTTCTAAGCCAAAAATGTCTTTGGAAATAAGCCTCATTATATTGCACATTGTTTGAGTGATTGCTGTAAATATAATTGGTATACTGAGTTCAGGTTCTTAAACTGTTTCACCCACAGGCCATAATTATTAATAAAAAGAAGCTATTCTCCACGCACATGTGTGGTTGTTTGTGTGTGTGTGTGTGTGTTTTTCTCTAGGAGATTGTGTCAAAGAAACACCATTATTTATAAGGAAACTGCATCAAACATAAACGATTTGCACAAAAATGTAGGTTTTGTCTAGACTGATCCAGTATACTCGGCGTATTGCAGTCAGTTTTTCTGCTCTCAGTTACCTCTCTCTATTTAATGTAAACATTCGACTTTTTATTGTATTAGTTTAGTATCTGCTGGCCAGTATGAATATTTTGGACTGGAGATATTCCATTTATAAATTAGTATGTGTCATAAGACATAGTTAAAAATGGTTAGCTCCTCATATTCACAAGTAGTAAACTTAGTAGTGCATTAATCAACTTTCTATACAAAGATTGAAAAGGATCTATTTTGATTAACTTTTCTCCTTTATAATATTTATTAGGACTATAGCACTTCATAATAATATAAAATGACATATGGGAATTAGGTATATTTGCATATGTCTGAAAGAGGTAACCATAGTTGAGATTGCATGTGTGTAGAAAGATGGTTTCATCTGAAAAAAGCATTTAAACAAAATAAACATCACATTTATTTAGACAAAATGCTCACAAAGTTTTCACTTTTCTATTTCTGAACTGGACATTCCTTATTGTTCATTACATAATCACAGCTGTATTCGTATGCCAATTACAGACAACTTTCTACTGCTGGAATATTCTAGGATTCAGGAAAAAAAATCATTATTTGTGCCATACAAGAGGGAACCGAGAAGGTCGATGCCATTAGTGCTACTGAGAATAAATCTTGGTCTGGATCAAGTCTTGTAGCAGAAGCAGCATATATTTTCCTGGCCTGATCACTGACTGGCATGAATAGCAAGACCGTAAAGGTACGCACAGGTAATTCAAGAAGCACATATCCCCCTCTCCATTACAGTGTTATCCCCAGCATACATATCTAATGAAGGTAGTGCAAATGCCCCCAGTAGTCCTTCCTCTGTCACAAACATACATCATGCACTGAAGTCACATTTCCTTTGCACCCTGTCATTTTTTAATTTTTCTTTTATATACTCGTTAACTGGGAAAGCCTACTGAGCTTGAGTGTACTTTTTCAAGAGTTATCCAGGAGTGCTGTTTGGTTAAGTTACTTACTCAGATCTGTACAGTACGCAAATAGAAATGGATGGAGTCAAATCCTATGTCATGGGTTACATGAAGCAGCTCATTAACAGCTCAGGGCCTTAGACCTCTGAGCCAAGTGCTAGACTTTCAGAATGTCAATATGTTGTGACATGACTCCACTGCAATCAGTTTCCTGGTGCATATCAAGCCTTGAAGTCCATTCAACCTCATGCAACACACACCCTACCAGCCATAACTAAACCGCTCTTGCTCACTCTAACTTACACCATTTTCTATTTTTTACCCATAATGTATGTGCTAATATCACAGTACTCCCCTTGCAATCAAGTTCTATAATCAACCATAATGTGCTGAACCCCCCCACCCCACCAGTACCCTCCACAAAATAGATATTATTACGTCAACACATTGACGGTAGTTTGGGGCAAACACACACAGTTTTAGTATGTCACCACTGTCCACCCATGCTGCAACTCCAGTGTATAATACGACTGCAGACCCATATCCATGCCTTGATATATATGGGTCTACTTCTAAATTTCTAAGTTTCAAAACTTCGACTTTTATATGGTTGAGACCATAAGACTGAAGTTTTAAAACTTCGAATTGTAAATAAAAAAAAACAAAAAACAAAAACATTTCTGCCCCACTGCACCCTTACACACCCCCTGGTAATTAAATATACCAACTCCGAGATCATACTACAGAATGCAGGTTTTCTCCTATCTATGTAATGACTCCATCATGCACTGTTCTAATGCGCCATCATTATTCAAGTCCTAGATCTACCTTAAACATATTAATTTCACCTGCCAACTCCACCAAAGGCTTCACTCCAAACAGAAATATTGTATAATGACGTTCTTAAAGTCCCATGTCAGGAAAAAGTGTTTATCAGATTGAAATGGTGCTGAAGTTTTGTTTTCCCTGACTGTACCAGTGGTGGTGCTAAGAGTTTATGTAGAAAAGCCAGGTGGCCAGATATGCTTGTTGGAAAGAGGAGTGATCAGCTTATGGTTGCTTGTTCAAATCATGGGGTAGGGCAGGCAAAAAGTGACCTCACAATGACAGCAGCTCCTGATGGAAGCTAGACCACAGCTCTCCAGTACAGTGATCTTGAGCATTAATATCATCTTGCAGGCACAGACATTTCCAATTTAGAACTCCATTTTTCTCCATACTGACCATCAGAAATATTCTTACTGTGTGATCCTTTTCTAGTTACAGTCATATCCTCTGCACACTGAACTACATTCCAGGTTCTTCCATTTGTCAACCACTCGTATGACACAGAGGGATAACACTCATATGACACAGAGGGATAAAGCTCTGATTACATCCCAGCCAACCTAGGTTCAATTAGTATCTCAGGTGAGTGATGGAGTGTCAGGGGAGAATAAGCATTACCATTCCAGCAGAGGGGGTGGTCTCAAGGGCATTCTCCACATGATCATCCCTGGTGGTGGCTGGAGACATGCAAGGGGGGTATATTCCAAAGAGGGATTAGGGTGAGGGCAATGACTGAGCTACTGTGAAAGTGGGATGATATGTCAGCATGTCCCATTGCAGGCCCATCCTTATGAAGTAACCAGGACATCACAAGGGTAGGGGAGAAAGGAGAGTAAAGCATAAAAGGAATCCCTCACCAGCTGTAGCTGTGGCCAGCACAACTCCCCTGGATGCCCTGAAGTTATATGCTGGGACTAGTTCATTGAAACAAGTCCAGGGATGAAATAAATGGAACAGGCACACCAGGCAGTGGATGGGGGCACTGGAATGGCCAGGAAGAGTAATATAAAGGAGAAAGAAATTGCCTAGTCCTATGCTTAATTACTCATTTTTTTAAGGCATAAGCAAGTGCAAAAAGAGATTCAGGGAATATTGCAGATGGTACCTGCTGAAACTACAAACATTATTAATTACAGCTTGCAGATTAGCAGAACTACAAGTGAAAATGTAGAGGAATATACACTACATCAAGGGTTAAAGTATCTGAGAGTAACCCCCTTACTCTGAGGTGCAGACATCTACAGTTAGAATATATAAGTAAGAGGAGAGTGGTAGACCCAGTGAAGGTCTTGTTCAAAAGTGTTAAAATGTAACAATAAGTATCATAATCTTTGCTGAATTACATTTTATTTCTTGCTGTGGTAATTATTATGGTATCAAGTGTAGATGTGTACTAGGGAACCAATAAAAAAAGCAGTGCTACTCCACCAGACTGTGGTAAATGGTACGGTTGACAAAGGAAGTTAGGGGTCAGTTGTTCAGTGGCTTGAGAATGCCTATCACCACACCTCTCTGCCTTGTCCTAGTCATATGGCCTCACCTCTGGGGGAGACAATTTTTTACTGCAATGGAAGGGTCAGTGCCACATTTTTATGAACATTTAAAAACATCCTATTAAACTTAATATAGGCTTGATAATATTTCCATCTTTTGTAGTAAATTAGGTAAATAGCTAAACTTCTGTAAATCTGTAGCTAAGGATTATTTTCTGAGTGAGAACTTAAATATAGTCCACATGGCAGGAATGGCTACTGCATAATGTTACAGAACACAACCACTTCTCCTGACTATAATACCAGATTCATTTCAGCCAAGCAAGCAACATTTTACACCATATACCTGGTTAAATAAAAAAAGATTAATCAATCCCTACATGCATACTTCAGTGAAGATGATTCAGAAAAAAAGTCTAAAGCTGGCATACAATTTTAAACATCCAGGCTACACCCCCTCGTTGGTAAATATATGCTGCAGAGTTATGAATACCAATTTTTCCTTAAATAAAGGCTAATCCTGTTAAAAGGTGCACATCTTATGCAATTAACTAGATCAAAGGCACCTTGTTACACTATAACCCACCCCCCCCACACACACACACACACATATACAATATATATATATATATATATATATATATATATATATATATATATATATATATATACACACACACATATACAATATATATATATATATATATATATATATATATATATATATAGATATATATATATACACACACACACACACACACACACACACACACACACATATACAATATATTTATATATATATACACACACACACACACACGCATATACTATATATATATATATATATATACACACACACACACACACACACACACACACACACACACACACATATAAAAAAATATATATATTATATATATATCTACACATACACACACATATACAATATGTATATATATATATATATATATATATATATATATATATATATATATATATATATATATATATATATATATATATATATATATATATATACACACACACACATTTATTTATTTTATTTATTTTTATTTTACATTTGTTGACCGGGATAGTCCGACTGGATGCATGTCCATTTTCAGCAGAGGCCCGGGGAGAAAAGCTTCAAGGGTAAGCAGATACAGCATTACATAATACCAGCATTACATATTACAAACCGACTATATACAGAGATTACATAAGTAAACAAGTTAAACAAGTTCCACAGGTTAGAGTTAATCCAGAGCGCAAGTCAGGATTAAATTAAATTACACAGTAAACTGGTTAACAGATTTTTACACATTCTAGAGAGAGTTAGCCAGGCTTGATACATTGACATAGCCAGGTAAGTGACAAATGTTGTTTGAGTCTAGTTTTAAATTGACCTAAGGTGGAAAGTAAGGTAATATCAGCTGGAAGAGAGTTCCAGGATCTACTTACAGAGTTTGCAAAGAGAGAGTCACCGGCTGTGTTATTAATTTTGCTAGTCTGAATTAGTAGTTTGTTAGAGGATCGAAGCGGTCTAGGATTGTTATAGGGGGTGATAATATTTTTAAGTGCAGGAGTATTGTCCGGATTATAGGCCATAATCAGTTGCTTATACTGGATTAGGCTGGGTAGTTCAAGCCACCCAAGCTGATTTAGATTGATGCAATGATGTGTCCTAAAAGGCAGCCCAGTGGCAAACCTGGCAATGTGGTTGTAGCAAATTGAGAGTTTGTTAAGGACAGTCTTGTTTAAATTCGAGAGTAGAGTGGATGCATACAGAAGGGTTGAAAGAAGGTGAGAGCGAGCTATGGCAATTTTAGCTGGTGGGATTAGGAAGGCTTTTATTCTGTACAGTGACCCTAGTTTTTTATTGATGGTTTTGATAGTTTGGTTAACATGTAAGTCGAATTTTAGATTATGGTCTATGATGACACCTAATAGTTTTGTAGAGGGGTCAGGGGAGATTATTGTGCCACCATTTGAATTTATGGTAAAAGTGAAAGTGGTAGACCTATATGTTGGTGAAAATAACAGCATTTTAGTTTGTTTGGGATTTAGGATCAGACGATGTTCAGAAAGCCAGTTTTCTATTGTATTAAAGGTAGTCTGGGTAGCTGACCATAACTCTACTGGAGATGTGGCTGTACAAATCAGAGTAGAGTCATCAGCATATTGGATACAGCTGACTTTTGGGATGACAGTATAAAGGTCGTTAATGAAGATGAAGAACAGCAAGGGCCCTAGTATAGAGCCTTGTGGTACTCCAAGGGTGTTAGGTAGAAGGTTAGAGAGTTTGTTCTACCAGAGGACAGCCTGCTGTCAACCATTCAGGTAGGACTGAAACCATTGAAGGGCTCTAGTATCTAGACAGAATGTTTGCAGGGTGTGGATTAAAAGTTGGTGATCAACCATATTGAATGCCTTGGAAAGATCCAAGAAGAGGGCTGAGGATATATAATTATTGTTGCGATTATGGTTTATGGTGTTGGTAAAGGCTAGGAGGGCTGAAGTAGTGCTGTGATGAGGATGGAAGCCATGCTGAGTGTCTGCCATAAGGTGATTCTGGATTAGGTGGTGCATGAGTTGGCTATGAATACATTTTTCCATAATCTTTGCAAGTGGAGAGAGTATAGCTATTGGCCTATAATTGGAGAATTCAGTAGAGCTGCCTCCTTTGTGAAGTGGGATTACACAGGATATTTTCCAGATGGTGGGAATTTTAGCTTCTACTATGGTTCAAATGATTAGTATTGAGACGGGGTAAGCAATAGCATCAGCTGATTTTTGTAGGTACTTGGCAGGGAGTTGATCAGCAGAAAGCTTAGTGGGTTTTAATTTTTTGATCAAGGTACAGATAAGTGAAGTGGCAACTGGTTTGAAGCTGAATGCGAGTAGGTTTCTAGGGGTGCTACTTTCAGGACCAGGGGAGCTAGGAGGTAGTTGGCTAGTTAGGGCTTGAATTGTCTCAGTAAAGAATCGGTTAAAACTGTCAGAAACATCTTCAGGGGTTTTATCAATAGTAGCAGCAGGGATTGGGGTTGAAGTTTGTCCAGGATGTAGTAGATTATTTAAACCTGCCCAAAACTTCTGAGAGTTATTTTGATTTACTGTCTGTAAATTACAGTAGTATTGTTTTTTGTCTTGTAAAATTGATTTTCTGGTTTTGTTCCTGGATTGCCTGTATTTAATGTGATTTTGAGGGTCTTTAGAAGAACGCCATAAAGCCCATGCTTTGTTTCGAAGGGTAATTTTGAGTTTAGACTCTTTAGAAAGCCATGGCACAGTTTTTGCCTTGGTTCTCTTTGAATGAACAGGTGCATGCAAATCAAGGATCTCAAGGAATTTGTTGTTAAAGTATGCTACTGCTTCCTCTAAGGGGGGTGTTTTAGAATAGACCAATTACATGAGTTTAGTTCTTGTTGGAATTTGGCAGGGTCAAAGTTTTTATTGTTTCTAACCTTTCTGAGTAAGGGATGTTGGGAATTAATGGTTTGTGCTTAATTACATATGTGAGAAGGTGATCGCTTAGGCCATCAAGGAGGGTACCAGAGGTGTACAGTTGGGGTTGACGATTTATGAGTACCAAGTCAAGTATGCTTTCTTTTTGGTTGGGTTTACTTATCCTGGTAGGGGTGGATATAATTTGTGTAAATGTAAGCAGGTTAATATGGGTGGTTGGGGATTCTGAGGAACAGGTGCCCCAGTCTATGTTAAAGTCTCCAAGTAGTAGGGTTTCTTGGGGGTAGTGACATGATAGCCAGTACAGGATATCTTCAAGTGTAGATATATTGTTACCTGGGGGAATGTACATACAGATTATATTAATGCATTTATTTTTATTAAGTTGCAATTTGGTGGCAAGAATCTCTGAGTTATTAATCTGAGGTGGTTGCATTACATCTATGGTGACATTCAACTCAGATTTATAGAGTACTGCTACCCCACCCCCCTTCCTCGAAGCACGATCCAGGCTGTGTATGTTGTACCCAGGTGGTAACATTTCATTGTCTTTAGTGTTAGGTTTTAACCAAGTTTCAGATAAACAGAGAATCTCAGGGGAGTGGACATCCAGAAGTGCATGCAATTCATGTATCTTGTTATTAATGCTTCTAATATTGAGATGACAGGCTAGGAGAGAGTTAGTTGGCCTATTAATTGTAGGTTTGTAGCTTAGATTGCAAGTAGAGGGGGTATGTGTATCTGAAGTGGGTGGGCCAGGGTTGGGGTGAATATCACCACCAAGTATTAGGTTGAGTCTATACTTGTTAATGAACTTCAGGAATTTGTTTATTAGTTTGTGGCAGTGTTTGGATCTAGAGCTAATGTGCCTGAGGTTGAGATGTTGATAGACTAAACAAGATGTTAGATAGGATCTGGTACTGTAAGTATGGTTGAAGGTGGAAGGATTTACAGCTGGGGTGATAGTATGGCCTTTTGGGACCTGAAATCCCATGAGAAACTGGTTTTCATACAAGGTAAGGAGGTATGTTGTGAACAAGAGGGGTAGTAAAGAGGAGTATATCATTATCTGTGGTTCAGTTAGTGAGTTAAGGAACTGTTTTACCTGGTGATGCAACACCAGAAGATAGAGTGGTGAGGTAAAGGCACTAGAAGGGGGATGGGAGAATGCCAGATGAAAGCTAATAGGTGCTATTAAAATGTAGGTAGAAGAATGGGGGTGGGTGGAATTATCCCAGATGAAAGCAGATAGGATCTAGAAAGTGGGGGAGTGGCTATAGTACTATAAATTTAGAGGTACTGGGGTGGGAGGGAAATGGGGGCAGGTAGAGGAGCAAAGAGAGCATGAGCATCGTGAGGGCGAATGTAGCAGGGCTATTGCAGTTTACAAGGTTTTCTAAGGTGTCCTAAAGCTATAAGGTAAGTATTATAGCTCTTAATGTAAGAGTCAATTTACTTAAGTTACAGGGGAAGGAGGCAAACACTCAAGTAGAAAAACGAGCCCTACAACTGACCATTATGGTGACCTGCTTAATTACAAAGCACTGTAAGTGAAAGCTTAACAAATGCTTTTTGTGTGCAGTGCAACCTACTCTGTTTAAATGCTGAGAGAAACTGATTGCAGTCTTGTAGACATCGTTTTGAAGGGAACTGTAGAGTTCAATCTGTTTAAATGCTGAGAGAAACTGATTGCAGTCCTGTAGACACCGTTTTGTAGGGAACTGTAGAGTTCAATCTGTTTAAATGCTGAGAGAAACTGATTGCAGTCCTGTAGACACCGTTTTGTAGGGAACTGTAGAGTTCAATCTGTTTAAATGCTGAGAGAAACTGATTGCAGTCCTGTAGACACCGTTTTGTAGGGAACTGTAGAGTTCAATCTGAGTCACACCAGGTCAGAGAGGCGGGAAGAGAGAGGGAAATCCTAAGCACCTAGATTTGAAAAAAAACATATACTATATATATATATATATATATATACACACATATATATATATATACACACATATATATATATATATATATATATATATATGGTTCCCCTTTACAATCCTGAAATACTGAAAGCTCGAATTTCAGTATCTCGGGACTGTAAAGGCGAAAATGTAAAATCTTGAAAGTGCATAAGCGCGAATTCAAATAGCTCGAATCTGGGCTTATGCAGTGTAGTAACAGGACGGGATGCTTTACGGAAGTGAAGGTAAGTGAATGTATGTGAGTTGTATTGTAAGTTGTGCGCTTGGGTTAGGTTAGGGAGGTTGTGTTTGTGGATGTGTGTGTGTGTGTGTGCGTGTGCGTGTGTGAGGGAGTGTGTAATATCTGCGTGTGAGTGATACATTTTTCTACTGTTGGTGTGATCTCTGAGTTAGTATATCTAAGTAGGGGGTATGTGGGGGGCACAGCCCCCCACATGGGGGCTGCAGAGGGGCTTGCTCCCCTGCACAGATGTAGTATAGGAATGTTTACTTTGTGTGTTGTGGGTTGAGTGGTATCCATGTTGTGTGGTGTATGATTTGTGAATGTTTGGCATTTGAAGTTTTCGTGTTTGTGTGTTTTGGGATTGTGGGCTGTTTGAATTTATAGTTTCGAGATACTGAAATTTGAGCTTTCAGTATCTCGAGATTATAAAGGGGAACTATATATTTATATATTTATATTTATATATATATATATATATATATATATATATATATATATATATATATATATACACACACACACACATATACAATATTTATACATACATATACACATATACATACATATATACATATATATATATATATATATATATATATATATATATATATATATATACAGATTTCTTTATTGGAATCTGGTGGATGATGGTCACTGATATGAAGAGTAAGCAGGATCCCTACACAGTTTTCCAAGTTTCTTGTTTGTTTTGTAAGAAAGGGACCTTATGACATGCTGTTATGGGCTTTAATTATGCCTTGACGACAGGTAAGATAGAAAGTATTAATTCCCAATTACTCAGGAGCATAATGCCACTCAGTAGATTTTTTGCAACATGAAATTTTTTTTACACAAATAAAGAATCTTCTACTCTTGAGGCTTCAACCAGCAGGACATGGCAGCATTGTAAGTCACTGCAAATGGTCCCACAAGACTTTTCAGTCTCCACCTACAAATAGTGGCTCATGAAGTATGCCTTTCTATATATGTATTTATACTTATGCAAATACAGGTGCACTTGTGTGTATCTGTTAATTTTATTCACGTGTCTGTTTGCTAACAATACAGACTCATTATGTTCATGTTCTCATGACCCAAACTGAATAGGACTACTTGAGTGCTAGGATAGCAGATGGTGTTCTTGTATGTTTTGTTTACTGTGTAATTTAAATCTTGAGTATACAAGTTTTCTACAACTGCATTATATGTAAAATACTGCCGGTATAGTTAAATGTGAGATGCAACAAGCTGTGAGAAAGATGCAGCTTACACTACAAAAATTAGATCCTTACAAAATCCACTTAAACCCTGTGCAGTTTCAGGTGAGACTAAAATCAGTCTTGTAGATACTTCCCAGTAAACAAAGAATGAAAATAAAATAATTTTGGCCTGTTATACTGCATACGCAAGGGGATGCAGGTTAGGAAGCCTATAAAATTAAATTTGTAAGTTAAATTTTTTTTAAGAGAGGATGGACTAGAATTAAAAATGTAACCAAGCCAGGCTTTTCATATCAAAGGAGTATGGCCTCAATTGGAAGACAAAAAATTTAGGACAGGAAGATTACACTGAGTACAAGCGTTCAGTATTGCAGTATGCAAACATTCAGTGTACATCAGAGATGAATGTTATTTTAAGTTTTGATATGTCCATCTCTGTGGTCATGAGTGGTGTGGATTATGCTATTTACATAGTACAGATAACAAAACATGTATGGCTTATGACACTAGCACATCCAGGTTATTCATAGCTCTATTTAAGGTCTGCTCTTATACTGACTGTGTGTTCTGAATAGTAAGTACAAATATAACATGAATCTGCTTCTTTGGCAAAGGGCCCCTCTACGATTATGTCTCTGCAGGATGTCTGCAACTGTTTTATTTTTCCTGTGCAGGAGAGCCTATCCCAGAAGACTGCAATGCCTGCTGTATTCTTGCATAACACTTGTGTCATTG
The DNA here is from genome assembly GCF_019279795.1 of Protopterus annectens. NCBI lineage: Eukaryota > Metazoa > Chordata > Ceratodontiformes > Protopteridae > Protopterus > Protopterus annectens. The sequence continues at coordinate 763,153,349 of NC_056743.1, read as the reverse complement.
GCCTCATGACATGATATGGTAAAGTGACATGTAATACAATGATATAGGTCTCGCTGTCTTACTTGGACACTGCACTATCATTGTACGTGCTGAGGTGAGGTTGGTGGCATTTTCTAGATTCTGGTGTACATACAAGATTAATTATGTAATATTTCCAGATATTGGCATTGTCTGTGCAAATGCATTTGAGTATCCACTGCATTCTTGACAGGGTAATGTTAATGAGAATACGAGTACTATAGTTTTAGAAGCTATTATACTGCTAATGATGGGGTTACTTGTATTGATGTGTTTAAATTATCTAAGCCCTTTTGTTTTTCAGATTAGGAACACAGTCATGACAATAACATAGTGTTGGTTACTGCTATAAAGGCAGCAAGAAATGTTCAACACCATGTGATAATAACTGCATCTAGTTATTATTAGACATTTGGTAGTGTTAACTTCAGACTGTGAAAATCACATGTCAAAGGCTAGCATTGCAAACAGGGGGCATATGCTTCTATGATGTTAAAAAAAGACTACCAGAGTTTTATTTTTGATACCTTTTTAAGCACTCTACTCAGCACTGAGATTTTCTGAATTTTGGGTTTTGGACAAAATTGCCACATCCATAGGGATGATGGGTGTTAAGACACATTTATTTACATTTCTAAGCATCACTGTTAAGTCAGTGGGTAATCATGGTGGACCAAACATTGCTGGCTCTGGTAGTAATAAGAATGCAGAAGAACTATTGAGATATTAAATGTCTAAATAAGGCTTAGAATGGCTGTTTTATATGTTGACCACCTATGATGTCCTCTAACAGCATTAGTGAAATTGGGGAGGCCCTGGAAACTCTTGAATCCAAGATGAAGTAATGGGATACAGATGTGACAAAACATTTTGATCCCTTTCATGCTGAGACACTTGATTCAAGAACTGCTTGACTTACTGCATCCGGTACAAACTCATAAATATGTGTATTCTAAGATGTCACATTTGCTGGCTTCTCTGGTGGAATTACAGTCAGGGGCTACAAGGTTATCACAGATACTCTGCCAAGGTAATCAGTGCACTATGTTGAGAGTTTACTAAAATCTTCAGCTGCTGTTGTCCAGTATATACGAATGGGATGACTGATCACTTCATTCTAATAACCAATTATATTTTTAGTATAAGATCAGGTAGAACATCTTAACAGATACAGTTACAGAGAGTTTAATTTAGGGTAAAGAATGCTTTTAGATTGTACAACACTGTGTAAAGATGAGATTGCAGTAACAAGCTCTAAAGAAAACCGGGATGAGTCTCAAGGCAAACAAACATATTTTAAAGTAGGTATAAAGATGACAAAAGACTAACGTATAAAGTTGGATTTGATGATCTAAAAACATAGCATTCAGTATGGACATATTAATTTCCTAAAACGTATTCATACTTGCTAATCAGCATGGAAGAAATTTTAACAATATTTTCTGAAATGTATATTACCTCCCAAGCAGAAGCTATGGATATTTATTTATTTAACATTTGTTAAAGGCTTGCCCGAGGACCCTCTTCAGCCATAACCTGCATGAAAGAAGCAATAACAAAGCGCATAGATAATAAACAGAGTACTGCCAAATACAAAGCTGAAAAAACAGCATACACGCTAATGAAACGTATTGCATATACAAATAATGTAGAATGTAACATACTCTCTGATACCTCAACCTCTCAGTGCAAGAAATATGGACAAAAAATAATGTGGCGACAAAGACCCAAAAATAGGGACAGATTTTAAGTGTTGCTCCTATAAACTTAGAAAGTTGCTAGAATAACAGTTTTTGAATTATCATGTATTTTCTGAAGGATAGACATCTGACACTTAAATGTCTGTCATTATTTAGTATTATTTAGTTACTTCAATCCTCAATGTTTTGCCAGAAAAACACACATTTTATGAGGAAAAGACTAAAAATATGAGGCAAAAAATCTGGGCATTCTGTGAAAATCTGGAGATTTGAAAGGAATGAATCTGATGCAAAGTATTGCATGTACAAATAATGTAGAATGTAGCATAAATTTCCAAAAGGAAACAATGAGACAGATAAAGGATAATAACAGTGAAAGACAATTGAAGGAAAAACATCAAAGTAATCCAAATGAAACTCAGACAAGAATGTTAGTTGTATCGAAAATAAGAAGCACTAATGCTAGTAAAATAAAAGCATTGAATGATGCACAGGATCCCTCTCTCAGCCTTCCTCATTAACACAAATTCCCTTGTATCATTTCATTAGTTCATTCTTTATTTTTCAGGTCTACAGATGACATAGGAGAGGAGATAAAAACTCAAAGATTTTGAGATGAGTTAGTAAATAAATGTATGTAGGTTTATAGGATTCATAGGTGTTTATTAGGCTAATGACCACAAGGGGCCTTTTTAAGCCTAGCTATGCATCCCAAATCTCTGACAAGTTCTGATACCCTTGATAAGTGTAAGCAGGGTCTTGGGAGATGAAACATTTGCAAGCAGGGGCCTGGGAGAGGAACCATTTACAGGTTGCCTGTGTCCATTAGAGACATATGTGTCAAACCAGGGATGAATTTCTTGTTCCCCATCCAGTTGTCCAAGATGCACTTGAATTGGGTTAAGGAGAAACTCTGCTTCACTTGAATGGGCAGTCTGTTCCAGAGCTGCGGTAGTCTCTGGGATACATACCTGCCTTGCAAGTAGGTCCTATTTATATAACAGGCAAGGTTTAAGTCTTTAGAATGGGTAATTCTTGTGATGTTTGTTTTGTGGATATGCAGGATGTCCATCAGAGTAGGGTCTGGCAATGGCCTATATGCCAGGCATAGATCTCCCCTCAAAAGCCTGTAGGAGACAGAATACAGGGATAGGGCCTTGAGGCAGTCTGCATAGGACATTTTACTTACCTCCTGTATTCTTTTAGTGAGAAACCTCTGTGGATGTTCCAATTGTTGGATATGCCTGGTTAGGTACATAACAAAAGGGGCATTGTACTCAATGATAGGTCTGAAGAACACTGAATATAGTGGAACAATGACTTCCTTGGATTTAGACGCCATACCTTTATTTATAAGTTGTGCAACATAGAATGATTCCCACACAATTGTAGACATGTGATGGTCAAAGGCTAGGTTACTGTCTGTGTGTGACCCTAAGTCCTTGACTACTGGGTCAGCTCTAAGGTCTGTGTAATCAATATGATAGTTACTAGGGGTGAATGACTTCCCGAAGGATACTATTATGCATTTCTTGGCATTTAGTTTTAGTCCATGGCTTGGACACCAGTTGTCTGTCTGTGTCAGCCCTTCCTGGAGAACATTTGTGTTAGTGTGGGATTCAATGACAGTGCCTAATTTGTAATCATCTGCAGATTTAGTCAGCCAGAGACCACTGACATTGGCTTTGACCTCAGAGAAGTAAATACCAAAATGGAGTGGTCCAAGGACTGATCCCTAAGGGACTCCACTTCTGACAGGCATCTTTGTAGAGGTAGAAGTAGACTCGCAATTCTAACTTCCTGGGTCCTGTTAGCTATTCACCAGGTGACATATGGGTTTGTACGAAACCTCAAGTTTGTCAACAATGCTCCAGTGGGGTATTATGTAAAATGCCTTAGCCAGGTCAAGGTAGGCAGTGTGAACCTTTTTGCCCTCATCCATTGTTTTGGTGACCTACTCAATAAAGTCCACCAGGATGAGTAGGCATGATCTGCCCTTGATTAAACCAAACTGGGTTGGGCCAGTGTCTGGAGGTTTACTATATCACTATTGATCATTTCCATGGCTTTACAATATAAGACTAGTGAGACTAATGGGTCTGTAGTTTCCAGGATTTGTAGCTGGCCCACCTTTGTGCAGAGGGATGACTGTTCTCCATTCATGAGGCACAAAGCCTATTTGGAAACTACAGTTAAATACCAATTCTAGAGGGCCTGATAGGTCATGTTTCATGCTATTTAGAAGACATCTTGGGATACTGTCTGGGCCCAGTGATGCAGTGTTCTTGGCCTTAGAGAGAGCTTTAAGGACCTGTTCCCTAATTAATAACAGGGGGAATTATATTTGATGGCATTTCCTGAGGGACACTTGAGGGGGAGTGAGGGGTAAAGTTGGAGATGAATTTATTGGCCAGTAGGTTTGCTATATCTTCTGGCTCAGTATAGGTGGCTCCATTTACAATGAGCTCTGCACACAATTGTGTATTGGCTTTGATGCTGCAGACATAGCTAAAGAATGCCTTGTGGTTGTCCTTGGCCTAGGAGGTCAAATTTACCACAGATTTGTCTTTGGTAGACTTTATTTGTCCACTGAGTTGCTTAGTTTGATGAGAATGGTTTTATGATGTTGGATGCTGCACCTCCTAATTTTTGCAGTGATTTTCTTCCTTCTGTTATACAGTCTATTGATTTTGTAATTCCACCAGGGTGTCTTGTTTTTTGAGTTAGTTCTGTACTTTTTCCTGGTGGGTACAGCTGCCACTGTGCAGCAATTAACATGTTTGTACAGAATTTCTGTGAACAGTGTTGCATAAGCAGCAGTGTTCCCAGGGTTTATGGGGGCTTGAAATTTTGCCAGGTTATCACTTAATAGCAGGAGGTTAGCCTTAAAGTAGTTCCTGAATATTCCAGGTTTAGCTGGGTGTCCAGGTTTTATTTTTACTTCAATTGAGACCATTTTGTGGTCTGACATTACCAGGAAGACATTACAGTAGGGGGTGTGCAGCACTCTCCCATATTAGTGAGGACCAGATCCAGTACGATTGTGCCCCTGGTTGGTGTATTGTATCTGGTCCAAGGAATTTGTGTTTACAAAATCCTGGAATCTCTCCCTGTATATTTGTTGCCATATAGAATTCCCAATTAATAGTGGGGCAATTAAATCCACTCATGAATATGGCATTGTGTTAGATGGTGAGTGTTTGAAATAAGTTTAAATAAATGGTATGGGTTTCCTGGGTCATAGAGGAGGACCTATAGATTGCAAGGAAGTGGTATTGGATTTTGCCTATGATGTTTTGAACATGGAGCAGCTCAAGTGCATTGTCTTGTTGACCAGCCTTGAGGTATATTTATTTTTGATGTAAACAGAAACACTTCCACCTTTAGTCCATGTCTGTGTATAGCTGGTTTAAATGTGTGGAAAGCATTATAACCTTGCACTGTTGGTGTGCCTTCCATGGCTTTAAACTATGTCTCAGTGAACGCACAGAGGTCAGCATTCTCTAGGGTGAATAGAGCTTCTAGGGAATTGAGATTTTTGTTTAGACTCCTAGCGTTGAGCAGTAATACCTTCAGGATTTCTTGGTTTTGATTTGCTATTTCAGGAGTACTTTCAGTTTGGCATTGCGTAAAAAAGGCACTATGGGGGAAGACAATGTTTTACTTAATATTCAAAAGCCTGTAGGGGAGAGGTGCAGACCATCCTTTGCAAAGCAGCGTGGTCTGTTGACCATCTCCTCCCATGCTGACAAATACTGCACCCCATTAGAATGGCACCAGACACTAAGCCAATTATTAAAGTCAGTCATCTTTTGTTCATACTGTGGCATCATCCTTGGAGAAGATAAAATGCTGCTCAATGCTAGGCTCATACCAGCCTGAGACACATATTCCGAGAGCTCCATGATGTCTCTCTTCATATAGTCTAGGAAGGTATGTCTCAGGTTATTTACTCCCACATGTGCTATGACTGAGGCATGCTGGTACTTGTGGTCCAATGACCTGAGTATATGCGTAATGTGGCAGATCCTAGTCCCTGATAAGCAACTGGCCATAGCTTTCTCCTTACTCGGCCTGATGACAGGGACATCAGTGTGTCTCATGATGGAGTCTCCAATGACCAGAATGTTGGATTGTGTGGTGGCTTGCTGTATGAGAGGTACAGACTCCATGAGATGTGGTTCCATGTGTTGATGATGGTCTTGTTTGGAAAGAGTGCATTTGGGGCTGCTGAGGGTATTTGTTAGGTGTTCTTTGTCTAGGAGGTTTTTGGGGTTTAGGAAGGTTACATTTAAGTGCCTCAGCATATGTGGGTCTATATGTCTGCTTTGTGTGTGATAGATGCAGCGTATGTACTACCAACAACATTAATGACATTAGGAGTACTTTTATGTGAGAGCTTTGCTTTCAGTGACATTGTGTAAATACATCTCTCACATACCATATCAGTTTGTCTGAGAATTAACTGGTTGTCAGCAAACATCAGTCAATTTCTGCATTGCCTCAGTGTGCCCATATCCACCAAGTTGGTAAAGTAGATAGTGAGAAAGTTCATATCCATCGCAATAGACCCTATTTTATTGATTAGACAGTTAGAGTGAGAATATAAAGGAATGTCAGGAGTATCTGGTTTGCAGCTCTGGGGATAATGTTTGTCACTGCAAACTAGTTGTCCTGTGTGCAACTAGATATTGATGAAATTTCAATTCTGCTTTTACAGGAAAAATGTCACTCAATGTGTCTGTGTCTGTACAGGGCAGTGACAAACACTTAAGGGGAAACTAATACTTAGACCCTGAAATTTAAGGATGAAGTATTTAGGCAGATATTCTGTAGTGGTAAACAAATCAAGCAGTACTTACTGAAAACAAAGAATTAGCTTGTCAAGAATGATGAAAAGGGGGAAGTCATGTGAATGGCTACTGCCAGTGCTTGTCCCAGCACAGCTTCTCTGAAGCAGTCATATTTGTTTTCAATAAGAAATGAGAGTGGAGTGACTTCTTAAAGGAAATGAGATTGTCTGCTTGCTCAATGACATATGGTAGGGATTATGTAACAGATATACGAGTCAAATAATAACCGTTTCATATTTTAACCCCCACACTTCAAGTATTTAACTGTCTGTTGTAACCAAGATGAAGATTGCAGGAAGCATATAGGGGAGATGTAAAGTTAATTCTGTTGAGTCAGATCTGGAAAAAGGATAAAGAACAGGGAGATGTAAGGGTGTGATAAGTGAAAGAAAGGTAGAACATGCAGGGAATTTGAAAAGCTCATGTAAGTTAGTTACTGGAGAAAAAAGTAAATGAAGATTTGGGGAGGGGGTGGAGGTTGAGAAAGAAGGGTAGTGAGGTGCAAGGAAGTAACTAGGCATTAAAGAGCTCAGAGAAGGAGGAGGCAATAATGTGTGAAAGCTAGGTAGGTGACGATAATGTGCTTTAACAACAGAAAAATAAACATTGTCTAGAATTGCGCTATATACTGCTAACGTAATATTTACATAATCGCCAGTTAAAGTAGAAACAATAGTTAATTAAAAGGTATTATATGTGGCATATGTTGAACATAATTTCACACACTCATTTTCAGTGACCTATAAATGATGCACGGATTAGGGTTTTGAAGGAGGAGCATACATTACAGTAACCAAACATTTTAAGGCAGAACCTTCCAGTCTGAAGAAACATTCTGAAGAACTTGCATTTCTGGATGGTTCATACCATGTAACAGAGGGGAAGACTATGGAACAGCTGGTAGCATAGATCAGATTCTACAGTTGTTAATAACATGATTTTAGTTTGCTTTTAATTTATGCCATCCAGTATCCCTCAAAGAGATGTAGTGGTGGCATTTCTGAACAAAGGGGTAATAAATTTGTACCATTGAAAGTGATCATTAGTTTAACAGATAGGTATGTTTGCGCTTATTAGATAATTTGTATATATTATTTGTATATATTAGAAACAACATATAGGTACATTCGTATATATTAGAAACAGTTTGAATATAACTCTTCTGAATGTGGATTCAAAGTTAAGAATACAGTTAAGCACATATACACAGCAAAAAAGTTGATCTGTATTTTTATGCTGTGTGACAATGAAACAAGGCCATCAGTGAACCACTGTTCCATGATTAAGACACCCTTTATGTCATTCACTGTCTCTCTTTTGTATAATATGCACTTTGATTCTAAAGTGTTTAGATGTAGACATGACACTTTTTCTTAAGATAGGAATTTTTTAACCTGGTAAAGATTGATATCATTACTGCCAAATTTCTAACCTTTTCTTATTTAGTAATGTGGAGAAAACTGTTAGCTCATAGCTGGATTCAGTTTTACAGAAGTATGGAACTCATGATATATCATCCTTCCCAGCATGGGCGTTACACCAAACGTTATTATTGAGATTGCTGCTACTACAGTTTCAGGCATTCATCCTTCATCCTTCTACTGTGCTATGTCGAGGAATCCACAGAGATCAGTTGGGATATTTTATTATTTTCCATATTTATTTTTCCAGTGGATGAGCTCATTCATAAAGGTGGTCTATAACAACATATACTAGTGACTCTCAGTTGTCCATTCCACAGGATAACCTGCTGTGAGTTTCTTGGGAAAGGACCTGGAATGCATCTCAAATTAAATCAGCTCTGATTGCCTGAGATTTAATACCAGGAAGACAGTGTCTATGGCAATTCATGCCACACTTAGGCAATCAGCTCTGTTTATCTTGAACTCCAACATTACATATAGTTATGAAAATATAGAGTATACTGAGAAAGGAAGTAATCTTTGTGTTATCTTTGACAAAAGATTGATGCACAGGGACCATTATGTCTTCACTTGATTGACCATTCTATTTTTTGTTGAAGAATATTGCACTTATTATACATTTGCTTTAAGGACCTCAGAGTGGTGTTACATACTTTAGTTTTGTCTTAATTACAGTAACTCCCTTTACCTAGGGCTTCCAGATGTGGAACTTGACTGGTTGCAACCTATGCAGAATTCTGCACCTCTGTACTTATTTGACCTTTATATTATTAATATATTTCAATGGTTATGAGGAGTCTGTTCTGGATCCTCATACAGTTTCAATTCATCTTCAAAGTTCTTGTATTAGTTTACGTAGCTCCTGAAGAGTTCCTAGTCCTGAACAACCTGTCTAGATCTTTGCACCCCTACTCCTTGGGATTATTTAAATTTCCTATAATAAAACTAAAAGACTCTGGTGTGTGTACCTTCTGTCATCACATGCCACACATTTAGAATCTTCACCACTGGTGGTTGAAAAAGTTTCATATGTTGTTATGTCTTAAGGATGACACAGTGGTGCACCGGTAGTGCTATTGCCTCACAGAAAGTGGTTGTCTGGTTTGATTCTCGGCTGGAGTGCCTTCTGTGTGGAGTTTGCATGTCCTCCCTGTATTCATGTGGGTTTCCTCCCACGTTACAAAGAGGTACATCTGGAGCATTTCTCCCAAGGCCTCTGCTGAAAATTGGCTTTGTTCCAAGTTGGGCTTTCGCGGTTAACAAATATTAACTAAAATAATAAAATTAAGGCACCTTTTAAAATGTATTTAATTGAACTTTCCTAGGATCATAGGATCAAAGGAAGTTACTAAGCTAATGGCCCTAGGGCCCTTACAAGGCTAGTCAAGTTCTACCCTTATTTCCATGATCAGCATCTATTGTCCCCATCCAAAAGGGACACGGGTGTAACCCTTGCAGTGAATTTATGGTTATCCATCCAATTGTTGAGATTGCGTTTGAAGAGGACCAATGAGTTGCTCTGTTTGACATGAAGCATGAGTCTGTTCCAAAGGTGTGGTAACCTGTGGGAGACAAATCTGTCCCTTCAGCAGGTTCTATTAATGTTATATACCAGGGTAAGGTCTTAGAGTGAGTAACCCATGTACCATTTGACATACGGAAACTGCCTTGAATGCAAGGCAGAGATCACTTCTGAGTAGTCTGTATGGAAAATAATAAAGTGACAGTGATTTCTGATGATCCGCATAGGACAGATGCTGAAGACCTTGAATTTTCCTTATGAGGAACCTTTGTGGTTTCTCCAACTGCTGCAGGTGCTTGGAAAGGTACATACCAAAAGGGGCATTGTACTCAATTGTTGGCCTGATGAGGGAAGAATACAGGGAGGTTATAACTTCTTTTTTCTGGAGGCAATGCCCTTACCTATGAGATGAGCAACATAGGATGCCCTTCTTACCACTGTGGAGACATGGTGGTCAAAGGTAATACTGCTGTCAACCTGTGTGCCCAAGTCTCTCAGCACTGAGTACGTACTTAGGGTGTAGCTATTGATGTGGCAGTTAGCAGGAACATCGCCCTACCGAAAGGGATGATAATACATTTTTTTTTTTACATTTTTCTTGCATTGAGTTTAAGGCCATGACTTTGACACCAATTCTTTGTTTGTGTAAGACCCTCTTATAGGAAGTTGACATTATTTGGAGATTCTATGACCGCTCCTAGCTTGCAGTCATCAGCAAACTTTGTCAACCACAGACCTTTAGTTTTTGCTTGTACTTCAGAGAAATAGATTCCAAACGGCAGAGGTCCAAGGACTGATGCCTATGGAACACCACTGGTTACAGGTATAATGTTGGAGGTGGATTCCCCCATTTTGACTATACGGGTTCTATCAATGAGCCAGTTAGCGACCCATCTAACAATATAAGGGCTGATACCTAGCTGGGTGAGTTTATCAGTGATGCCTGAGTGGGGGACAGTGCCAACTTTGGCTAAGTCTAGGTAGGCTGTATGCACAGATTTCCTCTCGTCCAGGGCCTTGGTGACTGTCTGGAAGAAGTCCATCAGGTTTAACAGGCATGATCTCCCTTTGACAAATCCAAACAGAGTAGGGTCAAGTGTTTAGAAATTACATACATCTTTGTTGATAAGGTCCATGATGATTTGCTCCATGGCATTGCAGATAAGGGTAGTCAGGGTAATAGGTCTGTAGTTCCCGGGGTCAGTGGAAGTACCATGTTTGTGCAAGGGAATAACGGTGACCATTTTCCATTTAGCTGGGATGAAGCTGGTGCGTTTATAACCTGCTGTTTAGAGATACAAGGTAGGGGACAGGTAGTGAGGATGTCATGGGGTACGTGTTGTAGGGATAGGGGACTGACGTTTTTACAGAACCTGTTGGCCAACAGGTTAGCTATGTCCACAGGCTCAGTATATGTAGTTTCATTAACTACCAGTTTGGCACAAATCTAGGCCTTTCCTTTCAGGTTACAGATGTAACTAAAGTCAGCCTTATGGTTATCTTTGGCTGAGGAAACTAATTTGGATTCATAGTTTGCTTTGGAAGACTTCTCAAGAAGTCTTATTCCCTTGTTTAAGCTGAGGAGGGAGAGTTACCAGTTTAGGGCTTGCTCCCTCTTACTCTTTGATAGTAATTTCTTCCTATTATTGTAAAGCCTGTTATTGGCAGTTGTCCACCAGGCAGGTTTGCTCTTCCTTGAGGAGTTTGTTTGGTCCTATCAGGTATGGCGAAGTCAATGCAGTTATACAGGTGTTTGTATAAAGCATTGGTGTAAAACTTGGCATAGATGCCAGTTCCATCTGAGGGCGGAGGTGCAGTGAAGCTATTTATACTATCCCATAAGAGATTATAATCTGCCTTGGAGAAGTTTTTTTAGTTTAGTTGATGCTGGGGGGGGGGGGGGGGGGGGCAGGTGTAATGGTTACTTCAAATTAGACTGATTTGTTGTCAGATCTCACCAGGGAAGACCTCAAAGTGGGGGTGCTGCAGTGGTCCTCCATTTTGGTAAGCACTAGATCCAGGATGTTGGCACCCCTTGTGGGGATATTAACCAGCTGGTCTAGGGTATTGGAGTTAACAAAGTTGAGGAATCTTTGGGCAAGTGAGTTTGAACACAAGTAATTTACCCAGTCAATGGATGGGTAGTTAAAGTCACTGAAAACCATGGTGTTCAGATGTATCTTGATAGTCTCAAGTAGATCCAAATAGGCAGAGTGGGTGTCCTGATTCATGGAGGGGATCCCGTAGCTGGCAATGACTTGAATAGGTGTGCTACCAACAATTAATTGCACCTGAAGTATCTCCAGGGAATCATGCTTTTTAACCAATCTGGAGGTATATTTATCTTTAATGAATATTGATACACTGCCTTCTTTATGTTTTATATTTATTGGTTCTCTTTACAGCTCATACTGTTGGTCTGCAATGCTTTAACTGCTTTTTTTTTATCAGTGGTTAGATGTTTTTAGGATTGCAATAAATTTTAATTTAAAATTGAGATATGACCTTTATCTAGATGTCTTGGCTATTGAGAAGGTTGAACAACTTTTTAAACTGCAACTGGATTAGATGCATTGCAAATTAGAGTGCAGTCTTCAGCATACAGGGTCAGTTTGAGATACTGGTAGTGACTCCAAGTATCCTGTCCATGTATATTAAAGAGCACAAGTAGAGCAACAAACTTAATTTGACTTCCTGCAGTACTCCATTAGCAATGCAGAAAGTAAAACACAATTTCTCCCATTTTAATGATGGTTAGCATACCTCTCAACTGTATGGATTTTTGGCTCAGATTTTTGTTCTGTTCCTCATAAAATTAGTGGTTTTCTGGCAAATCACTGGAATGATCTGAAGACTGAAGTCATTAAACAATGACATATAAATTGAGTTTCGGACTTCAAATCCTTCAGAAAATGTATGTTAACACAAATCCTGTTACTCTAGCAACTTTCTAAGCTTATAAAAGCAATATTTAAAATCTGTCCCTATTTTTCGGCCTTTGTTCCCCCATTTTGCCAGTCTTTATCCCGATTTCTTGCACTAAGAGGTTGAGAAGTATGATGGTCAGTCTCATTTAGGCTGATGTTTAACCAAGCCAGAGCAGCTGGTATTATATCTAGAATGTTTAAATTCTGCAGCAGTACAGAATGCATGGCTGCATCAAAATTTAAACCAAGAACATTGTCACAAATCCTGTCTCCTTAAATACAGGACACAAAAAAGTACATCAGGAATGGATTTAAAAATCTGGGAGGGCGTCTGTCTGGGATGGGAATGGATCTATTGTTAATTTAAGTAACAGTTTTCTAACTTACTTTCTAATTTCCTGAAGAGAGAGGCGTTATTGTGGTTAAATGATAATTACACTTGCTTGTCCAATGGTACGGGATATGGAAACAGGTGCAAAAAAGTGATTAGTAGATATGACTCAGGAATCTTGTGTTTACAAGTGATTTGGGTATATTCTATGTTCTAAGGTCAAATAGGTAAGTGATCACAAGATGACTCTGGTAGCATCTGAGACAGTGACACAATTAAGAGGAGCAGACTGCCTAATCTAATGTAATACTTTTCCCAAAGTTGGATCAGCCCTTTCACGGTAAGTAATATGCTGTGTGGGGATCTGTTATGTTTTTTTTTCACTCTGAAATAATATATCTAGTAATAATTGACTCAGCATTACACTTTGTCATAAGTTGTTGCATGGGATCTTTAGCCAGCTTGTAGCATATTCCAGTGGGATGTATATGCAGACAATTTAAGTGCTTTCTTATTCTTAAATTCATATTAACTAATACAGTATCCCTTGTAGTTTCCTTAAGCAGCTGGAATATGTTAAAACAATGGATAATATATTTTATGAATACAGACATGCCCTATACATTTTGCACATGCTCATTATTAAACATATCCACAGCAGGGGGTGACTTTACTGTCTGGGATAATATTTTTGTCTAAGTCTCGATGTAGAATATACCTGGTAGGAAAGATGCGGTAAGGCCATAAAGTGAAAAAGTTTTATTTGCACATACTTGTACTATTTAGATGCAATGCTTCTAGGTTGGCAGGATTAGTTCAGATTGGATGATCATGGGATGACACAATTTGGTTTGACTGGTTGGCTCTGTATCTTAGGAGCAAGCAGTACTGAAGTCGTAGTAAGCTCCTGTGCCTAGCATAATAGAACTAGGGCACTCTCTTTGGTAGACAGAGATAACTGGAACATCAAAGGCAAACTACCAAAGAATCTACAATGATACCAAAAGAACAGAAAAGTGTTAGAATATTTACATGGGTAGTCATGCAATGATGGTAGTATGGCATACCTCTCAACCTCTTAGTGCAAGAAATCTGGACAAAGATTGGCAAAATGGGGGGGGGGGGCGGCAAAGGCCCAAAAATAGGGACAGATTTTAAATATTAAATTTCATATTTAAAATAGTAAATTTTATTTACTTCTGGTTTGATTTCCATTCCCGCTTGCACCTGAACTAAGCAGAGAGGTCAACTTAGACTTCCTCTCCTCATATTGTGAAACTTTCACTACGCATAGATCTGACAAGGTCAGCAGATATGTATGCAGTCCCGCAGTCACAGATCTGTACATGTAATCAATTTCAAGGAGGCCTGTACTTCCTTCAGAGCATGGAATATAATCCTGATGTACACTGATTTTTATATATCATTTGATAAGCATGAAGCATTTTTCTTGTTTTTCTTTTTAGCTGAGCTAATACACCTTTTGGGGCCAGTCAGTCACACCAGAACTGTAAGTTAAAAACAGAAAGAGCTAATTGGGATTATAGCTTGGATTTAGATGTCAAGGTTGTTTTCAATATTAGTCTTCTGAAGTATTTCTTACTGACTTTTATTCACCTTCCTGCTCAAGTTCCTTTATATCACATTTTTTTCCTAGATTGATATTTTCTTGGTACTCCAATTTCCTGCTTTAAATGTTACTTTTGCACATTTAGCAAGACCAAATATCATTCTTATATCATCTAAGGAAGTTTTAACCACTTGCAGTTTTACTTTCAACTCCTCATCTGGTGAACTATACAGTTTTAAGTTAACCACAAAAAGTACATGAGAAATCTTTAAGCAAGTTTATTTTTTCTAGGAGTCACACTGTAACCAAGATCTAATTAGTTAAGTAAACAAATTAATGTGTTAAGGGCAAAACAAAGCAACAGCAGTGACAGAATCATCCTGGAATACCCCCTTTGAATTTTTATCCCTAGAATAATAATTTGCCCTTTGTCATGACAATTGCAAAGTGGTCTGCCACTGTTTCATGGTTACTGTAATGTAAATGATCAATATAGGATATGCAGCTGTCCCATCAGGGCAGGGTCTGAGCTTGCTTTGTATTCCAGACAGAAGTCACCTCTGAGGAGTCTGTAGGAGACTGAGTAGAGGTACAGGGCTGTGTAGCGTAGATGTTTGAGGCCCTGGATTCTCCGGTGAGGAACCTCTGTGGTCTCTCCAGCTGCTGCATGTGCTTTGTGAGGTACATGCCGAAACGGGCATTGTATTTAATAATTGGTCTTATAAGGGAAGAATACAGGGATGTTATGACCACCTTGTTCCTGGATGAGATACCATTACTAATGAGGTGGGCCATGTAGAAAGCTTTCTGTACAAATGAGGCAATATGGTGGTCAAAAGTCAGTCTGCTGTCAACCTGAGTGCCCAAGTCCCTCACGACTGATTGCATGCTTAGGGCCTTATTATCAATGTGATAATGTGTGGGGATGTCACTCTCCCCCAAAGGGGATGATTATGCATTTTTTGGCATTCAGTTTGAGGCCATGTTTCTGGCACCAGTCATTTGTTTGGTTGAGACCTTCTTGGAAGATGTCCACATTACTAGGGGTATTGATGACAGCACCCAGCTTGTAGTCATCTAGATTTGGCCTGCCCTCCGAGAAGTGTATCCCACACAGCAGAGGCCCCAAGACTGATCCCTAGGGTTCAGTGCTTGTTACAGATCTACTACTTGAGGTGGCTTCCCCTATTTTGACTAGGTGGGTTCTATCAGTGAGCCAGTTTGCTACCCATCTGGTAACATATGGATTGCTGCATAGTTGAGAGAGTTTATATTATACCTGAGTGGGCAATAGTATCAAAGGCTTTGGCCAGGTCAAGGTAGATGGTGTGCACCATCATCCCCTTGTCTGCAGCCTTGGTGACTTTGTAATTTGCCAGTGACATCGGTATGACAGTTGCAAGTGGCACATGCATGGGCATTTTTGGGTACAGTCACACTAATAAAAACTTAAGCAATAAAAAGTCATGGGTATTCAGATGCCATGTAGCTGAAACACTGGTATGTCCTTAATGGGGTCATTTGCATATATCCCATGAGCCTTTACTGCAAGAGGTTTAAGGTTTTACACAGTGAAGACACTAGCCTGGCTGGGTCTTACTTGCAGTTATTAAAAAGAAGTGAAGATATCAGAGCAGAAGCCAAAGTAGATCCAATTATAGAGAAGGTCAAACAGAACAGATTATTGTGTTTTTGTCACAGGTGTAGGAAAGAAGAAAATTTGGTCAAGCATATTTGTGGGAGACAGGAAGAAAGCAAGAGAAAATAAGGCTAGCCAGCCAAGAAATGGATGCACTGTATGAGAGAAGACCTGATGCAAGCTATTATGACTATTGAATAAGGCAGGAGAGAGGCTCTGTAAAGAGATGAGTGGTGGCAGTCAATATGACACCCCAATCCCAAGTAAAAATGGGGAAAAAGCAGAGAGGAAGGGACTCAGAATTGTTAATTAAGTAAACAATCATTTGCTATAGTAGGATATTGAAATTCAGTTGTTCGGGTTCACAGTATTGTTTTCTTTAAAGCTATCATTCAGCTTCTAGAATGGTGGTCTTGTCAATACATAAACAACCTTTTAATTATACTTATCACAACATGAGGAATCCTTAGATCAGTTCTTAATCCTTTGCCAGTTGCCTGCAAATCTACTAATCGGTTTGTAAAATGTGTGTATAACTGAACTCGCCCAGGCAATGAATTATTTAAAAGTACAGAACTTGTCATGCTGACCTGCAGTACAGTATTACTCCAATCATCTCAGTGACTCAATGACACAAATCATGCTGCAATAATATAATATACTGGTTACTTAATATAGTGCATCTGTTTTTGCAGCCATAATAAGAAAATACTGCCTTGGAGAATTCAGTTTCATGTGTAAATTTATCCATAAATGCATTTAACAGAACAATAACTTTTTTGTGGTAAACTTAGATGTTACTTTTAATACAAGTTATATTAGAGGATCGCTGTTGTTTCTATTATTTGCCATTTTAAAATGTATATATTAATGGAATTTACTTAAGCAGAGAAATCACTTTGTAAGAGAACAATGCATCAGTAAATATTCTATATTCAGACTAAGCAATAAAACTAAATTACATTTGTGTAAGGTTGGATCATTTATTCATTTCACAGGTGGTCAAATAATAAAATGAAGTCCTATTCATACAAAGTCAGAACACTTAATCATTTCAAATTAATTTTTTATTTTGATCTATAGCTTTACTTCACTGTTTCCTAACTGCGCTGTTTAATCAGTTTACTTTTTTAACTGAAATAGACCTATAGGCATGTAGGATTTTTTTTTCTGAATTGTGAAAGGATATTTTCAGGGGTGTTATTAGCCTTTAAGCTCAAAACCTAAACAGTATACATACGTGCACATCTTAGATTTGTTATCAAAAGTTTTAAGAAATCTTCTTCTTTTGTGAGGCAGACTGAAGTGGAACCCTTGGTTATATATGAGTGCTGGGTATCGATTTAGTATAAAACAGAAAGATGTCTACTGAAAGGTGATTTAGTCACATCATCTGTGTCCTAATCCAATTTATTATCTATGCTTCATATTGGGAAGAATGTGAAATGCATCATTGCACTAAATGACAACAGACATATTACTTTACTTACCTGGTAACCTTGGTTATAGCATACAGAACTGTATATTTACACTTTTCTAGTAGATATGCTCAAGGAGATAAAACTGCTAATCAACTTCATGTTGTACTACCGAGTCTGAGTCCTTTAATTTTCATTTACAAAGTATCACTACACACAAGTAAATTAACCAGACATTGCACCCAGAGTGTCCATAAAAAGGAAAACCTGTGTCCAGGGGGCTTTCCTGGTTAATAAAAAATGTGCTAATTGAGGGTCTCATTGATTAACTGTAATTAGTGCTTTTCTTAAAATGTACACACAGTAAGATAAAATAAATAGAAAACATATATGCATTTATTTGGTTTTGTTAAACCTGGGTTTTGATTTTCTTTCCGTCACTGGTTCACTCATATATGGCTCCCCATTAAATAACTGAATGCTCACATGAGCATAACTGACATGCTCAAGCACAAATGCTTGAAGACCATATCATCAAAGGCTGAAATGAAACAAAACACTTGGTTTTACAGGGGGTAAGCCACCTGCATCCCACACCCCTTGTTAATTATCCATATACCAACTCAGAGATCGCATCACAGTTGGGAAAGAAGCAATATCCCGATCCCCACTGTGCCATGATCCCACAGAATACAATTACCTTGTCCTTCAGCCTTTGAAGTTGCAGTGTTTGGGCTTTTGGGCTTGAGTATGCCACTTACACACACATATTCTCAGTAAGACAACATACTGATTTGATTTAAAAAGTGGCTACTTAAAACAGACAGGACTCCCCACCCACATTAAAAACATGGCTTTGGAAAGCAAATAATGTTTACAACATGCTTTTTATTTAGTACCTTCACTTCACTTCAAATTCTAACTAGGCCCCAATAATAATGTAAGTTTCATTAGTCCTGGTCTATAAGACAGGAGACAGTATATTCAATAAAGAAAGTGGCATTGCACAGAAAACCAAATGAAAGCAAAATGTCTTACATTCCTAACCGGTCTGTTAAAAATGAAAAATTAAAAAACAGTAAACATGAATATGAAAAAATATGGTCTTTATGTAACATAGCAAGATCCAAATATATATGGAAATATGTTCAATCTGCAGTGGTTAGTATGAGTATGGATATCACAAACAAGTCTCGTACCACAGAGGAAGCACTGGTTTGCAATCCTGTGGCAAATTTCATTTTAACTGCATTTTTTTACAAAACAAGCAAATGATAATGTCACATCTACTTGTCTTTGGTCTTCCCTCCTGGAGAAGGTGAATACAAAATACACGCATTAAAATGGAATCTAAACATAATAGTTTCTCGGCACTCAAAGTTTTATAATTTAGGATACTGTCTGGCAATAATTTTTCTTACTCTCCCCAACATTCTTTCACCCCCAAGTGATCTACTTCATAATCAGGCAATTGTAAGTGAAATGATCTGATAAAAAATAAAGTTTAGTATTGTCATGCTTATATGAGATTGTCAACCATTTTCTTTTTAGTTTGCCTTCATTTTGAAAAACTCTGCTATATGTAGGTCTGGGTATGGGGAATGGAGAAGGGGACAATTAGTAAATCAACATTCTATCTAACAGAAAATGCATGCTTAAAAACAGGACTGTTAACTCGGCAAGAGAGATTAATCTTGTCTGTGGCAGTTGTGGACCAGTTTAAGTATGAACTCAGGGCTTGTAACAGGAAAATAACAAGAAATGGAGGAGACAGACAACTACAGTAGGGTTTAAGCATGGAACTATGAGCGGTTTTCCTTTATTGGTGTATTTGATCTTTTGGTATAAGGGACGAGGTAGGCTGTACATAATTAAAAACTTTGAGCAATCAGTGTGGTGGCTTCAGTGGTCTTCCACTTGATATGTCCCCCCTAGAAGAATCATGTAAGTTAGGAGGCAATAAATTGACTGTGGGGTTAAGATCAGTGCACAGCCAACATTCAGATAAAAAATAATTTGATTAAACAGTGCTGTTACAAAGCAGTGATTTTCTTTCCTGCTGTAAAGCTACAGAGTACTCAGGAAGCAATCAAACTGCATTCTAAAAAACAAGGCAAGAAAAGATTGCAGTGGTACAGAGCTATGGATGTGAACCAGGAATCTTCCTGGTGACAGTCTGAAGGACATTATAGGTGTTCCATATGCAGGCACACTTTTTTGGCTGAGGCAGTAGATTTCTCAGTACTTCTTTAACATATCAGCCCCAGTGATAGCGTTCAGATTGTGTAATAATGTTGCTGTCAAATTTTAGACATTTCGTCAGTTACTGTGCATATGGTGATGTTTAATTTGCTATTTTCAATTTATGTTACCCACTGCAACACATATGTTGTCAGAGACAGTATATAATGTAATCTATCAGAATAAGATGAATGTGTATAATATTAGAAGCAGTGTTTTCCTACATTTGTAAGATGTTGCATTCCCTGAGGTTGTATGGTGGTTTGACATTGTAACTTTCCAACTTGTGCTGCTTGGACTGTGCATTTTCTTAACCAAGAGCATTATGGGGCTTACTGAGAAAAGTTTGACTCTGACTTTTTTGGTCAGTGATAGGTAGCTGGTTTGACTGGAGGCTCTCTCGCTGTTTCGCTGAACCCTTCTCTTAGATCAAATTTGTGTATCTGTAGAAGAATATACCTTGCCAAAGTAACCAAAGAGGCACACAGAACCAAGCTGCTTACAGTTCAAACCCTTTCTGAAGACTGACATCACCCCCAGGTGACAACATTAACTACTGTTTTAGTTAAAGCATTTCTTAAAGGAATATTAACCTGTTCTCACACTTGTTCATAACATACATAACCCCTGAACCACATCGCTCATGGCCGGTGTCACCAGGGCCACTATAATAAGGAAGCACCGATTTCTCTTTTCCAAGAAAAGTTGGGGAAGATTCCGGGTATCATAATTTCAAATCAGTAAATAAAGTAGTTGTCATAATTATTTCAGGAATATCTGTCAGAATTTCACAACTGAGAATTTCACCAGATGAACGTTCTGAAAGAAAAGTGTTTTTAAAGTAATTTTTGGGGGAGGGCTGTGTCCCCATGTAGCCTCCTTGTGGCTTCATAAGTGTCCATATCTGAGAAATGGGCTAATGAGATTCCCCAGCTTTGTAGTTTTCATTCCTGAAATTTCAGTTTCAGAATTATGATAGTAAAATTTATCTGAGTTGTTGCCATTAATAAAAGCCATTTGGATCACAAGGTACTCTGGGACTGTAAGAGGCATGTGACTCCATTTGTGGCACTTCACATTTCAGCCGCTGTCCTGGAACATACTTTTATATTTTACTAAAGGAACAGTAGTTGAGACCAAAAAAAAAAGTATTGGAAGTTCATCACTGAAAGTTTAGGTGCCTGCTTAGTGGCATGGCTATTTTGGATATGAAGAAAATCATATCGATGACGAAAATATTGCATGGACTGTAATCTAGATATCATTATTTATAAAGGAAGTAATAATCTATATGGGAAAGTGATAAGTGCAGTGTGTCAAGAAATGGCGGCTGGGATGTAGAGTATTATACTTCCAAGTGCTGGCTATCCATAGCATAAGAGAGACAAGGGAACTATGCATTATGGAGTTCTAGAAAGCTTGAACAATTGATGATGCACTCAGTGTGTTTGGTGCCTCCCTCACCATAACTACTTAATTATTCTCAGCCCGAGGTCTCAGTACCTCAGAAATGAGTGTAGATTCACATTTGTTGAACTCAAACTTTTGTCTGCCTGTCTAATATTTATATGCAGTCCTGTAGTAGAATAACAATAATAATATATCAGTTCTGGGGATTCAGTCCTCCCTCACTAAGGGAACAGGGGTTCTTGTCTACTGCAAAATTGTTAATTTGAGTTTTTCACATTGTCTGACATTCTTACTTCTGTTCATAGTGCCTGATAATGTGATCTTTCCCGGTTTAATTTTTCCAAGCGTTTTGTGTTTCTAATATCATGAATGGGAACGGACCCCATTCCTAAGTCAGGATATGATCAAAATTTTTGAAATCAGTATTGTTTCAGTCTTTGATGTTAACCAAAACTGCTCACTGCAGCACTAGCAATTTGCCCAGAATCAATTCCTTCTGCATTCATACACAGTTGCATGTAATGGTAGCATACCTACATATGACTGTAAATTCTATTTTACAAGACTCATTTCTCTTACTACTATTGGAACTGTCTGGATATCTTTCTTCCTCATTGCTCTTGTTTCTATCTGCAAATCTTGATATTTTATGACTTTGTACCTCTCTATATGTGAAACACTGCAATTGCTAGGTGAAGCACTTTCAGTGACTAATGCTACTTTTGTCTTTTTTTCATAGACTACTATCTCTGGTTTTCTCGCATCTATTTTTTTGAATTGTTGGTAATGGGTGATCTCATTCATCATTCTCTATAATGCTTCGTGCTTCATATTTCCTGTGGTTTTCAGCTACTTATATATTGTAATGTTTGCACAATTCCCAATGCTACAATATTACCACATTATTATGCCTTTCAGTTTACAGACGCTCTGCCATGAAATATCACACCCAGAAGCAAGGTCTGTAACTATTTCCAATCCTATTTTTTTTTAACAAAACCTACATTTGTTTGTTTGTCCCATGAGTTCAATGGACAGCATAAACCAATGTGTATGTAGTCCACTATCCTGTGCTATTGTTAACCTTTTATCCTTTGGTTTCAACTCACTTCTCCTTAACAATTTCTATGTCAAATCCTGATCAACATGGGGTTGTTCCAGGAGATCACTGTACTTGCCACTGTTTATGGCTTTTTACACTTCATTCCATCTCATTGATCCTTTTTATATTCTTTCTTTTTTTTGGCAAGTCAGTTCTGTCTGATTTTTATTTACTTTTGGTTTGATTTCCATTCCCGCTTGCCACCTGAACTAAGCAGAGAGGTCACCTTAGTCTTCCTCTCCTCATATTGTGAAACTTTCACTATGCGTAGATCTGACAAGGTCAGCAGATATGTATGCAGTCCCGCAGTCACAGATCTGTACATGTAATCAATTTCAAGGAGGCCTGTACTTCCTTCAGAGCGTGGAATATAATCCTGATGTACACTGATTTTTATATATCATTTGATAAGCATGAAGCATTTTTCTTGTTTTTCTGTCTAGCTGATCTAATACACCTTTTGGGGCCAGTCAATCACACCAGAATTGTAAGTTAAAAGCAGAAAGAGCTAACTGGGTTAATAGCTTGGACTTAGATGTAACTGTTGTTTTCAATATTAGTCTTCTGAAGTATTTCTTACTGACTTTTATTCACATTTTTCAGGTTGTATTGATAATCCTTCATCAGTTCCCAAATATTTACACCTTCCTTCTCAAGTTCCTTTATATTACATTTCTTTCCTAGATTGATATTTTCTTGGTACTCCAATTTCCTGCTTTAAATGTTGCTTTTGCACATTTATCAAGGCCAAATATCATTCTTATATCATCTAAGAAAGTTTTAACCACTTGCAGTTTTACTTTCAACTCCTCATCTGGTGAACTATACAGTTTTAAGTTATCCACAAAAAGTACATGAGAAATTTTTAAGCAAGTTTATTTTTTCTAGGAGCCACACTGTAACCAATATCTAATCAGTTAAGTAAACAAATTAATGTGTTAAGTGCAAGACAAAACAACAGCAGTGACAGAATCATCCTGGAATATCCCATTTGAATTTTTATCCCTAGAATAATAATTTGCCCTTTGTCATGACAATTGCAGAGTGGTCTGCCACTGTTTCATGGTTACTGTAATGTAAATGATCAATACAGGATGTAACTTGTACATATGTAAGCACTTCTTTATCCACAAATGTGGGATACTGTCAAAATCTTTTTTTCTAATTTATCCAAGACATGCTTAGATTCTTCCCTTTTTTTTACAATTTTTCATAATGGATGGAGGTCATTTTAAGCCTAGCTGTTTCATCCCAATGTAATACCATAGAAATATTAGTCAATACCCAGGATTGCATTTAGTGATGACTACCCATGTCTAGGAGGGTTGTTGGCGCTATCTCTGGTAAGAAATTATGGAGCATCATCCACTCGTCCAGGTTTCTCTTGGACAGTGGGTGATCTGTTTCACATGAATTGGTAGCCTGTTCCAAAGACACAACAGTCACTGGGAGATATAGCTGTCCCTCCAGCATGTCCTATTTAAGTTGCAGGCCATATTTAGGTCCCTTGAATGGGTAGCCCTAGTCCCGTTTGATTTATGGATATGCAAGTAAGCTCATTAGGTTTGGGTCGTGGATTGCTCTGTAAGCCTGCCATCGGTCTTCCCCTAAGAAGTCTATACAATATGGAGTATAGTGACATGGATTTTAGTCTGTCTGTGTAAGGCACATGCTGGGGTCCCCTACTAGAAACCTCTGAGGTCTCTCCACTTGCTGCAGGTGCTTAGTACAGTACATGCCAAATGGGGCATTATTCTCAATTTTGGGCTGGATAAGTGCTGAGAACAGAGGGGTTATAACCTCTTTTGCTCTCAAGGCAATGCCTTTACTAATCAAGTGTGCTACATAGAAAGATTTAATTACTACAGTAGGCACATGGTGGTCAAAGTTAAGGTCGCAGTTAACTTGTGATCCCAGGTTCCTTACTACTTCTTGGGTACTTAGGTTATTGTTTTTGATTTGATAATTTGAAGGGACATTGTGCTGAAGGGAATAATGATGCATTTCTTTGCATTCAGTCTGAGACCGTGACTAATACACCAGTTGCTGGTCTGTGTGAGAGCCTCGTGGAGTACACTGACATCATTTGGGGATTCAGTGACTGCACCTAGTTTGCAGTCACCTGCAGACTTGGTCAGCAAACACCCCTTAGTTTTGATCTGAACTTCTGAGAAGTATATATCAAACAGTAGGGGGCCCAGCACTGACCACTATGGCACCCTGCTGGTAACAGGTCTGTTGGCTGATGTGGAGTCATCCACTTTGATAGTGTGGGTCTGGTTTGTGAGCCAGTTGGAAACCCATCTTACAACGAAGGGGTTTACCTTCAGTTTACTAAGTTTATCTGTAATGCCTGAATGTGGGATTGTGTCAAAAGCCTTTGCCAAGTCAAGGTATGCTGTGTGCACAGATTTGCCCTCATCAATGGCCTTGGTCACGTTTTCAAAGAAATCCACTAGATTTAACAGGCAGGATCTGCCCTTAACGAAACCAAATTGGTTAGGGTTTGGATGTCACCTATGTCTTTATTTATGAGGTCTATAAAGATATGCTCCATGGTGTTATAGATGCGACTGGTCAGGCTTATGGGTCTGTAATTCCCTTAGTCTGTTGGTAGGCTACCTTTGTGGAAGGGAATAACTGTTGCTGTTCTCCATTCATCAGGAACAAAGCCTGTAGTTAAGGCTATGATTGAAAAAGGTTCTTAGTGGTGATGGTAGTTCATGTTTTAGCCTGCTTGGAAGACAGCCTGGGGTGTCATCTGGTCCCATAGAGAGGTTGTGTTTTTTTGTCTTGGACAAGACTTTGACAACCTGCTCTTCAGATGTGTATGGTTGGGGGGAAATTTGGGGGAAGGTTTGTGATAACTTAGGAGGGGATAAGGGGGTGAAATAGCAGGTTTGTTATCTCTGTGGGGTCAGTGTGAGCAATACCGTTTGCCACTAGTTCTGCACATGCTTGGGTCCTACCTTTTAGACTACGTACGTAGCTGTAAAAGGCCTTATGGTTATCCTTGGCTGTACTTGCTAAGTTTTTCTCAAAGGGGCCCTGGGAGGATTTGACAAGTTGCCTTATTTGCCTGTTGAGGCTGAGGAAAGTGCTTTTCCAATGTTGGAGCTTTTCCTTTGTTTTTCTTGGATAGCAACTTTTTTAATTTATTGTAGTTTGTTGATGTGAGATGTCCACCATGGCAGCTTGTTTTTACTTGGGGCTCTGCCTTTGATTCTTTCTGGGTCAGCTGAGTTTATACACTTATGCAAGTGATCATACAGGGCTTTAGTGTAAGCTTTGGCATAGTTACCACTTCCAGCATGGGATGGGGCTTGAAATTCATTTATACCTTCATATTGGAGGGTATAGTTTGCCTTGATGAAGTTTTTTAGTCTGATTTCACCCTTCTGGTGTTAGTGCCAGGTCAAAGGTGACTATCTGTGGTACGTTTTAACTAATGGGGGTCTGACAGTTGTGGCAGTGCATCTGTTTGAAGTGTTGGTGAGGACTAGATCTAGAATGTTTGTTCCTGTTGTCGGGGTATGGATAATTTGTTTCATGACATTTGAATTAACAAAGTCAAGGAACTTTTGTGCTAGCGAGTTAGGGCTAGTGTAGGTTTCCCAGCTGATGGTGGGATAATTGAAATCTCCCAAAACCAGTGTGTTCAGTAAAATTTGGATTGTCTCTAGTTTGGTCAGGTAGGAATCATGGGTGTCGTGATCCACCAAGGGGGATCTATAACTGACTATGACTTGAATGGGGGTCTTACCCACCATAACCTGGAGTAACTCCATGGGGTTGTCCAGTCTAACTAGACGGGAGGAAAATCTATCTTTAATATAGATTGAAACACCTCCTCCTCTGGTTTTCACATGTTCATTTTGTGGTCTAAAGGTGTGGAAGGCATTGTTGCTTTGCAAGGCCGGGTACTGTCGAAGGCTTTGAACCAGGTTTCTGAGACCGCACAGACATCTACATTTTCTAGTGATAGAAGTGCTTCCATGGAGTGCAGTTTTTGGCTTCAGCTCTTCGCATTTAGCAGCATGACCCTTATTTTGTTCTGACTGGTTAATTTCACATTGGCAATTTTATTTTAGAGACCTTGCCTAAAAAGGCACTATGGGGGAATGATGATCATTTGTTCCATATGACTTGGTTTTGTTGCCCTTCTGTTCTATTGCCACAACTGAATTTTCTTCTAAATTACTATAAACTCTTTCAGCATCAGCTCTGGTTTATAATTTAGGTTTGTTATTGGTATATAGTTTTTTTAGGATAGCTTACAGGTTCACCCTTAAGGAAGAGTATTGTTTTTCCTGTTGTTACCCAGGTTGGTGTCTGTTTGAAATGCACATATATGTAGTTCTTAATCAAAGCTAAAAGTTTGCGTAAAGATTCAATACTTTTCAGCCAGATGTTAGTTACTTCATCTGGGCCCAGGATTTTCCATTTAGGAGCTTTTCTTAATTTTGTTTCAATTTCTCTGGCTGTTACTTCACCCCATTTCATATCCTGTACATTTGAACTCCTTACCATTTCTTCAAATTTTTCTAGCCATTCAGCATCTTTATGTTCCACAGGGTCTTCATAAATATTTCTCCAAAATGTGAATATTTCTTCTTTTTTTGGTGGAATTTTCTATTCCTTTTGCTTTGTTTCCCAGTTCTTTATAAAACTTTTTTTGATCATCAGTGAATTGCTTATTTTGTACTTTTTGTTTATACTTATCTGGGACTAGGTTTTTCTGTGTCTCCTGCAGCATTCACTGTTAGGTGTAGCTACCATTGTATCAGTATATTATCTTTACTGTGGGTAGACAATTTTTTTTAAAACCAGAGTGAAATGTTCTGATAGGAATACATTTATCTGCCATCCTTCAACATAGTATAGCCTTTTTCTGTCTGGCAATGTGGGAGTCAGGTGTGCATCTGTCTGGACTCAATTGCTGCCTTCTATAGCCTTTCATAGTAGTATCCTCTCTTACTTTATACATTTTCACAAGCATAATTTTCAATATTTTTTTTACATATTTTTCCAAACTAATAACATAAGAAGAGCTTTATGAAAATAACATAGCAAGCACTGTGCCCATAGCCAGGGCTTCGACGCTGCCTGTATTGCTAACTTATGAGAATGATGCTTGTGCTCTTTTTATTCTCCTCATACGTATTGCACTACTCCATGTGTTTCTGTTGGTAACATATCATGTCACTTTTTTATTAAACAGTTAAGACAGATACTTACTCAGAAAATGTCTTCTTTAAAGGATCATCAGGGTTCGAAGCTGCACTGTCTGTCACTCAGCTTAAATGGTGACTGTAGATCAGTGTAAAGTACATATGCTTGTATCTTTAAGAAGAATGCAAGGCATATATAACCCACACACGTGCACAAGCTTAGTGCCATTTTGAAGGAGCAGCTAGGGAGTGAGCATGTATGGTCATAGTCATTAGTTGTATATACGTTACTTAAGTTACAGTCTATATCTGCAATAGTTAATGCGTTTGTACATAATAAAGCTGCTAGGACATGAATAAATAAATCTTCGTGGGTTCTGTTCAAACACAAAAGTGACATGGTGTTAGAACCGGGATGGAAGAGAGAAGAATATTTGGAGCCATGAGATGTAAAGATGACAGTGAAGGTAAAACCGAGCAAAAAGAGCATAGAAAGAATAGAAGGTAATGAGAAATAAATTATTTACTCAATGCGAATGGCAATAAAGGGGCATTACAAGGGTACAAACCATGATATCAGGCAAGCAGAAAGTGTGAAAAATTTGTTAACTAAAGAAAATTTTTAAGATATAAGTATTTGATGAAAAGATTAACTGTAAAGCAAAATGAGTATATTTAATGCAAAAAACAAGCATGTTTAAAGTAAAACAAGTGTATTTGAGGCAAAGTTGGGCATATTTAGAGTAAAACAAGCACAAAAAAGTATGTTGAGCATGAAAAGGGCTTAAATGAGCAAAATGATCATAATAAGAAAAGAAAAAGGGCACATTAAGCGAAACATAAAGCAAGGCAACTGCACGTGTATTGGGCAAAGTGCTGTGTTTGGGCATAACCATGACTCCATATTGTATCAAGGGTGTAACTAATGTTATTTGAAATATCTCAGTGTGTGTAAAAGTGCTTACAGTGTGTGCTTATTACTGTGCATGTATTTTGAAGAGTTTATTGTGTGAAAGTGCAACTATTTCGTGCAATCCAGTCAAAGTAAGATAACCACATCACCACTACAGTCAGGAAATCCTTCTATGTGGTACACCTCATCACTGAGGGCTTTTCATCCAGAAAAAAGGAGGTCATTGTCCCACTGTACTCATCTCAAATTAGACCCATTATAGAATACAACACCCCATTTGGTATGTACCTCACAAGACATCTGCAACAACTGGAAAGGTCACAGAGATACCTCACTAAAAGAATCACAGACCTAAAGCAAATGACCTATACTGACCGTCTAAAAAAACTCCAGCTATACTCTGTCACATATCTCCTACTCAGAGGCAATCTCTGCTTAACATACAAGGCCATGTCAAACTCAGAGCAGTTGGACATGCTACACTTAAAGAAATCTCAATCCCTCAGAGCCTCACATTCCAGGGATCTAAACCTGGTCATCACAATGAACAAAACATGCTGGAGGGATAGGTTCCTGACCCAGAGAGTCCCCATACTCTGGAATAGACTGCCTGTACATGTCAAGCTGAGCACCTCTTTGGCCCTCTTCAAAAGGAACCTTGACAATTGGATGGGAGATAGGAAATTCACCCTGGGGATCATGTCAGTCACCCTGCTAGACAGGGGACCAGGGAAGTAAATATTCTGGGAAGAAATAGCCAGGGAATTGTTATGGCTAGGCTTGTATAGGCCAGAGGGCTGCTAGTCTAGTACCAACCTATGAACCTATTTCAAGAAAGTTCTAGTGCTGGGTCTCTCTATTCGCAAAGTACCTCCATTACAGTGTGCTTCTTGTACTATAGAGAGTTACCTAGCAAGGTACTGCCATTTTGGGGACATTTCAGTGTGGTGTATGCAGTTATTTGCAAAGTAAAATTACACTGATAAGAGATGTTTTCTTACAAAAGATAACATTACAAGAGTATTACAGTGCTCATTCATTACTCAGTTGCATCATAAAGTTCCTGAATGTTTCTTAAAGTGGTGACTTAAACAAATGATGGTAAATGACTTTAGCATTTATGCCTTCACTGATAAAATTCCTAAAGTATAAGTGATGGTGTATTACTTTAGCATTTCTGCCTTTACCAATAATATTCCAAAAATATTGAAAAGCCCAAGAAGTTTATTTTGCAAAGTCCCGTTATTTGAAAGTACTATGAATTCATCCATTCTCATAATTCCGATAAGCCCAATCAAAAGTATAAGTTCAGAACATGAAGGCATTGGACAAGTTATGTTTATGCAAAAAGAAACTTATGCATATGTGTGCATGTTTATGCTTATTCAGAAAACCCTTCACTGGCATGTGTTAATATAACAGATGGATTTCAAAAACCCCTACCACTTGTGTTTGATCAGAATATTGCAGAGAATTGGAGAATATTTGAGCAAGAGTACGATATTTTCTTACAAGGAGCTTATGCAGATAGAGATGCGCGCATCAGGGCATTCATTTTGCTAAACCTAGCAAGGTCAGAGGCCATAGAAAGACAACGTTCATTTCTGTATGCACCAGCAGTGTATAAAGGAGAAGGTGCAGAACGCCATATTGTTGTACAAGCTGAATCAAGGGAGGACCCTGAGTGTTTTAGCTGATAAAGGACAGGCTTGTATGTGGCATTAATAGTGCTGCTGTTAGAAAGATTTTACTTCATGATAGTGATTTAACTTTGAGCAAAGCCATAGAGATTTGTCAAATCCATGAGGTGACAGAAAAACATAAAAGTATGCTTACGTGTGACAAGATTGTGGTTTCAGTTGGCTCCGGAGCACACGTAAACAGTATGCAACATGTGACAAACAAGATAAAGCAACAGCCATGGAGCAAGTGCCAAACAGTCAAAATTCAAAAGAAATAAGCACTCAGATAGCTGTTGCTCGCCCACAAACTTCTTTAATAACACAACACACCCAGTAAAAAAATAACGCTGAACACAGTTCTCAGTAAGTTTTTGTCCAAGACTTCATCAGAATGGTTACAAACATAACTCCCTCCCATTTTATACAAAACCCACTTCAATAAAGCAATTAGGACAATAAATCAATTCATTAAGCTTTTTAACCTGCTTGAACCAAAAACTTGCTTGTGAATATAGTGCTTAAACTGCTTAAAATTACTATAAAAATGTCCCTACGTATTATTTTATTAAAAACTAATAATCCCTATTTATACACAATCATAAACATTTAATTAGGATCTGTATTAAAATATAAATATAAAATGTGACAAACAAAAACAGGCCTAAGCACGTGGCAGCTGCAGGATTTCCAAAAAAGTCACAAGGTTTTCTAAAAAGTTCCAAGAAAGGTGCAGGCTACAGCGCTAGCTCAGTGCAACACAAACATGAATCAGCAAAACCCAAATCTAGCTTTATTGTCAACTGTCATAACTGTGGTGTGTATCATGAGTCCAAAAGAGAAAAGTGCTTAGCATCTGGTCAGCAATGTCACAAATGTGAAAAATGGAAACATTTCCAAAAGTTTTGTAAATCAAGTAAGCCTCACACAGCTGTAAAGAAAGGTCACACAAAAAAGCAAGTTGATCAAGTAGAGCTGAAACAGTCAGCTTTCTATATAGATGATGTATCAGTGCTTGGTGAAAGAGTTGATACAGTAAACTTATTAACAAGAAGTAAAGTAGTTTGTGTGGTCTAGATCAATGGAAAATCACCATTCAATTCAACCAATCACCTGGTGAAAGTGTAATGTTAGATCAGCAGACACATTTGCAAGAGTGAGAACTAATGAACAGCTCAATGTAACCAGACTTGTTGCTTATGGAGGTGAAAAATTCAAACCGAAGGTTCAGTGATACTTTCATGCTATTTGGCTGAGAATTGTTGCAACTTATTATTCCTTGTAGTCTGAAGACCAATGCAATCTTTATTGGGTCTCAAAGATAGTTTAAGAATGAATCTACTCTCTTCTGCTAAAGAAGTTCAACTTGTGATTGCAGTTCCAACTTCCAGTTTCTCCAAAACCATTTTCTCAGAGTATGCTGATGTTTTTGATGACAAATTCGGCAAACTTCCAGTTGTGTATTCCATGAAGTTAGGCCCAGACATCACTCCAGTAGTCAGACCAGCAAGAAGAGTTCTGATAGCTATGCAAGATAAAGTAAAAGCTAAGCTGGATAAAATGGTGCAGCAAGGTGTGATTTGTCCAATCACAGAACCAACTGAATGGATGTCATCCATGGTAGCTGCTCACAAAAAAGGCTCAGATGAAATCAGAATATGCATTGACCCAAGAGATTTGAGCAAAGCATTAAAATGACTGTATTATTCAATATGTAAAGCTGAAGAAGTTGCAGCTCTAATACCGAATGCCTCTGTATTTACTGTTTTGGATGCAAAGAGTTAATTTTGGCAAGTGATGATTGATCATAAATCCTCATTTCTAACTACTTTTGGTACTCAGTTTGGCAGATACATATTCCTAAGGATGCCATTTGGAATAAATTCTGCAAGTGAAGTTTTTTGGAGTGCAATGGAACAAATTCTTTTGTGTTATTCTTGTGCCATAATAGTAGACAATCTGTTGATTGCAGGCAATGGTGAAGCAGAGCATGACAGAAACCTCAAGAAAGTTCCAGACAGAGCACGTGAAGTAAAGAAAGTTTAATCCTCTGAAGTACAAATTTAGATATCCAGAAGTTATGTACCTTTCCCTTGGGAAAAAAATTGCTGCTCTGAACTTTCGAGATTGTAAGCTTTCACTTACATGGGGTTGATTATTCATTGTTCGCTTTTTTAAGCATTCAATGATATAATATAGACCCTTGCAAAACTACTACATGGCAAACATCAGAAGCATTCTGTTAAACATGCTGACTTTACACACACTATTCTTATCTTAGTAATATTAGCAATCACTCCCAACCACTATATCCCCTACAATATACACAAGTTTCACTTCACACACTATAATCCTAACAACTAACAATACATACAACAAACTAAATCATATTTCACAATTTCCACTCCAAAATGTTCTCCTTATTGTAATTACTCCCAAAATCTGCACACTTCCAGCACAGCTAATAAGAAAAAAGCCTTACTTAAAATTAAAAGAAAGCACACATTGCTGGAGAACCTCCTGCTATTTGGTGACTTTCAACCTAAGTTTGGTCCTACAATAAGTCATGGAGCTGCCCAATGCAATCTAAAAATGCAGATAATCACAGTACTCTGAAATCTGCCATACCAATATAAAAGTAGTATTGACAACAAAAATCACAGAACTACACAGTTAGATCAACACAAACAAACGAGATTAATTGTACATCACAGAACTCTGCCTAAATCCACAAATCAGTGATGACGAAATAGTATCTCCCAAGATATACCCAAGAAATACAGAATATCAGAAAGTGCAGAGGGTGTGACTATTATCTACTCAAACAATATGCATGTAACCCCAAATACCATAACAATCCTTGACTTTATCACAGCTGAAATACTCATAACAAGTATCCTTTTACGTATAAAGACTAGTTCCTTCCCATTTTTACCCTTTACATTCCTCATAAATCTGAGCATAACCACATCTCATTGCTAGAAGACATCCTCTCCTGAGACACCTATACAGTAAAACAGATCTACGTAATCCCTGGAGATGTTAATATAAACCATCCCTCCTACACCCCCCCCCCCATAAACCTTACAACTGCATATAATTATACAAACTAGAGCAGCTTCTAACACAAATTACAACAGGCAAAGCAAATAGAAACATTCTGTTTAACACTGGATAAAACAATCCTCATAGTGCCACATCCTGTAGCACTCTGACACTAAGTGATCACCGGCCAGCTTACAATTTCTGAAAGGAACTTAAGCTAACAAAAAACTCACACTATGTTTAGGGCTGAGAGAAAAAAGCACATTTCCAGTCTTCAGTTTTCCATAGCTTACCTGCTCAATGTAACTGTTCAGCACTCTTGTACCTTCCCCCTTGATGATGCAGTCCAGTGTTTAAGCAAGTACTTATTAATATATATATATTTTTAATCTGTAGCACGAATATGAAAAAAAAATCAAATCTGCACCTGCAGTCTGGCTCATACTGGACACAAAACAATTAATAAAACTTAAGAGACAAAGCAGGAAAAACTGGAAACATAACCCAACCATAATCAAAAGATTTAACCTAGTTAAATTAGTCCAGACAAACTGTATTTTGTCTTTGTACATTTTTGTTTTGTTTTGTTTTTGTTTAAAAAAAAGATTGATCTATTTAGTAAAGTATTCCTCATGTATTGTCTTAGTCTGATAGTGGAGCTTTTCTCCTCGGGCCTCTGCTGAAAATGGACATGTATCCAGCCAGACTAGCCCGGTTAACAAATGTAAAATAAATAAATAAATAAATAAATATGCTGCCTGCAATCTATCTATAAAATAATTCCAAGAGATAAAGTATATTATTTCACCAAAATGGCATCCTCAGATAAGAATGACCCTAGAACATAATGGCAAACTATCAACAAACTAATTAAATCTCCTAAACCAGAAAAACAAAATAATTTCTCTCCTTACCCCTATGACACACCTTATAGCATAGCTTGTTCCTTCTATACCACACCTTCTGTACTTATGTCATAGATACAGACATTTCCTTAACACACCACTGCACATCTTACAACATTAATGCCATACCACAAAATGGAACATATATTTTTTCATACTATCACTCAATCAAATCAAAAAACTTATACAGAAACTAAAATCTACATCACTTGGCCAGATAACCTACCACCAGACTACCTACCAAATGTAGCAGATGTAATTCCCTACCCAACATCTATTCTTATAAACACATACATTACAGAACACTGTACACATATTATGGAAACAGTCATATATAATACCATACTTGTTCACAAAATTGGCACCTCTGTGCTGCTACCTAACTATAGATTTATTGCAATCTTCACACCACTCTGAAAAATTCTGGAGGAAGTATCCACAAGCAGCTCTTTTGCCAAACAGAGCATGGCTTCATACACAGTCACAGTACTGAAACTGCCCTGTTTCCTTCCTAAATCAAACATACAGTTAAACCATAAGAACCATATCATTGCTATATTCTTTGACATACTTTCCCATCAATTACCTTTTCATATTCTTAAGGCTGAGTAAGAAAGCCATCCTTTGGTTCACTAGTTAATCTAATAAAAAACAAACAGTAGAATAGTTGGGTAAATGTTTCCATCTGCTCATCTCTGTCATAGTAGGTGTTTCCCAAGGATCTATGATGACTATTGTTGTTCAGCATATTCATAAATGAAACATACAAGGCAGCACCCATTGCTACCCTAATACAATGCACTGATGACGCTACCTTAATTTGTAATGTTAAGTTTGTACATGATTTTTAAAAATATTAGACAGCAAGTATTCAAGTTGCTTAAACAAAAGAGGTTAAACTCACAATGTCTATTAAATGCTATTATAGTGTTTAATAGCAACTCTATAGCAAAACACCACGACGTTTTCTTCAAATCATAGAGACTGTAGAGCACACTAAATTGTCGGACGTAATCAAAGAAACACATTTTGATATGGCAGAACTAATTAGAAAATGCAGATGAAAATATTGTATTTCACATCATGTCCTACCAGTCATTTTACAAACATTTCTTCTAACATCTCTACCATATTCCTTACCCATTCTACCAAATCAATGCTGTTACAAGTATCAATAGAGTTGCAGTTTATGCACCACAAAGGACTAATGGCTGTTAGGTATTACAAAACATTGACTGGCTAGGATTTCAAAATACAATACTTCTATCTCAAATTAAACTCAACCTCACTATATTAATTATGCCAAAAGAGCCCTGCCACAGCAAGCCTTATATATATATATATATAAATACAACCCTGCATGACTCTTGGATCATTAAAACAAGTCGGAATTCTCTCTACCAAGTCACATAACAAAGGTTGTTACTAGGATAACAGCGAGGGGCCTTACCAGCCTAGCAACACACCCTAAACCATTCAAGTCCCAAGTATCATGGGTGTCTATATTGGGGGGGCAGGCTAGTAGGGAGATAACTAAGGATTTGTAGGGCAGGTGCTAGTTAGGATAATGTCTTATTGAAGGCCTCTGTCCACAAGGGGCATGGGTGCCAGACTAGGGGTAAATTTCTCATTCATTTGTAAAGGTTTCATTTGAACAGGGACAGGGATGAACTCTGATTTGAATGAGTGGGGAGCTCATTTTATAGTGCTGGGATCCTTTGGAACACATATCTGTATCTCCATCATGTTCTGTTTATGTCACAAGCGAAGCTCACATCCCTGGCTCTAGTGTTTCTGGTGCTGTTTCTTTGTTGTTGTGCAACAGATCCATCATGGCTGGGTCTGAGGAAGCCATATAAGCCAGACAAAGATTCCCTCTCAGCAGCCTGTAGGAGAGTGAATACAGAGACAGAGCCTTTAGGTGATCAGAATAGGACAGGGTATTCATGCTCCGAATTATTCTAATGAAAAACCTTTGTGGAAGTCTTGACTGTTGCATGAATCTGGTTAGATGCATGCCAAAGTGGCATTGTATACAATGATAGGTCTGATAAGGGCTGAGTATAGTGGTGCTATAACTTCTTTGAACCTGTATGACATACCCTTACCTATAGCTTGGGCAACATAGAATCATTTTTTTTATATTAGCTATATGTTGGTCAAAGGCCAGATTGCGGTCACATATGTTCCCAGATTCCTTACTAATGCAACAGCAACATATACCATGATTCATTGTTTTCCATCACTATAGCTACCACCAAATGAGATACTATAGCCACTGATATTAGGATAGAAACAACTTCAAAAATGTAAAACTCAAAATGATATCTTCTACAGACTTAACACTGTCATAATAAAACCTGAGCTACTTGCTCTGTTATAATCACAGATTGCTACATACACCGTTTTATTATACTGTCAATTCCCTGCTAGTACATGCTTAAGTACACCTTACCTAAAATCTATTAACCTTCCCGTTACCTTTCCTCCCTAAGTATGTGCAACTATCGTACATTAAACTACAAGGACTTTCAGCCAAATAGGCATTCAGCTGAAATGGTTTTAAACCATTTGGATTTATTCAGCTGGGATTCAATTAAATATCAGGGTTGCATGTGCTAGCTAGAGTCAGAGTACAAAAAGAGAAAATGGTACATCTCTGAAGGTGTGGGTTAGGAGGAGGCTCCAGGGAAGCTTTGTTCACTAGAATGGAATTCTGTAAACTATGATGGTGCAAGTTATCCTGTATTCTATAAAGCTAACATATAAACTCTCATCTGCTCGTGCTTCCTCCCCACATCTGCTGCACTTACCATACTCGAACAAAATACATCTTTGGGCAAGGTTTGACAGCTCCATGCTCTCTTTTGCCACAGCTGCCCATAGCTTGCCCAACACATATTTGAGCATGAGTGCAAGTGGCAGCATATGTGAGCTAGCTGCAACATGCTCAAGTCCTCAGCTGTGAGACTGTGCTCTGCTGGCAATATATGGATCTATGTAAGTTGCTCTTCTTCACACGAGATTGATCCATAATATCTAGAAAAACTTGATCAGTCTCAAAAGACTGGCCTGACAATGCATATGCTCCAAGACATGACCTTGGAGCATGCAAATTCAAAATGATATTTTTGCATAGTATCTACCCCATGTCTCCCTGCTCTTCATATTTACCAGCTTTGAGGTCACTTAATACTATTGAACAGGCATATTCCTCAGTCCTGTAATTAGAACAATCTTGTGCCACTGCTGATTTGTTTTCCTGTCAACCAAATAGTACAGACAGGAAAGCCATCAATGAAACAGATGGCCAAATCCATGTGTGTGTGTGTGTGTGTGTGTGTGTGTGTGTGTGTGTGTGTGTGTGTGTGTGTGTGTGTGTATACATACACACACACATGGGTGTACCACTTATCATTCAAACACCCAAATGCTGACAATCAAAACATCAATAACATGAAAGTCAATGCACTACTACACACATACAGAGTAATAACTTTCAAACGTAGCATAGCCCCCCCCTTATTAGTTTGAATACATATTGTCTTCTGGAGAGAGTTAGTCATTGGTGTTGCAACTGCACATTTCTATTCTTTAAAATGTATTGTTTTGAAGTTTTTGGTAAAATACAATATAAAACAAACAAGTTGGGGGGCTATGCCCCACACCCCACCCAATGTGGGGGGATGTGCCCCCCACCCCCCTAACTATATATATTAACTCCAGGATCACACTACAGTTGGGAAAAGGGCATATATCTTTTACTTTCCTTACAGTACTCTACACACTGCCATGTATACTAACTGCAGTTCAGTGAAATGAGATTCATTGAAATGAGTTTTCAGTAATTTGTGTTTTCAGTGAAGTGGTCGGGGTGAAATGAAATTCAGTGAAGTAAGATTCAATGAAACAAAGTAGACCCGTAGATATATATCTCTATATCTACATATATATATATATATATATATATATATATATATATATATATATATTGTTATTGACGTATCTGGATGCACCATGAGGGAGGCCACTTGTGCAAGGCAGTTGTTACCCATCTTTACAGACAGCTGTAATGATATAACTACACTTATACAACGACCCCCCATTAATATTCTCTGTTGCTTTTTTTAAAGCTGTCTCGCTATGTTAAATGGGTTTAACACAGCGAGACAGCTTTAAAAAAAGCAACAGAGATCTTTCTTTCTCCGTTGCTTTTTTTAAAGCTGTCTCACTATGTTAAACTCCTTTAACATAGCGAGACACTTTGTAAAATCAACGGAGATCTTGCTTTCTCCATTGCTTCCACCCACAGCTCTGATGTACTGCGTAAGCATACACATATGCAGTATATCAGAACTGCCGCAGAATACCAGACAGCTGCGGAAGGGCAGCAAGGAGGCATTATACAATGCCATTATTTAAGAAAAGTATTTTTTTTCTTAAATAATGTCATTGTATAATAGCAATAACCCACTTCTGGGTGTGGGTAATGCTGGATTTACTTCGCCCTCATGACCAAACCACATCAACCGTGGGTAAATCCAGCATTACCCACACCCAGGCATGGGTTATTGCTATAGTACAATTCTGCTACACTCCACTTGAAGAATACAATCCCTTGATATGATAACTCCAACACAACAAAATCTATGGATAGGCTGTATAAGTGGCAAGAGAAAAAACACTACTGAAATATTCTCTTGTCTTCTCCTACCCCACTTTCTGTCTGGATAGCATTTGGCAAACTACATTTGCGGTGCATTAAATTTTTATAAGTACCCTTCTGTAAATATAGCCTCATAAGAATGAATGACTCTCCTGAAATACTATGCACAGTTCTGGTGACCTAACCTACAGAGATAGAATAGAGGCAGTTCAGATGATGACAACAAAAACATTGCAAGATCTTCACCATACATCCTATAAAAACACATTACAATATCTTAGTATTTACAGTATTGAAAGAAATAAGGCAGAGAAATGTGGAGAGCAAAGAAACTTTACTGTAAGATGATTCAGGGGTGAAACGAGTGTAATCTTTCAAAACAGAAAAAGCTGTAAGGCAACAAAGCAACATAATTTGTAGATAGAGGGTGCACAGCTCAGATGAAATGCAAGAAAGTATTCATTTGCAGAGTAAATGGCTGAGGAAGAAAGTATTCATTCACAGAGAGTATGGCTGAGGAAAAAAATATTCATTCACAGAGAGTATGGCTGAGGAAGAAAGTATTCATTCACAGAGAGTATGGCTGAGGATAAAACATATTCATTCACAGAGAGTATGGCTGAGGAAGAAAGTATTCATTCACAGGTAGTATGGCTGAGGAAAAAAAATATTCATTCACAGAGAGTATGGCTGAGGAAGAAAGTATTCATTCACAGAGAGTATGGCTGAGGAAAAAATTATTCATTCACAGACAGTATGGCTGAGGAAGAAAGTATTCATTCACAGAGAGTATGGCTGAGGATAAAAAATATTAATTCACAGAGAGTATGGCTGAGGAAGAAAGTATTCATTCACAGAGAGTATGGCTGAGGAAGAAAGTATTCATTCACAGAGAGTATGGCTG
The DNA here is from genome assembly GCF_019279795.1 of Protopterus annectens. Lineage (NCBI taxonomy): Eukaryota > Metazoa > Chordata > Ceratodontiformes > Protopteridae > Protopterus > Protopterus annectens. Next base: position 763,113,911 of record NC_056743.1, on the reverse strand, counting down.
AGGAAAAAAATATTCATTCACAGAGAGTATGGCTGAAGAAGTAGGGTAAGGACAATGGTGAGATCTAAAAATATATTGGCAAAGTAAAATTAAATACTTTGGTGAAGAAATTGGTTAAGGGATACAGTATACTGGATGGATAGGAAATGAACAGACTAAGTATACCAAGAATCCCCGGTCTGTTATCAATTTGCAGATTGTTAGATTCTGCCATAAACTTCTTCTTCTTCTCCTTTCGGCTTTTCCCGGTTAGGGGTCGCCACAGCGGATCATCAGTCCGCACACAGGATTGGCAGTGAAGTTTTTTTTACAGTGTCGAGTTGCCAGCCCGGCGCCCAACCTTCCATAGAAGGCACACACACACACTCACACCTAGGGCCAATTTAGAGTGTCCAATCCACGTACTGCATGTCTTTGGGATGTGGGAGGAAACCAGAGCACCCGGAGAAAACCCACGCGACCACAGGGAGGACATGCAAACTCCGCACAGAAGGCACCCCAGCCGAGGATCAAACTGGAGAACCTCTTGCTGTGAGGCGACAACGCTAACCGCTGCACCACCGTGGCCACCCTAGATTCTGCCATAAACAAAGACACATAATGCCTCCAGGCTTGTCTTTGTACAATTCAGATGGAAATGTTTGGTGAAGTCCAGTCAGAAGAATATAAAGATTGTGGTAAACACTTGTTTTGTATAAAACGATGATGAAAAAATGAGGTATGTGTCCTGCTGAGAATGGTCATAAGGTACCATTGGTAAGAAACAGGATGAGCTGGAATGGAGGCAGGCAGTTGCATTTGTCTATCTGATACGTTGTAAGATATTTACTTTAATGAACAAATCTTATTTGTTATACTTTAGAGACTGACTATATTTCAATATATTATGACAGAATTAACTGAGTTCAGTGCTACACAGCTAATGAACCTGTCCATTAACATGACCCGTAAAGCTTTAATGCAACTATATGCAAATAAACCAGAAAATATGGAGTAACAAGTGTTTCATTTAAAGCCTTGCTACAAATGATCTTTTCTTTCATTAGGACCTCTAAGTTCGCCTTGCATTTTGACATGTTCTGTGAAAGATGGTTGCAGTACGTGTAATTGAAATGTGCCTTTTTGATTAAAAAAGTTAATACAAATACCACTAAGCAATGAGGCACTGAAAAGGGATGCATTTCTTTGATTCTTGATAATATAAAATTAAAGCTGTATCTGAAACAAATCATGATAAGAGCATTCAGTTAGATGTTAATGAGTTGAAAGCACTTAAATACACTGAAACAAGATTATTTTTCTTTCAGTCTTTAATTTGTTTTTCTGTCTTAATGCAAGTAAAACTATTTGAGTGTGACTGTCTTCACAGAGTAAATGTATTACTCTGAATCATGTGGTAGCTAAGTTCTGTTCATTTATGTGCAAGAAGAGGTGCAAAAATGCATACCCCATCTGGAAGCCTGGTGGTTAAAATCTCTGTCTCACTTTGCCAAGGTATGGAGTGTACCTCTAGTTACTGTCTTTGTGGAGTCTGCATGCTTTTCCTATACTGTGATTTTTATTCCAGTGAATCTACTCCCCAGTTTCTAAAACACATGCCAGTTGGCTGGCTACTCTAAAGAAATCAAATACAATTTTCATTTATTCTTGCCCCTGTGGCTCCGGTCACAGGTGAAAAGGTTCAAAGAATAACAGTTTAATTTAGACAGTTCTAAGTTTGGGAATGAGGGGAAGGCGATAACCTAGGAGCCAGATCATTTTATCCCCAAGCACACTAATTGTTTTAAGTTAAAATACCATGCACCCTGCCTAAAAACTATAACCATTGTTTTGATGAAAATACACAGAAAATGATATTTAGTGTTACACCAGTTTTATACTAGGAAAGTCATTAAACAATTTCAGGTAAATATTTTTGTCTTATAATAGTAATTGCCAAATAATACACAGAACTGAAAGCGTCTGGTGTGGTATTTATTTCAGATTTAGATTAGATGTGTGTTGAATGTCTGGACTTTAGAAAAATAATTATAACTTGGCTATTTGTAATATATGAACTTCATTTCTTTCTGTCAAGATATGCTCTGATCTGGATTAAGCTGGGTGTTAGTGAATGAAAAACATGACAGAATAACATCTTAAATTGCACGATCATACAGAGGTCCAGCTTCCTGAACTATTGAGGTATCAGTACACATTTCAGTTTTAAAAGGTTACTTCACTCTCTTAATTTGAAATCACCCTTCAGGATGGAACCATGCAATAATAACCCGCAAGATACACAGCTCACATAATCAGTGTGCCACTCAGCCTAAGCCCCCACGGCAAAACATTTTACCCAATACACTAGTTATAGGTGACTCAATAGTAAGGCACACTAACTTCCCACTCACTAGGTTGAATAAGGAGAAAGTTATGGTCAGCTGCCTGTCAGGTGCCAGGATTCACCACATAATGCATGCACTTGGGTCTCTCCACAACAAGTAGAAATATGACTGTCATTGTCCATGTTGGTGTGAACGACCTAAGATGTACCCCCCTGGACTACATGAAAAGAGACACGGAGGAGCTCTCAAATCTTGTAGCCCAGGCAGGTATGACCCTACCCCTGAGTAACATACTACCATCACCCAGAATGATACCACAGTACAAGCAGAAATTACTGACTTCAACAATTGGCTAAGTTTCTGGTGTCATTCAAAGGGAATCCAGTATCTGTCTGCCTGGGATGACATGATCGACAGACCTTGATGCTTTGCCAGAGACGGCCTGCATCTGTCACCCCTGGGATTCTGGATACTGGCCAAGGTTCTTGCCACCCCTATAGTGCTTTTTTTTGGCAATGCCCTGAAGACAAATTTACCACTGTAACAACTGCAAGCAAGCATAACCTGAGGGTTACGCTACTCAACGCTAGAAGTCTAAATCTCAAAATGCACTCACTCGAGTCACTCCTTAAACTGGAGAACATCAACATCTGTGCAGTAACAGAGACCTGGTTCAAGGCTCCAGAGAGCACCCCAGCGCTACCAGGCTACAATGCATATCACACCTTTTGGCCCCTAAATCTGGACTGAAGCCCCAAAGGCAGTAGTGTATCCATCTTCATAAAAGATACGCACACCTCCAGACTTGTTGCCCAACATAATGCATCAGAGATACTTCAGGTACTACTGACACTGAATAAAACTGCAATCCAGGTTGTAGCCTACTTTACATCCCCCACAATTTCCCAAGACTCCCACTCTGCATCCCTGAACACTCTAGAAAATATTAAGGTTCAACCTAATACCCTTATACTGGGAGACTTTAGCTACCCCTCCATTTGCTGGGACAATTACTCCTGTTCCAACTCATTTGCCCAATGTTTTCTGGAATTGATTAATTCTAATGCCCTGGACCAACTCATTCTCACCCTCACCAGAGATAGAAACATTGTTGACCTGGTCATTACAAACATGGGGACGGCTGCTCTACACCAGTAATCAACAACTCCCTGATTAGATCTGACCACAAGTTATTCACCATCGATATCCAAATCCCACCCTCACCCCCCATGAAGGAAACCACAGTGAAGAACTTCTCCAAAGCCAATTTTTAGCTTCTAAACACAGAAGTGGCAAACATCACGTCATCCATGCAAATGGGGAATGGGTCTATGGCTGGTGAATCATACACCAAGGCCATGTATGGGCATTTACACAAGTGCATGTATCTGACCATACAAAACAGAACTAAGGCGCTGTCCTCCAAAAAAAGGAAGCCAATCTGGTGGTCCCTTGCCATTAACAAGCTTTACACCAGAGGGAAAAAACTGTTGCAGAAAAGGGTAAAGTCCTATGACTGAAAAAATTCCCTTGTAAATCTCAGCAAAAAACTGTGATCCCACATCAAATCCTCCAAAGCTACTTACGAAAACAAAATTGCTACAGATACTAAAGATAACCACGAGGCATTCTTTAGTTATGTCAAGAATCTGCATGACAATACGCAGATGTGCTCTGAACTACTGCACAATGGCACCACTTATACTGAACCAACTGATATTGCCAATATATTGGATGACAGATTTAGTGCAAACTTTACCCCCCTTCACCCCCTAAAGGGCCCATCCCAATACCCGAGGAATGCCTAATCCCTAATATCATGGCTGCACAGGTAGAAACCACACTGTCCAAAGCCAAGAATACAGCATCCATGGGACCTGACAATATACCTGGCTATGTTCTACACAAATTAGAAAGCGAACTGGCACCACAGATGAGTGCCCTGTTCAACCACAGCCTCACTTCAGGCTTTGTTCCTACCAAATGGTGCACCTCTACAGTCACTGATCTGTAAGGCTATGGAGCGCATCATTATGGACCTTACAAATAGTGATATAGGGACCTACAAACCTTGGACTCCACACAGTTTGGGTTTGTGAAGGGCAGATCATGTCAGCTCAATCTGATAGGCTTCTTTGAATCTGTCACCAGAGCGGTGGATGAAGGCAAGGTAGTCCACACAACCTACCTTGATGTAGCTAAGACCTTCGACACCATCCCCCAGTCAGGAATCATTGATAGACTCACTAACCAAGGCATTAACCCTATTCATACGATAGGCTGCTAACTGGCTCACTGACAGAACCCACACGGTGAAAGTAGCAGACTCCAAATCTAACTACTGGGCAGTTACAAGTGGAGTCCCACAAGGATCAGTTCTAGGTCCTCTCCTGTTTGGCATCTACTTCTCTGAAGTTCAAGCCAACACAAAGGGACTCTGGTTAACCATATTCACAGATGACTACAAACTGGGAGCTATTATTGATTCTTAAGGTGATGTAGACATCCTACAACAAGGCCTCACAGAGTCCAAACACTGGTGCCAGAACCATGGCATTAAGCTCAATGCTCAAAAGTATATTTTCATTCCCTTTGGGAAAAACATGGTATCTATGAACTACCACATCAACAGTAGCCCACTTAACTCTGAAGGTTTTATAAGAGACCCAGGGACACAGGTAGATAACAACCTCTCAGACAACTGTGTTGCCACTGTTGTTAGAAAATCCTTCTAAGTGGCATAGCTCATTACAAAAGGTTTCTCATCCAGGAAGAAAGAAGTCATAATCCCTCTCTACTCATCCCTCATTAGACCCATTATAGAGTCCAATGCCCCATTTGACATGCACCTCACTGGACACCTGCAAAAACTGGAGAGGCCAGAAACGTTTCTGACAAAGAGGATCTTAGGACGCAAACACATGCCCTATACAGAAAGATTAAAAAAACTCCATCTTTACTCCATCTCATAATGCCTACTTAGAGGCGATCTCTGCTTGACATACAAAGCCATGTCTGATCTAGTGTTCCTAGACAAGATTCATCTGAAAAAGTCTCAATCCCTCCGCACCACATACTCCAAAGACCTCAAACTCATCACCACAATAAACAGAACCTGCTGGAGGGACAGGTTTCTAACCCGCAGACTTCCCATACTCTGGAATAAACTCCCCATTCATATCAAGCAGACCACCTCACTAGCCCTCTTCAAGAAAAATCTTGACGAATGGATGGGTAATAGGAAATTCACCCCAGGGATCACCTCAACAGCCTTGCTCGATACGGGCACAAGGAACTAACGTTCGGCAGCAGGATGACTGGGAATATTCTTGGGCTAGGCTTGTAATGGCTACAGGGCCGTTAGCCTAGTACTCTCCTATGAACCTATGAACACTACAACAGTTCAAGACATATAACCCAAGCTGATTGGTCAGAAACTCTTTCCACAGACTATTGTTACTGGGGTTATGACACTATCTTAAACAGTGTCACTTTTTTTAATTTATGTCCTTTCCTGCTGCCAGCATTCCCTTCCACATTTTCACTAATCCACTTATAAAGCCAGCATCATGAACCCCACTGCTATCATTGCTCAATGTCTTCTAGTACAGAGCACAGGAAAACATCATGGCAAAAATCTGTAAGGTTCTACCATAATTCTGCAGAGAGTTCCCCTGTATTACTACCCTGACAGTTCAGACACAGAGCATTACATTTTGGTAAAGTTATAAAACTGAATTTAATTTGTTAAACCATAAGCACTTTTTCTTAGACTATCCAATTTTTTGCATTTTAGCCCTTCATAAACAATGCCACTGTCACTCGGATAGATTATGAACTACAGCAATGCATTTAGCAGAGGTAAGGGCAGAAGGTACTTAGAAGTACACAGGGTAACAGTTTCTCTCTAGTAGGCCCTGCATTTAAAAGTACTGTAGGTGAGACAGCCTTCGACAGACTGGGACCTGCTACCTTCCTACAAACATCAAAAATCTAGGAATTAAAGAAAAGATTACTGAATCTACCTGTAACCTGGTACTGACAGTGGTTAGGTAACTTATCATCCCATATCATGAATAACTGAATGCATTTAATAAACCTTTCTCAGCCTCTTAATGTGTAATCTTATAATTAAATATTTCACATGCATATAGGAGTTTATGTATTATATGTATGAATGCACTGTAATTTCTGCATCTCTTAGCTTACAGTTTTTATATTTTTTTCTCAATGCCCCCCAGATGGATCATTTACACTTACCCTATCTGCACTCAGTCGTACCATTATGTTCTGAATTTTGCTATGTACTCATTTTACATATGATGCTGTTGATCAAAAGACTGTGATGTATTTTCTGCTCTTTGTGCTCAAGTTATGACTGAAAAGGGTCAACTGATTTGTCTACTTACCCAGTGAGCAAATAGTAAATAAATAAATACAGTCATATCAGTCAGAAACAATATATGCTGATAACAGTTACATGACTAGGAGGTTTTGACCTTAACTATGCCCTCAAAAATTCATGCTCATTTCATGGCCTGGCAGCTAGAGTGGCCATCTGGGAAGAGGAGAGAGTGAAGAGCTGATGATAGCTTGCTGTTCTGTGGTGGTCCCAAAACAAACACTCTGTCTATGGGAAGGAGCAGGACTGCAACTCTTTGCACTTGTGGCACAAACTTCTAAAGTAGTGACTGCAGTTTAACTGATGGTGCGGCTTTGAAGAAGCATGGACTAACAAAGGTCCGGCAGAGTGGACATTACACTGTACCTCCCAGAGAATGGAGTCTGTGTTAGGATGATTCAGCAAAGTTACCTAACGTCCTCTGACTGGGGGCCATGATTCTCAGCTCTTGCATCCCTTTCTCAGTGTTTTAGGATGCTGGAGGTCAGTGGAACAAATGCACTAAAAGGAAGTGAGGTCCTGATAATAATGGGGAATGGGAGGTAAACAGTTGAAATAATATATTCCATATAGAAGACTTAGCTAACTGCAATGAATAGGTGATTTTGTTTTTTGTGGCAGTCATGTTAACCCCGTCTAGAATCCTGCATTTTTTACAAGAAGCTTCTTGATTTTTTTGGATGTTCCTTTTATGTTTCAACACAAGACACAGTATAGTTTTGTAAGTTATTAGAATGGGTTCCAGGGCTTTCAGTTACAGAATTATTATGGCAGTGCCCACTCCTAAAAGTTAATAAAAGCAATAACAAGTAAAAGGAGAAAAGGAGCTGCTACATAAGTGTAACTACCCACATTAAACTTTACGTCATTGGAGGTAACATAATGATGCCCAAAACAATACAAGTTTAATCAAAACATCTAGGAAATCTGACATATGTTTTTTCTTGGAAATGTAGCACTGTTTTGGTTCATTATATTATTTTGTGGGTGATACATGGGGGCCTTATGTGGATAAATACTGAGTGCTTATTTCAGTGAAAAAAAAAAGATTGGGGATATTCAGAACCAAACACCACATTCCATTTTATGAAACAGTGCAGTGAGTTGTGATGTGCATAAGGGAGGTGATTCAGAGAAACACATTATCCTGACCACTCAAATAACACGATATACAGTATATTCTAATGACAGCAAAATGACACGAAAATGAGTGTCAACATGCTAAGGAGAGCCATCGTATATTGAAATGATGAAATCAATCAGGGCAGTGAGATTCAGAAAAAAATTACTGCAATAAGCCATGATGATCAGGTATTCAGAGCACCAGAGTGTATTAGTTGTGCAGGAGTATTACTTGTACTAAAATGCTAGCATTGCCATATGCAGTAAATGCTCAGCATGTGTTAGTGGCCATCCTAGCTAGAGTTCATGACAGTGTGCTTTGCTGTCCTACTTTTCACAGAAACCATTACCTCCACAAGTCTGGCATTGTCAACTGCTATTCTCTGGGCAGAGACATCATACAAGAGTCAGTAGATATGAGCCTTCCATACATGGAGTCAAGGAGTTGTATGGAATGTCTATCCGAGTGGGCACAAATGTTTGTGTAGCATTAGCCATCATCATTATGGGTACCTTTCAGCAACTGACTAGGAACATGTTAGGGGCTTCTGAGGTGTCAACAACGCAAATCCTATGCTAGTTCCTTTGTTTGATGCAGAAGCATGTGGAAGAGCATATTTATTTTCCACAGACAACAGAGCATTCTATAATTTCTCCAAGATCCTGGTGTCAACTGACTGCACCCACATTGCTAATAAGGTCCCAAGGCTGGGCATGTATTCTTATATATCAATTGGAAGGGCTTCCACTCCATCAGATGCACAGGCTATTATATACAATATGACTGTGGGCTATCCAGGCAGTTCCTATGATTCCCACATTTGTCACATGTACAGCTTACACTAATAATTTGTGCAGAGTGACTTTTTGTGAGACATTTAGTTGGAAGATGTGCAAAGTGGCATACAGTGAGCCTGTGATAGTCTGATACCATGAACACAGGCATCAGACCACTCATAATGGCATTCACTGTTATGAGTTGCAGGTAATGTTGATACGCTTTGGAACCATAGCTTATGACCCTCATCTACATCCTCCAGACTATGGCAGAGATAGCATAAAACACTCATTGTCACTTAAGCATAACATCATCAAATGTGTTCAGACAGCTGAAAATGCACTTCTCTTCTTTGGATATATCTGCAAACTGCATATGGTCCAGAGATATGCAGTAATATGAATGTGGTCTGTACCATGTTATGTAATTTACTACTATGAAAGCAATTACTATATGGGGACACCACAGCACTGCCTGACATACCTCTGGCAGCAGCAGAGGAAGAGCTGGGTGAAAAGTCATCTTAGAAATTAGCTGTAGCAGTACTTTCTGTGTGAAGAGCAGGTAGGCACAGTATGCCATGTCTCTGATAAGAGAGGACAATTGGTCCATAGCTTTGAGCCATGATATGACAAACATGGTGGAAAACTAATGCATGCAATAACCAAACTAGGCTATGCCTTACAGTGCTTTGACAGGTCATGCTGTGCATCACACATTACCATCCCCATGCAGGAAAGAGGGAATGGCAAGAATCTGCAAAAGTGGTGTTGGGCACGGTGATGGAGACAGCAATGCTAGCATAGGTGGAACAGTCATGACTGATGGATCTGATAGCCATACACATCTACGAGACATGAGGGAGTCAGGAGATCACATCCTCAAGTGATACGAATGCAACACTGGTGAGGTGTAGCATATAGTTCCTCATTGTCAGCACTGGAGGTGTCCTGTCCATGGATTGGCACACCTCATTAGCATGCCTTTTGGCACCATGCCTGGGAACACTACTATTTACCCATATGGAATTCCAGTAGGAAATTGGCATGTATAACTAAAGGAAGAGGCTGGGGTAGGGGCTGGTCTTTGTAGGGCTGCAGAGGGACTGGTGCTGTTGAACTGCATGGCCCTGAGTGTCTTGTCTGGTGGAGTTTGTCCACAGTGAAGCAGGAAGATTACCAGTCATGGGTCAACCTTGGGTCACTGACAGACAGGCAGGGAATGTGTAGACCATTACGCTGTCTATGGCAATGATTTAAAAAAATTTAGATTACCTATTTAGAGCATCAAAGCATGGCATATGATCACACAATGTGCATACTTCTCCTAGAGAGGCCATGCTGGCCAGTTGTGCCAATATTCATTACTGCACCAATAGCTGCCAACTGGGCTAATCATGGCTTGACAGGTATGACTGCTCCAGGTCCATATATGACATGTCAATCTGCATGCATTTCATTATGTTCTGTAGTCCATCACACTGATCATACAGCATATATACAGCACCTATGACATGGTGTGAGCATTGGTCATATGCAGCTAGATCATTGACCTACCTGCACATCCTCTTGAGTAAACTAATGGTGAAATCCAGGTCTTGGTTTGCCCTAGAGTCATGGCAGTGATGGCCAACTATTCACTTCTACACTGAGCTGGGTGTCTACATTTTGGAAGTGCAGGATTTTGATGCCATCTGCATTGATGACACCTGTGAAGGAGGTGTAGGCCTAGCATGGGTAGGATGTCATTCACTGAATGCAGGAATGTCAAAAGATGACTTTGCCCCTCCACCATCATGTCAGCTATGGATGATGTGAGGGTGTCTTGCACTCAGTATTATTGACAGTGCCACTATGTTTTGTGACTAAGCACATTGTGACTGGTTGTACTGGATCCCCTACCAGTAGAACCTATGAATGTATACAGTTAACATACATGTGGCAATATAGGATTACATTTTTGTCTTACACAATCTTATGGCACACAGACTGCTACATACTAGTTGTATATGTAGCCTCTAAGTACCTATGTATCTTGTAGTGCAGGGTGTTACTTTTGCAGCCCCAGTGTTCCTAGATGACAGATATGCATATATGCTTGTCTGAGTAAACCCTTTACAGTTGTTAGTCACTGTCATGCAGTATTGGCACATGTGACTACTTAATGCACTCAGTCAGTCATCACTAGCCCAGTTTCCACATCTGAGACACTGCCAACTACGAAAATTTCCTCACTTTCCCCTGAGATGGATACTAGGAATTTTTCCACCTCCATGAGATAACTGTATGTTGGCATTCGGTCCACTCCCAATAATCAGCTTGTCTTTGGCAATTTCCTGTTCCTTGGTCTTGGTGTGCAGTGATGTATTAATAACGCTGCAATGAATCTCTATTACTATCTCATTATGGCCACCCACTGTATTTATGTCCTGCATAGTCGGCGTTGCCATGAATGCCTTTGTCTGCTTTACCCTTGTCAAGGATGCACATTGTGTATGAAGGCCATACCTCTCAACTTCTTTCCTGAAGAATTGTGGACAAAGTCAAAAATAATGGAGTGCAAGCCCTAAAATCTTTGACAATTTTTAAACATTATTCTAATTCACTTAAAACAGTTAACAGACCAACAGGTTTTGCATCATTGTGCATTTTCTGACTACTAATTATGAAACTCGAGTGTCTTGCATTACTGACCAACTATAATCCTCAATTACCAGAAAATCAAACATTGAAAGAGACACAGGGCATAAATAAGGGTAAATCAGGCTCATTCTACAAAATAAGGGACAGGTGATAAGTAGGGTGTAAAGCCGGTGCGATGGCCTGTTATAGTACATCTGTCTCATGTCTGTTATGTAGTGAATCTTTCCAGCTGTTGTGATTCCTTCAGTACCATGACAAGATGTGTATACATATAGGATACAGATGTACATCACAGTGTGTGTGTGTGTGTGTGTGTGTGTGTGTGTGTGGATGTATGCATGACTGCCAATGGCAGCTGACAACTGACAACGTACTGTTTCCAGCTCTTTATGGTTGCCAGAGCCTTATGTGCTGCTAAGGGTAACCATTCTGACACTGTGCTTTTGTGAGGTAGTAATTGCTATTTTGTCTATACTTGCTGTCCATCAGACTACTGTCTGTGTCTGGTGTAATGCAAGCCTCATATCCCTAGTAGCACATCATGCAGTTCTTGTGTATGAATATGCACCATGGTGAGCATGCCAGCTGCATGCTGCATTCCCTTGGTTCACATGACCATTTATAGCATAGTTATTTTACCAGTGTATGTTGCCATTATTTCGACTGTGAATTTTCAGTTTGCATGGAAGAACCACATTATGCCAGCATTCATACATACCTAATCTGCATCAGGCCACTTTATGCTAATGTGTTATGCTGATTAGCACTGCATAGTGGCATTATGCTTTTTCTAAATATCCCTAATGAGTACTCTTACGTTTTTGAGTAAAAAGTACCATCAGCAAGCTGGTGATGGCAAACTGAGAGTCAATTAATATTGGTTCAAAGCATGCAACTGCACCGCAGGTAAACGTCATGAGAACCAATTTTATGTTAAAAAATATTAAATGGAAAGCTAGAAATGTAAAATCTGACATAAATTTGCTTTAAATGGTTAACAAATCACATTTAAAGGAAAACTCCACCCTCTTCTACAGTATAACTCAATCCTTAAGTTTTTTTTCTCACTGCAGTTTGGTTCCAGCATTGTGTAGGTACCAGAAACCTGCTTGTACTTTTTAAAACTTACATTTCCTTGCATTGGAATCAAAGGAAGGGAAATCTCACCTTTTTTTAAGCTTAACATCTCACATACTTTGCAGAGGAATTTGTCTCCACCTGCATGACATATCATAGACACAGTTAAATCTGTAGTTTACCCTGTCAGGTGCTGCTGTCAATCTTAAATGGGCAATTAATCCTGCTAATGTCAGGAATACAGCAGCTGATACAAAAAAAATCCAAAAAGTTGTGGGACTGTTTTCCATTGTTTTTACTGCAGAGTGGAGAACTTAACACTCCCCTTTCATAGCAAAACAAAGCAATTAGATCAGTCAAAGATTTAAACTAACCCACAAAAGTTCTGGGCTGAAATTAATAAAATTCTCCAACCAGGAGAGACCAGTGCTCCTCCCCCAAATATTGAACCACCACCAATAACATTGCCACCGAATTCAATGAATACTTTACCAAATCCATTCTAGCCCTCACTAATAATTCTCCTACTACGTACTCAAACTTATCATCCTCATCTACTGACCAAAATAGCTTCTCCCTACAACCCATCCCTACTAGCACAATATGTAAATATCTGAGTAAACTTAAACCCACAACCCTGCCTGCTCATAAATTACCTTCAGAATACCTGAAGATTGCAGCCACAGCTATCTCATATCCAATCTACCTACTAATCAATTACTGCTTGTTAAAACAACGCATTCTTTCCCTGTGGAAAATTGCACATATAATACCATTTCACATAGGGGGTAACTCAGTAGAATTACCTATCACCCTAGTGCCATCCTATCTCCCTTATCTAAGATAACTGAAAAATGTATACACTTCCAAATAATGAACTATCTCCTTACTAGAAAACTGCTGTCCAACACCCAACACGAATTCTGTCCTAATAATAGTACTACCACAGCCTTGATTAGTTCTTCCAGTACTGTAAATATATACTATAACGATGGCAACCTTGACTCCACTGACTTTCTAGATCTCTCCAAGGCCTTTGATACAGTGTCCCATCCCAAACTCCTAACTGCCCTCTCGGATCTTAATCTGAGCCACTCCACTCTAGCTTGGTTTCAGGATTATCTATCCAACTGCCAGCAGGCAGTAAAATGGCAAATCACTCTGCCTCTCCACCAACCTGTCACCTTGAGGGTATCCCAAGGAGCTATCCTCGGCCCCCTCTTCTTTAACATATTTACCAACAAACCACAATTTGACCCAGCACGCCACACTGGTCCAGTATGCTAATGACTCCACCCTAATCTGTCCAGCCCCATAACTCCCTCAACTCCAGAAACTGCTGTTGAAACCTGGTTACCTAACTCTCAACTAACACTTAACCCCCAAAAAACCCAAATAATGATAATTCATCCAATAAGAGCCCCAGACCCCATATCAACATTCACAGTATACTCAGCTGATAACACCCCTATCACACCAGTCCATAACACTAACCTACTAGGAGTTATCATAGATAACAATATGAAACTTTGATACGTATATTGCACAGACAATAAAAAAGTCCACAAAGAACTCAGAACACTATATAGATGCAGAAAATACCTCACCAACAATAGTAAAGCTACCATCACAAGAACCAACCTAGTCTCCCCACTTCTCTATGCCTCCCCCATATTCATCAACCCAAATAAAGCAGACCTAAAGAAACTTAACAGTTGCTACAACAAAATAGCTAAGTTCATGACAAACTCACCCTACAGTACACATCACTGCCTAGCAATCAGGCAATTATCTTGGCTAGAATTACCTAACCTGCTTACCTACAAGCAACTTACAATAGCCTATCAAATTCTATATGATCCTGATAAAATTCCTTTGCTGCATGGCCTACTAAACATCTGTTCCAAAAAATGCCTACTAAGATCCACCAACAAAGCATTAGGTGACATAATCAAAAGCAGAAATAGCTCTGATGACTCCCTCTACTCTTCTTCTGTTGCAAAAGCATGGAATACCATCCTCCTAGATATTAGATCCACAAAAAGCAAAAATAACTTTAAAAAACTCATCCAGGCCCATTTATACATATCTTGGATATGCAGTTGTACAGACCCCGAGTAGCATTCCATATTGATCTTACTGTGCAAGTACTCATATATCTCATCTTTTATTTTAGCCATTGTAAGAATGCAAATTAATGAATGTAATGCCTTTCAACTATGTTATATATATTTTTTTCACATAATGTTGCTTTACTTTGTATTAATTGTTATATGCTTACATTACATTACCATGAAACAATTCCTTAATCTCATCTGTAATGTACTTTAACAGCTTGTGTACTGTTTACTCTCTTCTGTATTTAATTTTCTGTATTAATATTTGTGGAGCTTTTCTCCCTGGGCCTCCACTGAAAATGGGATTCATGCCCAGTCAGACGTTCCCAGTAAACAAATATAAAATAAATAAAATAAAAATAAAATAGTTGTCACCTCTTCTGACAAATTTACATAAGAAACAACACAGTATTAAAATGCTAAGCTTTGAATGTTGGTTATTTATAATAGTTTATATTTTATGATAACCTAAATGTAGTATCAAAGATTTCTGTGAGATTTAGAGAAAAGTCCAAAAATATTTTTTTCTTGTAAAGTATCAATACATTTACCATTTTAAACCCCCCGACACACACACACACACACACACACACACACACACACACACACACACACACACACACACACACACACACACACACACACACAGGACAAAACTGAAAAGAGAGGCAAGTAGCAACCTTATGAACTAGGTGCACCAATAATGTTAATAAAAAGGTCTTTTATGCTTTTTTGTGGCATCCTCCCAGAAGAGGATGCATATCTGGAACATGCAGATCCATGGCAAGAGATTCCATACTGACTCTGAGTCAGTCCTTATAGTGTTAGACCACATGAGCATTTTGTAGTCCACAAAGGCAATGTGATCACTGATGGCAATAATAATGTTGTGTCTTTCGGCTTTTCCCGGTTAGGGGTCGCCACAGCGGAACTCTGGTCCGCTAATGATTGGAAGTTGATTTTTACGTGCTGAGTTGCCGGCCCTAACGCACAACCTTCAACGAAGGTACGCCCATTCAAGTTCATGACAAACTCACCATACAGTACACATCACTGCCTAGCAATCAAACAATTATCTTGGCTAGAATTACCTAACCTGCTTACCTACAAGCAACTTACAATAGCCTATCAAATTCTATATGATCCTGATAAAATTCCTTTGCTGCATGGCCTACTAAACATCTGTTCCAAAAAATGCCTACTAAGATCCACCAACAAAGCATTAGGTGACATAATCAAAAGCAGAAATAGTTCTGATGACTCCCTGTACTCTTCTTCTGTTGCAAAAGCATGGAATACCATCCTCCTAGATATTAGATCCACAAAAAGCAAAAATAACTTTAAAAAACTCCTCCAGGCCCATTTATACATATCTTGGATATGCAGTTGTACAGACCCTGAGTAGCATTCCATATTGATCTTACTGTGCAAGTACTCATATATCTCATCTTTTATTTTAGCCATTGTAAGAATGCAAATTAATGAATGTAATGCCCTTCAACTATGTTATATATATTTTTTTCACATAATGTTGCTTTACTTTGTATTAATTATTATATGCTTACATTACATTACCATGAAACAATTCCTTAATCTCTTCTGTAATGTACTTTAACAGCTTGTGTACTGTTTACTCTCTTCTGTATTTAATTTTCTGTACTAATATTTTTGGAGCTTTTCTCCCTGGGCCTCCATTGAAAATGGGATTCATGCCCAGTCAGACGTTCCCAGTAAACAAATATAAAATAAATAAAATAAAAATAAAATAGTTGTCACCTCTTCTGACAAATTTACATAAGAAACAACACAGTATTAAAATGCTAAGCTTTGAATGTTGGTTATTTATAATAGTTTATATTTTATGATAACCTAAATGTAGTATCAAAGATTTCTGTGAGATTTAGAGAAAAGTCCAAAAATATTTTTTTCTTGTAAAGTATCAGTACATTTACCATTTTCAACCCCCCGACACACACACACACACACACACACACACACACACACACAGGACAAAACTGAAAAGAGAGGCAAGTAGCAACCTTATGAACTAGGTGCACCGATAATGTTAATAAGAAGGTCTTTTATGCTTTTTTGTGGCATCCTCCCAGAAGAGGATGCATATCTGGAACATGCAGATCCATGGCAAGAGATTCCATACTGACTCTGAGTCAGTCCTTATAGTGTTAGACCACATGAGCATTTTGTAGTCCACAAAGGCAATGTGATCACTGATGGCAGTAATAATGTTGTGTCTTTCGGCTTTTCCCGATTAGGGGTCACCACAGCGGAACTCTGGTCCGCTAATGATTGGCAGTTGATTTTTATGTGCTGAGTTGCCGGCCCTAATGCACAACCTTCAACGAAGGTACGCCCATTCATGCATGTCTCCACAGTAGATGCTCTAGCTGAGAATCGAACGGGACAACGTCTTGCTGTGAGGTGACAACGCTACTGCAGCACCACCACTGCGGCTTCACTGATGGCAATAATAATATACAGCTGAATTTACTTTGATGCATGTTTACTATGTGCTTTTGCAATAAAAACATTAAGAAAAGGAAATTTGAAGTACTTAACTGTGTTAAAATGAACACACACACACACACACACACACACACACACACACACACACACACACACACACACACACACATAAATATTTTTATATATCTGTGTGTGTTTATGTATTGACAGACATATACAGTTACTCAAAATTCCCATTTTGATTTGTTTTTCTTTAAATGACATGAAGTACACACACAGGCATATAATCTAGTTACCCGTTATGCATACACATATACTCTCATATGTTTTTGTACAGATGTACTATATATATATATATATATATATATATATATATATATATATATATATATATATTATGGGTGCATACAATTCATTATTTATAATAAACTTAACATAGTAGAGTTAAGCATTGATAATTTATACATTCTAGTAAATGTTGCTTAATGTTTTACTCATTCACTGTCACACACTGGCTACATGCTGCACATGCAATCTTTATCAATGTCCTTATCTCAGTATTTTTTTTAGTATTGCTAAGTGCATTTATTACTTGTTATCACCTTTGCCGTTGTAGCCTGAGTCATAACTGAAAAAGGTCCTGGGGCCAGTTTACTTTCCTGGTTACCAAAGGTTAAATAAATATGAAACAGAAAAAAGGGGGTGAACATGACAGAAATAATAAAGGAACTAGTAAAGCACATTTTAAATCTGCATTATTCATGAGAGAAAAAAAAAAACTTCCCACTAAAGGCAATAGGAAGAAGCAGACAGACAGCTTGGAGTCCTACTACTTGTCACCTGTAAAGGTACAGCAAGGATCATTTACTGCAGTGAGAGTTTTCACATCTCAGCGTGAGAATGTGGGGGAAGGTCTGGCAATTCTTTTAGAACTACAAAAGAATCCCTTTACAAAAGCCTACTATTTACCTACTTTCTTTTGCTGGAAGTAGCTAACAGCTATTTTTATCATAGAACAAGCTCTGACAGATGCATAAATAAGGCTCATTTAAGGAAACACAGAAGTAGATCTGTTACAGAAGGTCTGTTACATGACAGAGCTTCAAAGTCCTGCCATTCTATCTTAATGGCACGAGAAAACAGCACCACCTTCTTATGTCTAACATGACTCATATAAAGAGCACTTGAAATGTATTCTGGAAAGAAGGAATGAAAGCAAGAAATAAGATCGCATTGCTAAGGCAGGCTCCATCATCCACCATTTTGAGGGAAACATATTAAAACTGTAAAAGAAGCAGTTTGAGTGATTTTTAGGCATTAAAATCTCCCAGAAAGCAAAGATACAATGAAAAAACATGTTTTTGAGTTCTAAGGAAGAGTTTTCCCTTTAAGAAGTTTCACCATACTTCCTTTAGAGTCAGGTATTTCACCACTATGTACCCACTGGTGAAATGGTCAAATGAAAGAATCCTTCTTCTGCATTTCTGGAATGTTTTCATACACAGTATTTAAGATGTGTTAAGTTCCCAAATGTGTGATTTCTTCAACTTCAGCAATCTATTACATATTTTGGGAATGTACATGGAATGAGATGCTACATCATTCCATAATACACTTCATTTGAAAACAGAATCTTAAAATCACAAAACTGAAACTGAAAATTTAAGAATCTATTACAGCTTTTTGGGGTATAAGTGGACAGAGTCCTATAACAGTCTTCAATGTAGAATAAAATCCTGAAAAAAAAATCTGAAATTGAAAATAAAACCACAACAACATCAATGAAATAGTTATCACTGAAAAAAATCACCAAGTGTTGCTATTTTGAGAGCAGAACAAAGATAAACCAGAGAGGTGACCTTCTTGACAACATGTAACCAGTTGTTTCTGATTAGGGAAACCTGATCAAAATTCTTTATAGTACATGAAGTTTTAGCAGCCATGATGTACTATTAGTTACAGAGACAAAACAAGTGTGGGAGCAAGAAATGTTTTTCAGGTGTAAGACCACTAGAACACCAACAGTGGCAGCAAGCAGAAGTGAAGTATACCTCCAATCAACTAACATTAAAAAACTGTTAGGCTCTTCACTCTGTCATACATTTTGTGTGTGTGGCAGTGCAAAGTGTTCTGCAGCTTCCAACACTGTTAAAGGTTTTTGCAACTGGGTTTTGGGGGCTGCCTTGTGTGCTGTAGTATGGGAATAGAGCATAACCACTGTTGAACAGTGCATAACATGGAGAACTATGATTGGGTCTCCAATAATAACCAGCTTATTATATGTTTGAAACATAAATGCTAAGAAATTCCCCTCAAGAGTGAATTGAGATGAAGCTCTCAAGGTGAATCTCTGTACTCATGTTGCAAACACACAATAAAGGATATGCTTTATGACGGGTGATCATAATTTTTTTACAGAGCATAATTATTATGCTCCACACATTACAAAAGATGTTATACACTTTTCACATGTCTGAAATGTACATAACAAGCTTATATTTTTTGGGTTTCAGAGTGTAATTAGCAAGCTACATGCACTACAATGTATATTTACACAGGCTTTGCTGTTACTGGTTTCTTGAGCAGTTGAAAGCTACTTTTCTGTTCATTGCTTCATTTACAGGTTTTATCTTGCTCAAACAGCTTTCTTAAATACATAATTATTGCTACTTATTAAGTATAAACTTTACAAGATTCATCATTGTTCCTAGTAATCTTCTTATTTGCTTGTTGGTTTTGTACTAGCATTTATATTGTTATTTTATTTCCTTATTGTACTTCATTCCTTTTGACCTTAGAATATGACCCATGTATTTCAAATTTCTGTCGCCTTAATTTTACATTAGATTTTTAAATTTGAAATGTTATCAACTCAGGTAGTTTATTAGCTGTATGTCACTTGTCATGATCAACTTGTATCCAACTCCACACTAATAAATCATTAATTATGTTCATAGCAATTTACAAACCTTCATTTACTTGTGCAACAGTTCCTTGAAAGAGCTCCACTGATGAAGCATTACTATATGAAATGTTAGGAATCTGTTCCTCCCTAGTGGCATATTGAACAACACATTTTGATGCTTTATTTAATTCTCTTGATTTGCCAGAACCCAAGGTTTTATCTAGCACTGAAAAAATCTGGCATTTGGTATTTTTGAGACCACCTCCCCAGCTATAAGGAATGTTCTTCCATTGGTATGTTTTCCTGCTAATTTTGTCTTACTTTCCAACAGTGCCATACAATTCACAATGGCTTAGTTGTTAACTACTGTGACTATAGTGTACAGGGTCCTGGGTTCAAGACCTGCAAAGGCTGCTTATTTTCCTACTTATTAACTTAAGGAAATACACCCCGGGGATCACTTCTGTGGCTCTGCTCCACAGGGGCACAGGAAATTAACTTTCTTGGGTGGCAAAAGCCAGGGAACCTTGTTGGCTAGGCTTACTTAGGCCCTTGGGCCAATAGCCTAGTATCTACCTATGAACCTATGAACAAATTATTTAGACTGTGCTCTGTAATGAGATTGAAGTATTCCATTCACTTCAATTTCTGTTCATTTCTACTCTTAAGAGCTATGAGTATTCCTGTGGGACCATGTGCTATTAGCATAGCATCAGGACTTATCAGACTGTGCTATTCACCTTGCAAAATATTTAAACCTATAAACAAGTAAAAATCATAATAAACAATGGTATTGCTATGATTCTGTAATAAACTCAAGTTGACGCTGCAAAACTGTTCCTGAACACACTTACTTTGTGGTTTTACACTGTGGATATTTCACTCTCCTCAAAATTTGACAAGACAGTGACTCAAAATTTTAGAATTAGTTTTCTTGTTTAGTGATACCAATTGGAAAGGATCTTATACTACTTGTCTTGTTTTCCATTAACATGACAGTAGATTATGACCAAGTGACTTTGCCTTTTGAGCTAAACTTATTACTAACTTTGATTTTCTTAGTGCTTTTTGCCACAAACTTATAAAGTTTGTAAATGGGAGCAACTAAAATTCAAAATGTATCTAATTTAAATGCTTTACATTGTTTGAGTCTAAATATTTATTGACAACTTGACTGAATATCTTACAGGTATGCTTTTACTGGAATTTCAGATTATGTAGCATTGGCTCTTTGTATAGTTATAGTGTTTTCATACAGGTCATTTTCTGTGTTTAGCTTTGTATGATGCATATTTTTGACTGATATGATCCTTCCATTTGCACACATTTACAAAATGATTCTTTCTACCACATCTACAAAACTTACAGTTCTTATGTTTGAAATCTTACATTTTAAACACTTCTTATTTCCCATCCACTTCATAACTGTCTTTTGTCAATTTTTTTTGTCTTTTCGGCTTTTCCCGGTTAGAGGTCGCCACAGCGGAACTCTGGTCCGCTAATGACTGGCAGTCAATTTTTTATGGTGCTGAGTTGCCAGCCCGACGTCCAACCTTTAGTGAAGGCACACCCATTCATGCATGTCTTTTGGAGGCCACTCGACTGCGGGGAGGACATGCAGACTCCACACAGAAGGCACTCCAACCAAGAAACAAACAGGTCAGCCTCTTGCTGTGAGGCAACAACACTACTGCTGTACCACCGTGGCTTTCTATAACTGTCTTTTGTCAATAATACTACAAAACCTTTTCATGCCATGTCTCATTTTCACTTTTTTTACTTGGCTAATAGTTTGCCTTGCTTCCATTTCCAAATTTATTTTTCAACTGCATTTGAAATTTCTTTCACTCTTCATATGTCATTAGTTTTAGATAAGGTTAGGATTACTTCTGTTAAAGATCTGCCCTTTGATTGATCATTTTTATACCACAAACAACTATTTTAGCAATAAATAATGCAACTTACTGAATTAGGTCTGTGACTATGTTATTTAGCTTTCTACTACAAGCGCTCATTGATTACCCATGATTCCTTGTGCAAATAAACAATAAATCAAAGAAGAGTTATTTCAAGGCTTACAAATGGTCCATGAGAGAAAGTAAAATCAGAAACTATCAGCAGTCTGAAGTGGGATCTCTTATTACTACATAATATACTGTAATTGAAACAGTGAAAATTGCAAATTGCTATAACACTTTTGAAGCATTTTGTAAGGTCTTATTTGCTTGACAGCCATATATATATATATATATATATATATATATATATATATATATATATATGGGGTCTATATCATATAATCGAACTTCCAAAATTTCAAACACCATATGTTCCAATTTGTAAGTTCGAAATATGACACAACGAAACCTCCCGAAAAACACACACACAACACAAGCACACCAAAGACCTAATAAACCTACACTACACCTTACATACACAACTATCTATGCACTAACCTTAACCAAGCCCTAACCCTAAAGTCCGTCACTATCGCACACTTACCTTACCCACACCCTAACCCTGAAGTCTGTCACTATCGCACAATTACCTTACCCGCGCCCTAACCCTAAAGTCCATCACCATTGTACACTTACCTTACCCACGCCCTAACCCTGTCTGTCACTTTTGCACACTTACATTACCCGCACCCTAACCCCAACTTCCATCACACTCACACACTTAACTTAACCCGATCCGTAACTTTCGCACCACAGTATTGAAAATGTCGAAGCCGCGGAAACAGCCAACCAAATTCTTTCCCTGGGAAATAATCAGAATTTCCGCAGCTTCGACATTTCTATTTTTTGAACTTCCCTGTTCGATCTTTCAATACTCGACATTTAGGACGGTTGATTAAATGACAGGTACACACACACACACACACACACACATATATATATATATATATGTGTGTGTGTGTGTGTGTGTGTGTGTGTGTGTGTGTGTGTGCGCATTTGTATATATAGATAGATACAGATAGACAGATAGATATAAACCAAACCATAGGGTAAAAAGGTCACCCAGAATAACCATTCAGTAAAACTATAAGCAAAACCCAGTCAAGCTAGAGTTTTTACTCTGTGCCACCTTAAACCTCATGTAATGAAGGTTCATGGAATATTTGCAAATGACCCCTTAAGGACTTCAATTGTTTCAGCTACATGGCTTCTGAATGTCCAGAACTTTTTCATTTTTTAAGTCTTTATGGTTAAAAGTAATGTCCTTAAGGTGTCATATGCATGTATCCCATGGGCCTCCTTTACAGGAAGTTTAAGGTATCACCAAGTGAAAACTTTGGCGTGGTTGGGTTTTTCTTGTAGTACATATGTACACACACACACACACACACACACACACACACACACACACACACACACACACACACACACACACACACACACACATATATTGTGCCAGTCACCTAGGTGAATAAGTGTTAGGTCAACAGCTGCTATGCTGACTGCATATGGTTGACTAGGCAAATGATTGACAGATGTGGGAGATCGTGCAAATGCAAGTGCTGAGAAATTTGCCTTATCCTCATGTTTGTTCAGTCTCAAAGTTAGTAAATATAATTAGCAGAGGGTGTAGGGAGGACAAGGGTCTTGCCCCTCTGCCAAAACTGATGTTTTAATTTGTGTTTAAAAAGTAAGAGATTGGAGGCACCAAAGCTGTTTCCTCATTATATGCATAGTGACTTGTCAACTTCTGTGTTTTCGACCATATGCAGACTATATTCTTGCAGTCGACTTAGGGTGTTAGTGCTTATTAGTTGTTATATGTTTGTGTGTTTATATGTATGTATATGTAAAATGTATTGATGCTGTTGCCTCACAGCAAGAGGTTCTCCCGTTCGATTCTCGGCTGGACCGCCTTTTGTGTGGAGTCTGCGTGTCCTCCCCATGGTCGAGTGACATCTAAAGACATGCAGGTAGATGCGTGTGTGAATGGGTGTGTCTTCCTTGAAGGTTGGGTGTCGGGCTGGCAACTCGGCACTATAAAAATCCATTGCCAATCATTAGCGGACCAGAGTTCCGCTGTGGTGACCACTAACTGGGAAAAGTAAAAAAACTTTAAAAAAATATATCACAAACACATTGAGTATTGTACCTCTGTGTAAGGATAACTTGTCGAAGATGCTATTTCATTCTAAAAATACATGTGGCAAGACTTTTTCCTGGTTGCACCCATGCATGACCCATTAGTGGCTGAAATGTCTGCACCTCTTGTTAGCTTGTTAGCAAATGTCCCCAGTAACATGGAGAAGTGTAGCATACTCTATGTTTTCAGGATTAGCGGGTGTTCTCTTCTCACTGAGGGAAAATGAATTTTAGAAAACATAGTTTGCAGTTTTCTGCTAAACTGTCTTGCACAGATGGAATTCCTAATGTTTGCATATCAGCCATACTTCTGAAGAGAAATTAAATGCTTTGCTGGCTACTCACAAGTTATGATGTGAACAAAAGATTTGGTAACTATTCACAGAATTAACAACTTATATAAAAAGTGCCTCATATTTCTATAGTTCTGACTGTACAAAATCTCAAAAAGTAAGAAGTATCTTTGATTTTTGACATCATGTAGTATTCAAGTTGTTGCAGAGATGTTACAAATAATCAATATACTGTAGATGTGGTTACCGGCATCCATGAGGCAGGGCTTTATCATGCCAGTTTCCTAAGAAACAGACAAAATGGCATGTTCTTTACCTTAGCTTCAGCACCAGTCTCTCAAGGATGTTTTCGGTTACAGTTGTTACCCAGAAGGTAGAATAAACTGTTGTCTGACTCTTAAGAGAAACTAAGAAATATTCATAACCAGTTACTACTTTGCCTCTGAAAATGGAACACTCACTACACAGCACCAATATGCAATGGGTTTGCATTAGGAAAACAGAGACCTAAATGCAAAAGGCAGGAGTGCTCCATTTTGGTCACAACATGCACATCTCCAAAAGAAAACATGTACGTGTTCATACTTCTCTCTCTCTTAAATTTTAACATTCTCTAAAAATACCTACAAGGGAGAATCCTTTTAACTCGCATACTAATCTGACAGATAAGTTGACCATACTACAGGAAGAGGTCAACTTCAGAGATGTGATGTTTTGAAGCTCTAGATGATCTGCTGTAAATTGATAAATCAGTGGAAAGGGAGAAAGCACAATAGGTGTCATCACCGATTGCATTACCTCAGAATTTGAAATGGACTGCAGAACTTAGAGACATCTCAACAAATCACCAGAGGCAACTGGTGATTTAAACATGTTTTAATTCCACCGCATTTTTTGTTTCTGCTTAAACTGCAGATCTTACAGGCTCAGTGTAATGTATGTACTTCTTCATAGGTGTTACTCTGGTTGTTTTGGTTGCTGTAAGCGGCTTCCACATAACTTATGATTAGTGCCCTGCCATTCAATCTACACTATGACATTCTGTACATACAGCTCATTTAGTGGATTTTGTAGACTTCTATTACCCTGACTGAACTTGCATGCACTCAGATCATTATAGCACTACTGACAATCGCTCCTACAGCATGTTACATGTGTTGAACTTTATTTAACTACCAGTTTAATAATGTTTTTGCTTTTTCAGGATAAGGGATTTCCTTGCATGTGAAGCCTAGGCCAGATAGTTTGCATGCTGAAGATATCAGCCACCTGTCAAGCATGGACTCACTTCAATGAGGCTTGGAACTTTCATTCCCTATCACTGGAAATAAAGCACTGATTTGGGCTACAGCTAATTGGATGTTGTCATCCTTGCAGTCACAATGGTTGTTTGTGCTGTTGCCATCCCCTGACCATCAACCTTCCTGCAGCCAACTCCCATTACAGAACAGGGCCAGTATCACCACTGATCCTCTCCTCAGCACAGCTGATAATACTCCTCCTGACCTGTGTAAGAGCTTACAGAAATCCTTCATTAAGACACAAAGCTGGAACAGTTTCTAGTAATTGCTTACCCCTTCACCTAAGTGGCTGACATGAGCATCTTCATCCTCTCTGAGGCCTACCATACTATCCCCTGCACACATGTTCTTTTGAGAAGCAACTTCATCATTCATTGTTGCTTGATAATACCAAGCTCATGTCCCTGGCCATTTCATTGCCGTGCAAGCCTCTAATGGCTGGCCAAATGAAATTACCTCTTTCTCTCTAAAATGGATGAACAGGCATCAACTATTCATTCTAATCCACCTTTCTGGATCTTTCAATGCCTTAGCCACTACTTAAATGTAAGTAATTTCTGCCATAATCAGGGCTTTATCCATCTATATCACAGAGCTGAGCAAGATGCTGCTGACATTTTTTGCAAATTTCATGCCAAACAGGATTACTAATGAGATAAGACTGTTCTCTTCCTTCTCGATCCATTCAGCAAGTTAAAGATATTATGTGGTAGTTCTCTTATAGCCTGCCAAATTAAGAACATACTGCAAATTATATGTCCAGCTTGGGTCTATATCACTTCATTGAACCATTACTTCAACGAATGGCATTTCATCGAAAATGCCGTTCATTGAATTCCCCTCATGTGGGGGGTTGTGCCCTCAACACCACCCACTAATTATATATACCAACTCAGAGATCATACTACAGTGGGGAAAGGGCAAATTTTCAAATCCTCACTGTACTGCAATCTCAGTATGAACAGTAATTACACTGAAAATGCCGTTCGTGAACTGATAAGGACCCATCCAGCTTACCTCATTTCTTGCTTCTTATCACTACTCCATAACAAGGAAACAGCAAAACCTTTACTTGCACAACATGAACCCAAATAAAATGCAGTCTTTCACAATGCCACTATATCCCAGCTTGTATTGGCAATGTATTTACACATCCTTACATACTGTTGGGAGAATAAGTGGGTATTCATATCTATAGATAAAAGAAAATTAATTCTTGGTGTTGCATTGGCACCTCAGCTTTATAACCTCAACATTCTTAAAAAAGTCTGTTTCATCCCTACACCTTATTGTCATTAGGAAGCATAGACCTAGATTGAGGAGTCAACAGAAGGATCATCAAAGTACAGAGAATTAGAAATAAAGTGAGTACTTCAGAGGCCTGAATTTAACCCCAAGGATCTTACATAACCTGTATTGATCCTGGGGGTCTATATTACATATCCAAATGCTTAAATGTTCGAATCGCTAAAGATCGACCTTTAGCAATCGAACATTCAAATGTTCGAATATGTAAAAAAAAAAAAACATTAAAAAAAGAAAAAGGAAAGGGTTTAAGCAGGGGGCAAGACCCCTGCAACCCCCACACCCCCTGCTACATAAATATACCAACTCCAATATCGCGCTATAGTGTAGGGAATAGGAAATTTTCCATTTCCACACTAAAGGGCGATCTCGGAGTTGGTATATTTAAGTAGTGGGGGGTGCTGGGGGCACAGCCCCACATGTGGGGGGGTGCAGGGGGGGCTTGCCCCCTGCTTAAACCCTTTCCTTTTTCTTTTTTTAATGTTTTTTTTTTTACATATTTGAACATTTGAATGTTCGATTGCTAAAGGTCGATCTTTAGCGATTCAAACATTTAAGCATTTGGATATGTAATATAGACCTGATCCTGGATTAAGCAACAGGATGTCATCCCATAGTCTATTAACCTGCTACCATTTCTAGAGTTAAAGGCCAGGATTGACAATAGGTGGAGGCTTCCCCCTGCTAATATGTAAAACTCCCATGCTCCTTAGCAGTAATTTCCACAAATACTGCTGTCTAGCACTCTGTTTTTTGTGTGAAAGTTTGCTGAACTCACCACAGACTTGTACTTCTGTACAACCCTCTCTAATAAGTTAAAGTTGGGCACAAATGCCTCTGTGAAAAGAACTCTGTGATTATTCCTGATAACTTCAACACTGATTTAGAAACAACTTTTATAGCTACTGAGCTTTTCCTAAGATTTCAATTGCCCCAGATCAATTCTGTACACACTTGGCCTAATCCAATAACATACACTAAGAATGACCACTACAAACCATATGCCAGATACCATGTACCTTTGTTTTTCTGTGTTCTTTATGTACACTACCTTCTGAAAAATTTATATATATATATATATATATATATATATATATATATATATATATATATATATATATATATAAACACACACAAGAAAAAAAATACATATTTAGCATGGTGGTCAAGTTCCACTATAGAATGACTACATGAACAAAAATGTCTAATAAACAGATCAACTGCATCTCAGCTTCAGAATGCCTGCTGAACACTTTTGCATGTACTCATGAATACATGCCCAAATAAGTACTGTAAGCTTAGGGACATTTGTATGGTGTTATTAAAGCGAATTCTACCTTATTAAAACAGGAAAAGACTGAATAGTTAGCATGAAATCAAGTGTCTTGCAGACTGAGGTAAACCTCATCATGATATTGTATTCAGACTGAAAGGTTAACATGATATCAAGGGTCATTTAGTTGCTCAGTTATCTACAAACTTCTCTTCCACCAAAGCATCCAGAACCACAAATCCAACATTCCAATTGCTCAGATTCACCTCATTTTGGCTACACATCAAGTATCTCCTTCAGTCTACAAAAAAAATAAATAAATATGTCAAGAGGCATCAATATCTATGGCAAAGCAGACTCTGATGGTTTACATTTTAAATTCATAAGGGTGTTTGTCCCATTCATATTCATCTCAATAGTTCACATTCTTCAATTTTTGGAAACGAAAAACAGTCTCTCACTTTACAACAGAGTTTAATAAAATAAAAACTAACCACCACATGTGTGTGCAATAGGCAACATAAACATGACCGTTGAAAGGACATCCAGAATGCATGAACAAAAAACTTAGGTAGTAAATGCGTACAGATAATGTGGGTGACATCCAATGTTACAAGGAATCGTACAGAATAATGTCACTGGTATCTCATCTGTCTAGAATCCTAGAAAAGGAAGCATCTTCCCATCTAATAGAAGTCTAGTTGTTTATGGTCTTCCTGCAACCCCCCATTACGCATGGGTGGTAGCCGCAACCTTATCTCTGCTCTTAACAACAATCATAGTCATTTTACTAAAAAACATTGCCCTAATAGTACCATTAGTTAGACAGTGACAATTCTCAGTTTTGTAAACAAATGCTAATGATATACAGCTTTTTTAGTGAGACAGAGGAATTCAGACTGTTTTGATTTACAGTTAGTAGTATTTTAGAATTTTATGCATTTGCTATTTTGTGTTTAGTTATTTGAGGTTCACAGTTCTGTTTATTCAATGCTTCTTGACATAAATCATATAAATATGTGTGTGTGTATGTATGTAATGAAATTAAACAAAACACCAAAGTACCAACATTTACAAAGTTGACCACAAAATGTTGGCTTTGCAGATGCCGACTCATTGTTACACATGTACCACTCCATAATCTCACCACATGCAAAATTTCAATAGAAAAAAATATAATAAAACATTATTTTTTACAGATGGGCAAGCTGCCTGTGCCCCCTCGCACCGCATACTAGTTAGATATACTAGCTCTGAGATTGCACAATTTCAGATAATTGGCTTATTTCTCTACCCCAAGAAAGTACAGTTGTGTACACTTACCATAAATGTAGATGTTCGAGTGTATTCACTGTTGCAGTCATTACATTTGGGTTATCTGCCTGCAGGTAGCTCTCAGCCGGCCTGAATATCAAAGTCTTAGGTCCTGCGTCAGATGCTGTCTCTTCTTCCATGACGTCAGGTAGTCAGGGGTATAAAGCATGCAGCCGAGCCATTACATCAGTTTTTCTTGCCCCAGATGTCAGGTGCCCCCCATAATGGGATGCAATTATATACAAGGTTACACCTCCAACAAAAAGCAAATACACCAGAAAGCTTAAATACACTAAACAAGAAGAAAGGTATAGCCAAGAGAAGTCAGGTGGCTGCAACAGTGAATATACTCGAACATCTACATTTATGGTAAGTGTACACAACTGTACTATGTTCTTCATGTTTTACTATTGCAGTCATTATATTTGGGTAGATTCCCAAAGCTAAATACTTAAGCTTTGGCCAGCTAAGATCTGCCTGCAATCAACTGGAAGTATAAGCGAATGTAAGTACACTTTTATCTGCACTTTTTTCATATACTACTGCATTTTATGTATTTTTGTTTCTTACTTAATATTAATTGAACTGAAAATTGTGGCTTTGTGCACTACAGAGATATTATTAGAAGTGTAGCCAATGATAGCAGTGGGGGGTAGTTTCACTTTGATATTCTGTGTTTCAGCTGAGGGGCTGTCCTGTCTTATATTAATGGTACATTTTGTTTTTTTTTTCTACTAAATACTTGAGCTTTGTCCAGCTAAGATCTGCCTGTAATCAATTGGATGTATAAGCAAATTTAAGTACACTTTTATCTGCACTTTTTCATATAGTACTGCATTTTATGTATTTTTGTTTCTTACTGAATGTTAATTGAACTGAAAATTGTGGCTCTCTGTCTCTACAGAGATATTGTGAGAAGTGTAGCTATTGATAGCAGTGGGGGGTAGTTTCACTTTGATATTCTGTGTTTCAGCTGAGGGGCTGTCCTGTCTTATATAAGTGGTACAGTTTTTTTTTTTTTTCTGCTAAATACTTGAGCTTTGGCCGGCTAAGATCTGCCTGCAATCAACTGGATGTATAAGCAAATTTAAGTACACTTTTAAATGCACTTTTTTCACATAGTACTGCATTTTATGTATTTTTGTTTCTTACTGAATATTAATTGAACTGAAAATTGTAGCTGTCTGTCTCTACAGTTAGTTCCCACCCCCATCTCCCTGTTATTGTTTAAGTGTTGATCTTGGTGGCTTTGAAATTGCATGCCCCTCTTGAAAATTTGTATTTGGATACTCCTAGGCCCATCTCATTTGTTCAGTCATCTGAGTGCAGTGACGTCATATTCTGATTTCAGGTACTTCTACCATGTACAAAGAGAGCATTTGGGAAGAAAAAAAGTTTTTCTAAGTTTGTTTCCTGCCTTTCCTGTAAGTAATCTAGTCCACATACAGATTTGCTGTATCCAGGACTATTTGCAAGCTTCTGAGCCCCCAAAATTTATGTGTTGGACAGAAGCCTTCTAGCTTAATTTTGTTTCTTAGAACTAGCCAGTTTCTTAGTTTCAGCACTCAAATCTGTTTCTTTGAGCTCAGCACTTGTTCAGAACTCGTAAGCACTAAATAAGCTACAAATTACTACAGCACTCAACTTTCCTCACTTGTCTAGAGGAAAGCAGTTTTTAGTACTTAATAAATAAGCACCTATCCAGGAATGTCTAAGGGTCAGCTCCTGGTGTTTTCTCCTGTCTACCTGATGAATCTGGGCATCTTGGGGCAATACAGCAATTGCCTCATATACACAGACAGCCCTCTCCACCTACCACCAACACTATAACCTGAGAGAGATGCACTTATATAGTCAAACTGGAAGCAAAGCTCTCTTCACCCAAGACTGGACTAGACAGCCAAGAGGAGAAGGTAAACACTTGCACCACACCACACTCATCACATACTCCATCAAAACCTACACCACCAAAACACACACATAGAAACACAGAACACACACCTACATTCATGGAGGTTCTCAATAAAAACCTGCCCAAGCAACAGGGACCTCCAAAGCAGAAATGCAAACAAACTCCACCCCCCAACACAACCCAAATGCCACATAGCCCACAATCTCAGTGTGCCACTCAACCACAGCCCATAAGGCATAACAACGTACCCAACACTCTAGTCATAGGTGACTCTGTAGTCAGGCACACTGATGTTCCACTCACCAGGCTAAACAAGGAGAAAGTTACTGTCAGCTGCCTGTTGGGTGCCAGGATCCGCCACATACGCATGCACTTAGGTCACTTCACAACAAGTACAAATATGACTCTGTCATTGTCCATGTTGGTGTGAATGACCTGAGATGTACCTCCCTGGACTACATGAAAAGAGACATGGAGGAGCTCTCCGATCTTGTAGCCCAGACAGGTATGACACTAGCCCTGAGTAGCATCCTGCCATCACCCAGACAAAATGATTGACTTCAACAATTGGCTAAGCTTCTGGTGTCATTCTATGGGGATCCGGTATTTGTCTGCCTGGGATGACATGATCGACAAACCATGATGCTTTGCCACAGATGGCCTGCACCTGTTGCCCTTGGGATTCCGGATACTGGCTAAGGCTCTTGCCACCCCTATAGTGCCTTTTTTAGGCAAGGTTCAAATGACAAATTCACCACCATAACAGGTACAAACAAGTAAAATCTGAGGATAATGCTACTCAATGCTAGAAGTCTAAACCTCAAAATTCACTCACTCGAGGCACTCCTTAAAATGGAGAACATCAACATCTGTGCAGTGACAGAGACCTGGTTCAAAGCTCCAGAGAGCACCCCTGCATTACCAGGCTATAATTCATACCACACCTTTCGGCCACCTAACCCGGACCGAAGCACTAAAGGCAGAGGCATGTCCATATTCATTAAGGATTTCCACACCTCCAGGCTAGTTGCACAGCACAGCATAATACATCCGAGATTATCCAAGTGCAACTAACTCTGGGCAAGACCGCAATCCAAATTGTAGCTTGCTACAGACCCCCCCCACCATGCCCCAGGATTCCCACTCCTCATTTTTTGATACACTGGAAAATATTAGGGTACAACTCAACACCCTAATAAGGGGTGATTTCAACTACCCCACCATTAACTGGGAAAACTACTCATGTACCAACTCTTCTGCTCAACGTTTTCTGGGATTCATAAATTCCAACGCATTGGATCAGCTTATTCACACTCTCATCAGGAGCAGCAATATCCTAGACCTGGTCATTACCAACATGGATGACTGGTGTTACACACCAGACATCAATTCCTCGTTGGTCAGATCCAACCACAAGCTAATCACCCTAGACATCCACATCCCACCCCCCATAAAGCCAACTTCACACTTCTTAAGAAAGAAGTGGCAAACTTCATGACACCCATGCAAACGGACAATAGAGGTACGACTGCTGAATCCTACACAAATGCACTTTATAAGCACTTATATGAGTGCATGTATTGTGCCATCCCTAACAGAACCAAAATGCTATCCTCCAAAAACAGGGAACCAATCTGGTGGTCCTCTGCCATAAACAAATTCTACAACAGAAGAAAGAAACTGTTACAAAAAAAAAAAAAAGAGTAAAATCCCATGACTGGAGGAGCTCCCTGGTCAGCCTCAGTAAGAAGCTGAGATCCCTCATAAAATCCTCCAAAGCTAATTACAAAAACAATAATGCCACTGACTCTAAAGACAACCACAAAGCATTCTATAGCTATGTCAAGATCTACGCTGAGTTACAGCACAATGGCACTAAATATACAGAACCAACTGATATTGCCAACATCCTGGCAGTTCAGTGCTAACTTTACCCTTCTCTCACTCCCTAGAGGGCCGATCTCTATACCGGAAGAATGCAAAGTTCCTGTAATCATGGCTGCACAGGTAAAAAAACACACTCTCCAAAGCTAAGAACACCAGGCTGCTTTCTACATGAAATACAGAATGAACACACCTAAGTACCATGTTCAATCAGGTCTATATCACAAAATCGAACTTCCAAAATATCGAATACCATAAGTTCGAACTTGGAGGATCGAATTCAGATAACATCAACACTTCAAAACAGCAAATTTTTTCCCAGGGAAAAAATTTGCTGTTCTGAAAAACACACACATAACACAATCACACCAAACACCTTCGAAACCTACACTAAACCTAACATACACCACTATCTATGCACTATCCTTAACCCAGCCCTAACCCTAAAGTCCGTCACTACCACACACTTACCTGACCCGCGTCCTAACCCTAAAGTCCGTCACTACCGGTTCATACAGTTACCTTGACCCGGTCCGAAAATGCCGAAGCCACAGAAATGGCCAACTGAATTCTTTCCCTGGGAAAGAATTCAGGTTTCCGTGGCTTCGACATTCTCAACTTTCTACCTACCAAGTTTGGCCTTCCGGTATTTGGCATTCACAACATTCGATTTCGGGATATAGACCCATTCACTCATAGCCTCACCTCAGGCTTTGTGCCCACTGAATGGTGCACCATGATGGTTATCCCACTCCACAAAGGGGGAGCCATGACGAACCCCGGGAACTACCGCCCCATTAGCCTGATGAACATGGTCGGCAAGGCCATGGAAAGTATCATCATGGAACTCATAAACAAAGACATTGGTAATCTCAAAACTCTGGACCCCACCCAGTTCTGGTTTGAAAAAGGCAGATCATGTCTCCTAAACCTGATAGACTTCTTTGAAGAAGTCACCAAAGCCATAGAGGGTAAGGTGGTTCACACAGCCTATCTAGATCTCGTCAAGGCTTTCAACACCATCCCCCACTCTGGAATTATAGATAAACTCACTAAACTAGGTATAAATCCCTATATCACAAGACGGGTTGACAACTGGCTCACTGACAGAACCCACACTGTGAAAGTAGCAGACTCCAAATTTGACTTCAGACCAGTGACAAGTGGAGTACCACAGGATTCAGTCCTGGGCCCTCCCCTGTTTGGTATCTACTTCTCTGAAATACAGGCTAACACAGAAGGTCTTTGGCTAATGAAGTTTGCAGATGACTGCAAACTGGGAGCCATAATCAAAACTCCTAATTATGTGGACATCCTACAAAAGGGCCTCACTGAGACAGATGCCTGGTGTCAAAGCCATGGCCTGAAGCTCAATGCCAGAAAGTGCACTGTCATCCCCTTTGGTAAAAACTCTGTACCCATGAACTACCACATAGGTGGTAGTCTACTTAACACCAAAAGTGTGATAAGAGACCTTGGGACACAGGTGGACAGTAGTCTCTCCTTTGATAATCATATCGCCACAGTGGTCAGGAAATCCTTCTATGTGGCACACCTCATCACAAAAGGTTTCTCATCCAGAAAAAAATAAGTCATTGTTCCCCTCTACTCATCACTCATTAGACCCATTATAGAGTACAGCGCCCCTTTTGGTATGTACCTCACAAGACATCTACAACAACTGGAGAGACCACAGAAATACCCCACAAAGAGGATTACTGGCCTCAAACAGATGCCCTATGCAGACCGTCTCAAAAAACTCCAGCTTTAGCCATTGCATATTGCCTACTCAGAGGCGATCTCTGCCTAACATACAAAGCTATGTCAAAGCCAGAGCTGTTGGACATGCTCCACTTAAAGAAATCCCAATCCCTCTGAGCTACACCCTGTAGGGACCTAAACCTTGTCACCACAATAAACAGAACATATCAACTGCAGGGAAGGAGACAATATGAATCAACTAGCCCTCAGGGAGCTTAAGTGGATCTTTACCTTGAAAGCACATCTCCATCCGGGTATCAACCAATATGTTTCAGTCAAACCTGTTCTTAATATGAGGAAGTGAAGGCTTGACGTCATTGTTTTGTTGCCTGATATTACAATTTTAGACTTTTTCTTCTTGCTTTCATAATGTTTGAGACTTCAATGCGTTTTCCTACTCTTTTTATTCCAGCAGACAAGGTTCCATGAACCACATTTTGTGTTTTCTATCATGTCCCAACCAGGTTATTTTAGGAGTATATGTAATTCATATACTGTTTTCTATGTGGTTAGTATGTATACTTTGTTAAGTTCTGCATATGGCTTGAGTTGATAGATGACTGACTGTTTGCAGTTTTTTAATACCCATAATATGACTTAGCCCCTGTTTTAGTTGAGCATACCTTATACATAGTTGTACATATATACATATAGTCATATTTACTTAATCTTTCTGATTTTTTATTTTTTTTCAGCATTGTTCTTAAGATACTTTGCTGTTTTGCATATATGAGTCTTTTGACATGATAAATAACTGCCAATTTCGTGGTCATCATCTATTTACAGATGGCTTCTTAAAAAATCTATTTCATTTTTAATTGATGGTTTTAGTTTATGCCATCAGTGTTAATATTCATATTTTATTTTGACTGTTATATTTAAGCCACGCTAGATTTTTTAGACTTTTTAGTTTCCCACTCCACTTGGTTACTTTGGTAGCTAACAAGTTTAATTTCACCACATCAAGTTTTAGTTCACTTTCCTAAAGGTCCATAGTGTTTTTTAGACCCTTTGATGTTTGTTAGCAGCCTTATATATAATCTTTCAGGCTGCATGTTACCAACAGTTGGTACTTTCACCAACACCTTTAGGTTTAGACAGCCTTGCTAAGGTTCGTTATTTAGACAGACAGTTCCGTTATTATTTATTGTGGTATATTTTTTGTGGCATATTTAAGTTGTTCAATCACTGTTGCATGTAGGACGCTTTATATTGTTGGACCTGCTTCAGCAGTGTCGACATGAACTTTTTTTGATGGAATACCACAGTGGAATGCTTTTTTTTACCATCTTGATGAGATTTATTTGTACCATCTACAAGGCAGGATGATGTGCAAGCTCATGGCAGCTAGCGGATACGATCCAGGTTAGTCTTCCGACGTTCATCTGCAGCGATGGTTGTTTTGATTTGTTTTGAATTGTTGTTAGTGATTTTTACGCTTCTGTATTTCGCAGCAATAACAATACATTTTAGTTATCCTGGTGAACAGCTATCATATGAGCAACATATTTGCTAGTGGAGTTTAGCTATTTTAACATTATGCCTATCTTTTAGGTTTTTTTTGATGTGTTTGTTTTGCTCCTTAACTTGATGCTCTCGTTATTAGAAGCTCAGGATGAGCTCAGTTCAGCGACTATAACATGAGAGCCACTACACATCTTTCAACTTTTTTAGCGTACCACTGCATTTTATATATTTTTTTGATTGCAGAGTATCTTAGCTTGTGGTTCTAAGTGAATATCTTGATACCCTTATGTATTTTGTGTTTTTAGTGAGTTTGGTTTGTCAGCAGGTGCATACCGTTAGCTTTGCAGTCGAACATGCTCTTCTGTCGCAGCAGCATAATTTATTCAATGTATATTGAGTATGTTGTATGCCAACTGTGATTATTTATATATGTTGCTCATGCATTTTAGATATTTTTAATGTTTTCATCTATCCTTTAACAGTGTTAATTGAATGTACTTGTGATGTTTCTTTAAACTAACACTGGAGAGTGCTTTGATTATTCAATTAGTGTTTCAATTAGTTAAGTTTGAGCGCCAAAAATTTTGTATAAATGGTTGTTCATTTTTATACTTTGTTACACCTGAAGAAGCATAGTTCAGCTACGTGAAAGCGCTTGTGTCTGTTTTTGCCTTCAATAAAGAAGTTTTTGCTATAGCCATTGGCATCTCTGTGTGGTGCTTCCAGTGGATTTGGTTTGTTCCAATAAACAGAACATGCTGGAGGGATAGTTTCCTGTCCCAGAGACTTCCCATACTCTGGAACAGACTACCTATCTATGTCAAACAGAGCTCCTCATTAGCACTCTTCAAGAAAAATCTTGATGATTGGATGGGAAATAGGAACTTCACCTGGGGATCACTTCTGTGGCTCTGCTTGACAGGGGCACAGGAAAATAATTTTCTTGGGTGGCAAAAGCCAGGGTACCTTTTTGGCTAGGCTTATATAGGTGCTAGGGCCAATAGCCTAGTACCTACCTATGAACCTATGAACCTAAGGAAGGGAAGAGGCAGTTAGAGAGCATTAGGACCACCTATTAAGCCCTGAAAGACTGCAGTGGCAAAACCAGCTCTGGAGTTAGAAAAAATAGGCAAGTGGTAATGCTTGGTGAAGGTATGTACAGAACTCCAGGTAGCAGCTTCTAGGATGTCCCTGGTAGGGACACCTCTGAGAAAGGTTGTTGAAGTAGAAGCAGCCCTGGTGGAATGTGATCTTATCCCCAGTGGGGCAGGTTTTCCATGGTGCTTATAGCAGAAATGAATGCAATGGCCTATCCACTTAGAAATGGTTTGCTTTGAAATGGCCTTCCCTTCTGCCCCTGCAGCAAAGGCAACTAGTAGCTGTTCAGTTTTCCTGAGAGGCTTAGTCCCATCCAAACAAAATCTAAGTTGTCTGTTCATGCCCAAATAGTGCAGTATTCATTCTCCTTTGTTCTGTGGATTAGAAAAGAAGGTTGGCAAATGAATGGACTGATTAAGGGCCACACTGGATACCACCTTGGGCATAAAGGGAGGTTTGGTCCTGAGGGACACCCTGTCTGCATAGAAGATGATGAAGGGCTCCACTGCCATGAGGGCCTGTAATTCAGACACTGTTCTAGCTGAAGTGATAGCTAGAAGGAAGCCTGTTTTCCAAGAAAAGAATTTCAACTCAGCAGTTGCAGCTGGCTCAAAATAAGGTAGAGTGAGCTTTTCCAATACAAAGTTAAGGTCCCAGGCTGGAGTACAGGCCCTCCAGGGTGGTCTTAAATTTTTGGCCCCTCTGAGGAATTGCTTCAGCAGGTGGTGAGAGAAGAGGGGTGGCTCAATATTAT
This sequence comes from Protopterus annectens, assembly GCF_019279795.1. Taxonomy (NCBI): domain Eukaryota; kingdom Metazoa; phylum Chordata; order Ceratodontiformes; family Protopteridae; genus Protopterus; species Protopterus annectens. The sequence continues at coordinate 763,075,595 of NC_056743.1, read as the reverse complement.
AATGTGCTGAAATGGCTGAGGCATGAATTTTAATAGATGAGAAGGAAAGGCGCTTGTGTAGCATCTCTGTTAAGTATTAAAGAATATGCGGTAATCTGGGCACTGTTGTGCCCATCCCCTGAGTCTGGTTCCAGGAACAGTATCTTTTCCACTTTTCAGCATAGGGTTTTCTAGTACTAGGCCTCCTTGCCTCCCAAATGACATCCAGCACTTGCTTACTGAGGGATGGTATTGGAGAGCTCAGGTAATTAGCCAGGCTGCAAGGTTCAGGGTTTGAAGCTGGGGGTGCAGAATATGGCCCTCCTGCTGGGTCAGCAGGGAAGGGGTCTGAGGCAGGTGCCATGGTTCCAGCAGTGACATACTGTGCAAAAGGGGGTACACCAGTGTTGGCGTGGCCAGTCTGGTGCAATGAGAATTGCCCTTGGTTTGTCCTGTTTGATCTTTAGCAGAACGTTCAAGAGGAGAGGCAGAGGGGTAAAGGCATAAACTGAGAGGCTTTCCCAGTTGAAGGACAGGGCATCCACTTTCCAAGCTTGTCTGTGGGGAGTCCTAGTGCAGAATTTGTCCAATTGGTAGTTCTGAGTGGAGGCAAACAGGTCTCTCTCTGGGCTCCCCCATTTGTTTCTCAAAATGTTGAATATCTTTGGTTCCAGTTTCCACTTGTGTGGGTCCATGAGATTTCTACTTAGGTCGTCTACCAGTAAATTTAGCTTGCCTGACAGGAACTGAGCTTGTAGGTGCACCTGGTAGCTCAAGGCTGTGTTCCAAGAGCCATGGCTAGTCTGCAGAGAGGGTACGAGTGGGTTCCCCCTTGCTTGTTTATTTACCACATAACAGTGGTGTCATCTGTCTTTATCAATAATTTTCTGGAAGAATGTGGTCCTTGAAGGCTGTCAGAGAATTCTGCACAGCTAACATTTCTTTTTGACTGATATGCAGGTGCATTTGACTTGGGTTCCATTTGCCCTGAATACACTGCCCAGCCAAGTGAGCCCCCCATGCATAGTCTGATGCGTTTGTTGTTATGGTTTGGGCGGCAGGGGGTAGAGTGAATGGCAGTCTGTTGTTGTGGTAGCAGGCCTCTGCCCACCAAAGGAACTCTGTCTTTATACAAGGAATGATACGAATCATTGATTCCAGGTCCTGAGAATGTTGACACCATAGGCTTTTTAGATACCATTGTAGGTTCCTCATATGCAGTCTTGCATATGGAATTAGTAGGATGCAAGAGGCCATGAACCTCAGGGCTTTTGCAGTATTTTCCTTGCAGATAGCTAGGTCTTTGTGGCCAGTAGTTTGAAGTAAGCTGTCAAATAAACTTGTTTCTCTGGTGTGAGGTAGGCCATCTGGGAAGTTGTATTCAAGCTTGCTCCTAGGAATACAATTTGTTGGCAGGGTATTAGATGAGATTTATTTTCATTTATGGTGTACCCCAGTGAGGTTAGCAGTTTCTTTACAAATGCCAGATGATTCAATAGCATGATTTGGCTTTCTGCCTGAATTAGACAATCGTCCAGGTATGGGTATATTTGAATATTTCTTTGCCTGCAGAATGCAATGACTGGAGCTAGGCACTTTGTGAATACCCTGGGCGCAGTAGATAAGCCAAAGGGCAGTGCAGAGAACTGGTAGTGCATGTAGCTTGCTCTGAAGCGTAGGTATTTTCTGCAAGATTCCGTTATTGGAATGTGCAGGTAAGCTTCCTTTAAGTCCAATGTTGCCAACCAGGCATTTTTGCCTAGCATGGGAAGCAGCTGATGAAGAGTTAGCATTTTGAATTTTGGGATTACCAAAAAGGTGTTTAGGATAGAGAGGTCCAGGATAGGATGCCAAGAGTTGTCTTTTCTGGGTACCAGGAAAAGTCTTGAGTAAAAACCTTGTCCCCTTTCCTCTGCTGGGACAGGTTGAATAGCCCTGATACTTAGAAGAGAGAGAATCTTCTGTTGAGCCTCTGCCCTCTGATTTGGGGGGTAGGTACGGCCAACCGTTTGGGGTTGGTAAGATGTGGAAGTGGAATCTGTATCCTTGGGAAACTATATATAAAACCCATTTGTCCTGGGTAATGAGTTCCCAGTTTTTTTGCATGCAGGGCGATCTTTCCCCCTAAGGGAGCAGGCAGTTGAGCAGGGCTTAGAAGGTTTAAGGTTAAGTCATTGTGACAGTTTCCTATACAGGGGTGTCTTACTACTTCCAGCTTTGGAAGTAGGAGCCCCCCACTGCTTAGGCCTGTGAGTACCTTGAGACTGTAGCCTAGGTGGTCTGCTGTTCCTGGGTTTGGACTGAGAAGGCCTGGAAGAGACAGGAAAGGACCAATTCTTAGATGGCCAATGCTTACTAAATCTGGGAGGCTGTACTTTTAGGAAATCTTTAACAGTTTGCATAGATTTAGCTTTTTCCTCCATCTTTTTAAGTACTTCTTCTGCTTTGTTGCCAAACAGGTGGTCCTGGTTTAAGGGAGCATCCAGAAATTTAGCTTTAACATGATCTGGCAAATTTTGCTCCTTAAGCCAAGCATGCCTTCTAAGAACAGACCCAGTGACAGCAGCCCTGCAAGATGCTTCTAAAGCGTCAAAACCACATTGCAAAGTATGTTTAGCAACTTGTTTGGCAGAATGCATTAAATCCTGTAATTCTTTATTTTCATCACAGTCAGGAATCAATATAATTTTCTTTTTAAGTAGTCCAATAATATGCTGCTGATACTTTAACATATGAAACTGGCCATTTAAGGCCCTAATGGCCAAAGTAGCAGAAGTGTGTACCTTCTTACTCCATCTGTCCAGGGCCCTGGAATCTCTATCAGAGGGGGTAGGGTTTTTGGCAGTAGTAGCCTTAATGCCTTTAGGTCCCTGTGAAATGATCTCTGCGTCCACAGTATGATTCTTAAAGAGGAACTTGTGAGGCTCAGGTACTCTGTAATACCCGTCAGGATTCCTGGGAGCCAGAGGTAAAGTGCCTGGGGCCGGGCTAGATTCCAGGAAGGCATCATCTACAAGGTCCAGTACAGGAGGGATAGCTAAAGGCCTGTGTTGAGGTAGGAGTAAGAATTCCCTAAGCCTCTTTTTGGAGTCAGAGTAATCCTGACTTTCCCAGCGGAAATGTTCCCAAAGAGTGTGCAAAGTTTCACCAAAAGAAAAATCTTCTGGAGGGGAAGCAGAGGGTATGGAGTCCTCTGCATCAGAATCCTCATAGGTAGATAAGGGCAAATCCTGGTCATCAGAAGAAACAGAAATTTCAGAGTCCTGATCAGAAGAATCAGAAGGAAAATCACTTCTAGGTCTCTTTGAAGGGGAAGGCTGGCTTCCTCTAATTAAAGTAATAAGGTCTTCAGTCATTCTTATCATTTGTATTTTAGGCATATGGACCTGACCATGCAGTTTGGACATTGTTTTTCTAGGCATGGGTCAAGTTTTAGGCCTTGAAGAAGAAGATGGCATCGGTTTGAAATGCAAGTCAGTAGGCCTGAATACACCCTCAGAAGCCGGTGCCTGCACAGCAGCTCTGGACCCATCCAAAATAGAGACATCTGCAGGTTCCATAGTTAAAGAAGCATCTCACGGCATACCAGACTCCGAATGGGTCTCAGTAGAGGCCTGCCAATCTGAAGTAGTGGGTATCAGGGCCTGCAAAAGCATCTCACTGAGTACTGGTGAACTGGCGACTAACTTAACGGAAGTGAAGTCGGCAGCTTTGGACCTATGCGGTCTGTCTCTGTCTATATCTTTAAGTTTTTTCAGAATATCGGTAGTCGGATGGCTTACTGAAGCCATTTCTGGATAATTAAACTGAGTAGCGAAATAGTTTTCTGCAAAAATGGACCGACGACGAATAGTTCGAGGATTGAATAAGGCACAAAACCTACAGCGAGGGACATCGTGGTCTGGGCCTAAGCAAGGAATCCAGAATGAATGAAAATCTTTATGAGGCATTTGCTTTCCACAGGTAATACAATTGTTAACTTTTACTGACATCGGTTTAGAGCAAGAAAAAGGATACCCAACGGGGTACTTAGCTTTTTAGAAGACTTCGGTTCTGAAACTCCTAAACGAAAATTTCAGGAGTCGGCCGACCGTCACTTGCAATCTGCTTCTGCTTCGGGCACTGCGCGGCAAGAAAGACTGATGTAATGGCATCGGCTGCATGCTTTATACCCCTGACTACCTGACGTCATGGAAGAAGCGTCAGCATCTGATGCAGGGCCCAAGACTTTGATATTCAGGCTGGCTGAGAGCTACCTGCAGGCAGATAACCCAAATGTAATGACTGCAACAGTGAAACACGAACAACATCTGTGCTGTACACCTGTCAATCATCTGATCTGTGTAGTCGACTAACTTTTATTGGCTAAACAGATCTCGACCAATGATAGTCAATGAATTTCAGTAGACCCATATATATATATATATATATATATATATATATATATATATATATATATATACAGAGAGAGAGAGAGAAAGAGATATGCACAGATAGATATAATAACAAAGTTCATTTTGCCATAGCTGACAGCTCCTCATTTTATTACAGAATCTGTCTGATATAATGGCTGTAAGAGATTTACACAAGTCCTGAGGTGTTTGATATAATTACCATTGTTTAAACTACATACTGTTGATATAACTAATTTAATGTTAGAGTCATAAAGTAAAGATATGCCAAATAAAATATACTGACACTTATATCATCAACTCCATGCAGGTAACAATACACAATAACACTGCAACACTCTCCTTTCTTTCTCTTAACATAGGCCTATGTAACACAACTACAGTTTTCTAAAAGACTTGCGAATCATTCATCTGAATCTTGGAACCACTTCAGATAAAATATGAGATATTTTAAATTAGATTCTTTCTATAAAGCCTCAAATACTGGCAGTACATGAGACATGGTAACACAATTTTTAAACAGCATACCAATTAACCATCAAGTACCAGGGGAAGAAAAGCAGTCCTTATATCAGAATGTATTGTAGCCATCAGTGTCCTGCACACTGGATACAGGTTTCTCAAAACCCATAAAACCTACAGCCTTATTAGCTAGCACTATAGCTTGAATTAATGTTGGCTACTAAGGAGATCACATGATTCTCTAACGTATTACAGCACTTTGGAAATTATAGTCTGCCAGCATCGCAACCATTGAATTTCAGACGAGTCATCTTGAAAACTGACACTGATAACATAGAACATTCTAGAATGGATATTTAAAGACATCCAAATCACATCACAGGTGCAGGCATAGTAGCACACCATTTAATTGATTACAGTCTTACTTTTGCAATTTAGAAACATATGGATATTCCCTCACTACCAAAATCCATCAAGATGGAAAGCCCGAAGAATCTATCACTTGAGACTACTGGAACAGGAGTGAAAGTTACTATTTCAAACCCTGAATATGAACTCAGCTCTACATTGTTATAATGTAATACTGAACTTACTAAGCAGATAAACACCAGCCAGGTCAAGCTATATAATAATATTCATTGTATAAATAATAAGTACTAGATAGAATGACAACAAAGCACTTAGGAGGAATCCAAAAAGAAGGATGATATAAGCTAACTTCTACACAGCAAATGAGAAAAGAACATTATTCCACTTTCTAAAAATAATAACAACAAGCCAACAATATGCTAACAAAGAAGAAAAAAAATGAATACAAAAAAATGTATTTAGTGTTTTTTTTCCATTAACAGCATCAGGTATCTTCAGAATAAACACAGAAAAAGCTTATTAACATTTATATTGAATCAAGTTCACCTGACACTCCACTCCACTATGCGACACAAATCATATGATATATAAACAACATAGATATAATTTCCAAGAGGGACAGCAAGGATGCCTTATTCCAACATTTTGTACATTGTCTGCATTTTAAAAGTCTTTGTTTCTCTTTGTTAAGATGGTCTCAAGGGATCTGAAAGGGGTCAACTAGTAGAAAATTTAGAAGAGTTTAGAACATTAGGAGTTAACTTAGTAAATCAAATTGAATTTGGGTATTTATTAAATAACATTTCTATTGCACCAGTAATCAATTTATGACTGGTTAAATTGTAATTCAAAATATTTATAATGTTTTTTTTTTTGTTGTTGTTGTTAGTTTTAAGATTACCATTGACCAATATACTAAGTTCTGAATTATCACTCTTCTTCTTCTTCTTTCAGCTTTTCCCGGTTAGGGGTCACCACAGTGGATCACCTGTCCACTCATGACTGGCAGTGGAGTTTTACGGTGTCGAGGTGCCACTCTACTAGAAAGAAATATAACCAAGCCATTTTTATTGTGGAATACTATCAACAAACTGCCTGGCAAAAGTGTATACACTAAAGATGATGGATCCACCAAGCCTAAACTCACTGCATGATAATTGCCAATACATTTGCATATTAATTTTCTGTAATTGTCCCATATTTTCTATTGCTCATGACTAAATACATCTACTGGTTATAGATACAAATCCACAAAATCTCTCCAATTCAGCTTTGTACCTACCGTTGTTACCACAGTTTAATATATTATTCTCAGTAAATAATGAACATGGCTTACCCTCTGTGGGCAGCTTGCCTCCTGCATATCTGAGGATGCTATCACCATAGATTGTTATCCATGTAACAGTATTTATTATTGAAGGATGCCATGTACCAGACCTGCAGAGACACGAAAAAGTAATATTATTGTTCAAAGGTGAAACACAAACAAGGAAATGAATAAAAAATAGACTCAATAGTATCCACAGCCCTCTGTCTGAGGTATTAGAACATATAATACATTAAAGCACACTAGCATCATATAGGACAACAACCTGCTCACTAGAAAACACAAGCACAGAGCTGGCAACAGTATGCATACATTTTAATTAAACTGCTAGACTTTGTGGCAAACATCATGATTAGAGCCATCAAACAGTCACCATCTTTCTAACCTTTTTCTGAAGTTTTTCATTTTATGAATAGTTCAGTGCTTTAAATAAGTTATTTTACATAGAATGTAGCCTGTCTGCAGTTAAATAGCATAAAAGATGTTTTTCTGAAAGAATGCAGGCCAATGTCTGGAAGAACTGCATGACAGGAAGTTGCAAATCCAGTTTAGCAGTTCCCCAGAATTCAGTGTTCAAACTGTTACTTTCTTCCATGTTCACTAATCAAATACATAACCACAAAAATATACTATTAAAATGATCTTAAAAATCCTCCCTCCTCACATCTCTGACATCACTTCACTTCTAAATGACCTGCCATCTGAATCTGAATACCCTTCATATACAACTTCAATAAAATAAAATCATTTTAAGTGAGAAAAAAGTAAAATCAATGTGTTTTGAAGCCACACACGACTAGTAAATACGTGTTATACTCCTCATCCCTATAGAAATGGTAAGCGAAAGGTATTAGCTGGTTATGATTACTGGTATTAACCTTTCAAGATCATGTTCACTACATAGTAAAGGAGTGAACAAAATTGTAGTGAACCTCCACAGAATTAAACCCTATCTACCATCACATACAAAACATGTGGAAATCAAAACATTATTTCTTCATAAACTAAAGTATTGGGCTAACTTCAAAAAGCAAGTATTTTTTAAGAGAATAGCCACATTGCATCTAACCAAAACATTATTGTTAAGTTTCAACACAGTCTATGGTTTCTATCTTTAGATCTAAAAATTCTACATTTCCAATAATCTTTACTCAAAAGCTGTTGTGCAATAACCCAGCCCCGATATACCCACTATGCTACCATGGCACATAGCTGCCAATGCCCTTAGATCAGCTAACAATTACTTATAAAGTACAAATTTTATCCTACTAACCACTTTGTATGTTTTTCATTGCCACTAATGAACCATAATCTCTCATTTTCCTCTATTTAAAGTAGCTTGCATAACCGATCGTGCCACCTGCACATCCACAGCACGACTGTTGCATGGAGTGACACAAACAGTCCCTCTGTACTTCCTTATAGCCATCTCCAAATCTGTTTTAAGCACCTATGCAGTCCTTGCAATACTGATTTTAGGCTCATAGGTTCATAGGTAGATACTAGGCTATCTGCCCTAGGGCATTTATAAGCCTAGCCAGAGTGTATTTGGCTTCCGCCTCCCTATTAGATTAGCCTACTGTGCCTCTGTAAAGTAGGTCACAGAAGGTACCCTTTTAAGATTAGTTTACTGTGCCTCTGTCTAGCAGGGACAAAGAAGAGATCCCAGGGGTAAATTTGCGATTTCCCATCCACGCATTCAGATTTCGCTTGAAGAGGGTCAGCGAGGGGCTATGTCTAACATGAATTGGGATTCTATTCCAGAGTGAGGGGAGCCTCTGGGAAATGAATCTGTCCCTCCAGCATGTCCTATTTATTTTTGTGCTGAGGTTTAGGTCCCTGGAGTGTGTAGCTCTGAGGGACTTGGATTTTTTGAGGTGGAGCATGTCCATTAATTCTGGGTTTGACATGGCTTTGTACTTCAGGCATAGATTGCCTCTGAGTAGGCGGGTAAGCAACTGAGTAGAGCTGGAGTTTCTTTAGTCGAGCTGCATAGGACATCTGTTTGTAGCCCATGATCCTCTTGGTGAGGTACTTTTGGGGTCTCTCCAGTTGCTGCAGGTGTCGGATAAGGTACATCCCAAAGGGGGCATTGTATTCAATTATGGGCCTGATGAGTGATGAGTAGAGGGGCACAATGACCTCTCTTGATCTAGATGCAAACCCTTTCGTGATAAGGTGGACTATACAGAAGGTCTTTCTAACCACTTTGGCAACGTGATTATCAAAGGAGAGATTACTATCTACGTTGGTCCCCAAATCTCTAATTACTTCTTCCGTACTTAATGGATTACCACCTATGTGGTAATTTGTGGGCACCTTGTTTTTCCCAAAGGGGATGACTATGCACTTTTTAGCATTTAGCTTGAGGTCGTGGCTCTGGCACCAAGCATCCGTCTCTGTGAGACCCTTTTGGAGGATGCTTGTGTCAGCTGGAGATTCGATTATGGCCCCCAGTTTGCAGTCATCTGCAAACTTTGTCAGCCATAATCCCCCTGTGTTACCCTGAACCTTAGAGAAGTATATACCGAACAAGAGAAGTCCCAGAACTGAGCCTTGTGGGAAGCCACTTGTAACTGATTTGGATTCAGACATTTTCATTATTTTAATGGTCAATAATTCATGTCCCCTACCCTGAAAATGATGCAATTTTGTGTAGATTTTATCTGCAATACTCTGATTTCTTTACTCAGGTAAAATCATTTAGCCCATAATAATAATCTACATTTTTTTTTATTCTTAACTCTTGTGAAACAATGCACAGGCTGCGTTATTTATGAATATTCATATTGCATATATTAATGAATAATTTACATTATTCTCATAACAGATATTTTTTTTATTTACATGTTCTTACTGGTTAAGATGCAGTCATATCAGCTAGTCTATAACTATCCAATAGATTTTAGCTAGTATATATACTTAGATCCCCAGGCTAGTGTACCTCCATCTCCCTCTTACTTACCCAGAGTAAACACTCCTACTTTACTGTCTGACAGTGGACTTCTCTTTGTCTTTTAAGTCTCATTATAATACTACATCGCACAATGTTATTCTACTGCACAATTTTAAGGTGCTTCATCTTTGTAAATGTATAATGCACCCTTTTTCAATCCTGCTCATAGCTGATGTACAGTTTAAAGTTTTTATTATCTGAGTTTTTATTTGATGCAATTTGTATCTTGTTTTTTCTGTCATCCTAGTTTTATTTGATGCAATTTGTACAGAGTTATTCTTCTGTACCTTTGAAAATGTACTTTATTAGGTATGTTATATGTGGAGCTTTTCTCCCTGGGCCTCTGCTGAAAAAGTACTTATGTCCAGTTGGACTTTCCCAGTAACCAAATGTAAAATAAATAAATCCTAGAAATGCATTATTAGCTACTATATATGCTATTCATTTGCATTACTAGAAAAAACTAAAGATCTTATTCGATTTTTTTACTTTATACTATTTATAGTTATAAAACTTCATGTATACCTCTATTTATGTATATTATTAAATTTTTTTGTGCATTAATTGTATTTCAGAATTCCCATAAATTTTCTACCAACCTGTCTATCTTTCTATTCTCCAGTATACTCAGTTTTAATTGTTGTAGAAATAAATATGTGTGCACCCATAAACACACATTTAAATATGTATTTTTTAATTTAATGTTTGGAGATTTCCTTCTTAGGTTGTACTGAGCAATATAGGAAGCTTCCCGTTGATCTGCTCCAAAATGAAATTCATAAAAGGGTTCATGATATTCACAGCTTTAGAAGATATTCCAATATTGGGATGCATCTGCTTCAAAACTGTATACGCATAATGTATTATTTTATTTATATAGTGCATTTGATTACTGGGAAAATTTGACTGGTCAGTAAAACTGGTCAGTGGAGGGCTGGGGAGAAAAGCACCAACTGATATTATAAAGAGATAGCAAACATTTCTGATAAGACAAAAGGAGTAAAATACAATTCACATTTACACACAGTGTGCAGGGCTATATTCACATTGCAATTCATAGTATAAAGAGTTTCATTATCATTACATTACATCACTGACAGTAATGGATGTGTACATGCAAACCACTTAGATTCAGGGAAGGAGAACAATGCAATCATACAAACAATATACATGGCTGCATTTGCAATATACAGCATTACTTCTCATTACACCAATTAACAGTGGTGGATATCTGTGTGATATTGTTTCTAAAAATGAGCCTACCCTAGTAGGATTAATGTATTAACAGATCCTAAGTATGTACATATATTATTAAACAGACAAATAAGTAAACAAATAAATGCATATTGCAGAAATTTGATTCACTCCTGCTTTTCAATCCTCGAACAAGTCTACTGGAACCTTTGCAAGATAAATCCTTTATTCACTACTTGAAATATGACCTCTGAGCTGCAAAACATGGAAATGGAGATATACATTGGGGATGTGAGCACTCTTTCAATCGCTACAGTAATGTACGTATTGTTACAATGGTTAGTGCCACCGCTAACACCCCAAAACTCCATATCATATAAGGATTCATAACTTACTTTCCTAAAGGATAGCTCCCTCATTCATATGGTCCAAAACTGTTAGCCTGTTCTGCAGTTTATACACTTCTTAATTCTGGCCTTTGTCTACCCTTTTCCAGAATATTGCCATACATAATATTGTTTAGTACACTGAGATCTGCGTCAGAGTCCAACATTTCAGTAACTATTCCCCAGTATTCCTTAGAAAATACTCAAGGCATTTCAGTCTTCAAATCTAATTCCTGTCATACTTCACCATCCACTGTCAGGTATTTTCCCATAATTCCTACAGTGACAGTTGTTCAACTGTGGCTGCAGTGCTAACGTGTTTTAAGGTTTATCTCCAGAGAAAGCAATCCACTGTCAATGAAGCTTTTTTGCATGATTAAAAATGGAAAACCACTTAAAACTTGAAAAACCCAAAAAGTTCACAGCCACACGGAACCACTCAACAAATTAAATCCAGTGATATGTTTCTTCAAAAGAACAACCAATGGACTCAATTAAAATATATAAAAACAAGACCACTATTATTGAATATAAGATACACAAAAGTAAAATGGTAGAGTAAACAAGCACTTCAGTCCTTCTCAGTAATTAGACTTATTCACAGTTCATACATCAGTACTTCATCACCACTTAACTAATAAATTCTCTCCTCCTTAAATTTGATAGGTTAATTAAGTGCAGAAAGGGATATATCCTGCCATTCCATCTATGCCTATTTTCGATATAGTTTAATTAATATTGTTCATAAAAAATTGCAAGAAGATGAAAAATAGAAAATAAAAAAATGAAATAAATTCAAGAAAAAGGGAAACAAGTTAAAATCCAGTATCAAAAAATTGTTTGCATATATGCAAAAAGTCCCACCAGTGTATACATAACCAAAAATAAAGATATGTGTGTATTTTAGATACATAGGAATGATTTGTGTAAACCTGAATATACTTATAAACTGATTGATTGTTGTATTAGTATGTTCTTGTTCATCACCCCTTTGGTCCTTTTAATAATTAATCAATGAATTATTTATTAAGTGCTTAAGCAAGTTAAAGACATGTGGTCATTCAACCCATTCAATCCAGCTGCATCTGTTTTTAGTTGCCATTTGGCTTCTTTACACTCTAATTTTATTTTGGTTGAGCTTCCTCTTAAATCATTTTCAACAACATCAGTAACAGAAAAATGATGTGTCCCCTTCATTGTGTTCTGTATACCTCAGAGGGCACTGGAATAATTTTTATTTGTTATATCCCTATTGTGTTCATAAGCACATTCCTTTAGACATCTCTCCATTTTCTCTATAAAAAATGAAGGACTATTCACACAGAGTGCAACATAAATCACCATGTTAGCCTCACAGTTGTATCTTTTAGGACAGGAAACTTTCCCATATCCATAAATATTTGCAGATGCTCTGTCAATGATGTTACTACATTGAGAACATCTCCTACATTTTTTCTTACCAATGTTACCACCTTTTTTCTTTTGCATGAACTTAAACAATTCCACAGAATTTCTAAAAAGTTGAAATAATTCCTCCAACCTGTCCTCTTTATCTGTCTAGAATAATACAAAATCATCTAGGTATCACCCATAGAATGTCCACGAATTACAAAATTGAGAATTGAAAACAAAATTATTTTCCCAAAAAGCAAGGACAATATTCACAAAAATGGGGGTGCAAGCTGCTCCCATTACTACCCCCATTTTCTGTTTAAAAGTGGCTCCCTCAAACCAGATGAAATTATTGTCCAAAACTAATTCCATTAGTAATCTAAGAACTTTGATGGTATTATTGCCTAGATGCCCCCTAGAAATGAAATATTCCTTAAACCACTTAAGGCCACATTGATGTGGGATAACTGTAAACAGATATTTTATATCTATAGTTACAGAAATAAAAGTGCTTTTTATACATGTCAGCATGTATCTTAGCAAGATAATCCCAAGAGTCTCTTAAAATGTGCCCCTCATCTTGAAATACATTTTTTACTTTGTGGTCAATAAATTTCACCATCCCATAGGTCTTCAATCTATTTGCATCAATGGGATGCAATGGTGAGTTGTATGGATTTTTATGAATTTCTGGTATTCAAAAAATTCCTAGGATATGTGAGAAATCCTCTTGTAAGTAGGAATATTCAATGTCAGTAATTTGTCCTTGTATCAAAAGATCATATAAAGTGGAGTGAATTTTAGAGCATGCTATATTCAACTCATTAATGGAAATCTCCTCATATTTCTCTGGAAACAGAAGCCTTTTCATCTTAGAATTGTAATCTATGATGTCCATGACCACAAGCCCTCCCCTCTTATCTAGTTTTATTATTCTAAGATCTTTGTTACCACATAAATCATATAGTAACTCCATTTCACATTTTTCATGTTATTATCATTATTATAGTCTGTGGTATGTATATTTTTTAATCTATTCCTAATACCATTTTTCACACATTCTCTCAAGTTATACCTGGGTATAAAGGGGGGGGGGTTGTATAGGCTCAGCTTTTTGAAACCCTCATCTACCTGGGATATGCTATCAGCTTCCCCCATAGGACAGCTAAGTTCAACTTTCTGATGAAAAACTTTAAATCAGTCAGAGTCTTTACGAGACTCCCCCTTCTTGTAGGTACAAATGTAAGCTCTTTTTCTAACAAAGAGGCACACTTTTCACTTACATTATTGTACTGAAATTGTAGATTTTAAAGTCACCCTTTTGATTAATTATTACTGTTAAGGGTTCCTTGTATTGTATTTCTTATTTCCTCCCTTTTTCTTGGGATGAGAAAAAGAGGGTCTTATTTTATATATTTTAATTGGGTCTGCTGGCTGTTCATTTGAAGAAACAAAACAATTGATTTAATTTGTTGAGTGGGTCCATGTGGCTGTGAGCTTTCCGGCTTTTTTGTATAATTATTATGCCCTCTCTTGCTCCTGAGAAGTTCCTGGACTAAAATAATGAACTCTAATTTGCAATCTAATTATAAAACAAAACATTTTTTACAAAAGCAAATTTTAACAGCCTTGATTTTTATATAATGTATTTAAGTTACAACAGAAAATGGCCACATGTTGCCTGTCAAAATAAAACAAATTTTACCAAAATTAGTCATTAACATCATATTTTATTTTGGTCTCACCCAAAACAAGTGCATCATTAATGATGTATAAAACTCATTCTAGAGTCTCAGTGAGTTATGCAATACCTCTCTGGAAAACTTCAGTTGCTGAAGAAATGCCTAAGGATATTTTCAAAAACATTTTCCACATAAAAATATACTCTAGCTTTATGTACTAAGTTTTTCATTGCAGCATTGTTAGTTGGCATGGACTAGCTTTGCAGCTTTTCAGCACAAATGTGTGATTTGTCTATTTTACAAACATGTGAAATTGTTGCCTATGCTACTCTACAAATCCTGCTTGCAAAATCTACATAAATCCCTGACTTTTTGAGCATATAAATTAGCACGCATCCTTCTGGCATGTACCTGTGAAAGTTGACTTTAATGACTATGCATTTTCCTCCAGTGCTTGGACACTGCACTTGTACAGTGTATATGCATTTAATCATCACCAAATACTCATACTTTCTTCCTAAAATACTGGGTTTTTGAAGTGACATAATTTGAAGTGAAGGATTGTAGGACTTGCTTTGAAAGCATAACACAGTTTTTCCTAACCGATTGGTATTAGCTTATGGCATGAATAAGTTAGAATTGCATCTCTTGAGCCTTTTTTCCTATTACCTACAAACTCAATTCTCTAATTGTATTTTTACACAAGATGGTACATAGAACATGTTAAGTTTGTTAGTGGTGCTATCATTAACAGACAGCCTTAGCGGTGCTATCATTAACAGACAGCCTCACCACTGATTTCTTTTGCAGCAACATTGCCATGTTTCTGCCCTTAATGATATGACATTTTTCGGTTTACTTTTTCCTGCTATGTGTACTAACCATCAAACTTCCTATCAGCCATGACTACTAGTTCCACTGTCCTGTGTATTCCTACAGAGTGAAAGAACTCACCTGATGTGGCAATTCTACAAGCAGGCATGTGACTTGAGCTGTCACTGGCATCCTGACAGTGAAGGTATATTTATTACTGCTGGTTGTAGCCCCTTCTCTAAAGGAAAGTTACCAGCATCCCCAAGGGAGTTACCATGTCCTTACCATGTGACTGCTCCCATACACCTATTTACAGGGTGCTGAGGTCATAGCATGGTTACCAAGTATCTGCCCTTGAGCTAGCATAAGCATTGCCAAAAATTCTCTAAAGGATTGTGGTATTCGATGGTCCCAGTCTGCTCCTCTCCACATACATGCCTATCTTTTCTGCACCAGCTCCAACAAGACACCTGAGATGCTGAAAGAACTGAGGTCACCTGGGCCATAGTCAGAATTTTTTCTCTCTGGACAATGTAGTTAGCCTGACATGACATGATTTATTTCATAACATCTATGATATTCACCAATACATAATTTTCAGCTTCAGAATTAGTGATTAAACAGTCAAATTCTATTTACTTGAATAACTTACAAAGTTTTCTTTCTTCATTATATTGTTTAAGCTTTAATTTGCACATTTCTGGTAACCACACAATGAGCAACATGGTAGCAGTTTAAAATAAACTATTTTCAGATGCATCAAAATGGCATTGCTGTTTTGCCATTTTACTGCCATGTAACTTTTAAACTGTTTCACATTATCATATGTACAAGCAGATTCTTTCTGCTTTATGTCCCAGTTAAAGCTTATACATGCCTAGTTTATTTCCAACCTATCTCATCTTCATTACTTTTTCTGCTCTGTACAGATTTCCTATTTAAGTGTTGAATCTGATTTATGCTGAAGTTTACTTCCTAATTTATTAATTTTATGCAAGAGAGACAAGTCTATCTTTGAATAATAGTTAATGCAGCTTTCAAAACTCACAATCTCTGTCCCTGTGACTCATCTCGATTATATACGCATCAGCATATTCTTATGGTCATCGATTACTAGTAAAAATAAATGAATCATGTATGCCAGATTGTTGTTGTGGTCACATTACTGTTTAGATCTGTCTTTTATGACTGTTAAAACAGTTTGTTGCATTTCAGTAAAAATAATTGTTAGTAAATACGTTAATGGCATCATCTTCAGCAAGGTGAAGTCATGTGGCTACTAGAGCTTCCTTACTTTTCTCAGCCATCCTACATGCAATGCAAAACAGATCAACATTTTGCAGATGCTGTTTCTAGTTTTCTTTCAAACGTTTCTAAAGAACCAATATTAATTGTCAATTTAGTTGTAGGATAAATGCCATGATAAAAAATCCATTGTTTACAAAGTATGATGTTGGTTTCAACATTTGCACAAAATTCCAGAACTTCACAATTGTAAGTAAATAAGTAAGCTGATTTTTTGTCAGAGAAGCTTCTATGTTGTGCTGGGTTTTGTGTATTATTATTTCATTTTGTTGCACTAGTCTTCTTGTTTAATTTTGCCTATTTTGACATCAGTAACACTAAAATCAATGCCAGTTTTGTTTTCAAGTTTCATCTAGTGACAGTCTGAAGACAAACTTCTTATTTGTTTTTTGGGGTTCAAATGTGTGTACCGGTTAGCAGTCCTCGTCCTTTCATTTGAATACTGGTGCACACTACATGATAAAGAATTGAACTGGGACAGGCTACAATAAAGTTTAGACTACTTCTGAATACTATACCAGGCAATATGTTTCGGGTATTTTTCTGTAATGTTCTAAATAATATGATGTTGTTATAATATTGTTGTATTAAAGGCACAAGGCAGCAATCTAATGCAAATGGGTAGTTTACTAAAATGGTAGCAACTAAAAAAGATGGAAACTATATGACAATATGATCAACTATTTAAAGGAAAACTAACGCATAATATACATATACAGATGCATGCACACAAAAGTAGACCATAAATACACAGGAAGTGCCACTACAAAAAATTGTACACATTTATTTA
This sequence comes from Protopterus annectens, assembly GCF_019279795.1. Classification (NCBI taxonomy): domain Eukaryota; kingdom Metazoa; phylum Chordata; order Ceratodontiformes; family Protopteridae; genus Protopterus; species Protopterus annectens. The sequence goes on along the minus strand of NC_056743.1, from coordinate 763,058,528 downwards.
TTTATTTATATTTAAAAATATTTTTCTGAAAATTCATTATGTTTTATTGTGTAAGAATAAAGCTGTTTTCAGACCCTTTTCATCCATACATAGTTTCAGTAATGCAATTATAAAGTGCAGGAGCATGGTCCTCTCCAAAACAAAAGGAAAATAATCAGTCAAAGTAGAGAAAAAATTAGCATGCATCCACAAACTCTTTGAACAAATACTCATATACATTGTTATGTCACTTAGCAGCATCTCAGAAATACAAGCCCTGATCATAGTCTAGTAAAACACATTAAAGAAGCCCATGCTTCATCTAGGATCATTGTTCTAGCTGCTCTATCACTGTACTGTCAAAGCAGCTGAAAACTGATAAAGATTTAGGTCACTGTTCTTAGCTGTTTCAAAAGCTTAAAGGTAGAGTAGCTTGAAGGGTGGTCCATAGGGTCTGGATATGAGATGTATATGAAGCACATACTGCTTCTTTGTACTACTGTGCTTCAAAAATCCCAAAAGTTTTCAAATGAGCAACAGTTAAGGTGGAGAAAAGAGGATGGCTACCCCAAGTGTGAGATATTTAAGGAATAACCGATGACATGGTGTGGTATATTGAAGATTTACCCATGGTTGGTGTGGTTTAATCATGAGGACAAAGCCCGAGTGATTAAATAAAGCCAACCATGGGTAAATATCAATCTACCACAACCACCGAGTTTGTTATTTCTACTATACAATGATATAATTTAAGAAAAAAAATACTTACTTTTCTTAAATAATGTCTTTGTATAATGGCACATTACTGTTCTTCCACGGCTGGTGGTAAACTGTTGTATTGTTTTGATGTACTGTGTATGCATATGGGACTTGCGTTCCCACACATACCCAGTACATCAATGCTTTGTAAAGGAAGCAACAGAGAAAATAAAGTCTCCGTTGCTCCATTTTTTTTGTTTTTTATTATTATTATTAAAAAAAAGTTTGGGCTACTTTAGGAGTAGGAGAGAAAGACAGAATGGAGGAAATGCAAAGAAAATCAGGTAACTGTCTTTAGTTTTAAATAATGTACCTGATTTTCTTTGTATTTCCTCCATGCTGCCTCTTGGGTATGTCCATAGTATGGACTTTATTTATTTATTTTTTAATTTTTGTTGAAAAAAGAAATACAAGTTTTGGAATATACAAACAGAAAGAAGCCCGAGTGACTGGACCTTTTTCCATTGGTATATTATGGGATTTACAACAGGCACGCTGGTTGGGCTGGCCAATCAGCATGCATGTTTTTGAATACTAATGGACATTTATAATAGTGGAATAATCTGTAATTGCTTATAGAGCACAAGCTTAAATGTATGCTCAAGCACTCTCACAGACAGACACACACATACAAATCTCTCTTCTCTCTCTCTCTCTGTATATATATATATATATATATATATATATATATAGTTGACAAAACAAATGAGCAACACAAAAATGAGAGACAAAAGCTCAAATGTCTGACTGCACATTTGTGTGAAATACATTTGGTTAAATTCAAGTGCTATTTAGTGTAGGTATATAGGACTGTGCAGGAAAATGAAAGTTTGACTGAAAAAAATGTGGTGTTTGCAAGAATGTGCAAGATTCTGTTATAGCGAGTAATATGTTTGTGTAAGTTTTTGTAGGTTAGAGTTAGGGTTAAGTAAGAGGACAGATTTTGGTATTGTGCGTGTTTTGTGCCCTTTTGTCTTGATTTGTGGTACTGTTAGGGAAAGGGTTTTTGTAATGCCATGTGTATGCTTGGGTTAGGGTCATGAGTAGGGTTAAGCTTAGCACACACAGGACTTCCAAGATGGTTGTACACTGATCAATATCTTAATTTCAGGTTTCCCAGTGTCAAAAATAAAAACTGAGAGATGAAGGGTAGTTATTCAGGTCTATATTATAATGAAGAAAGTTCAGAATTTCAAATGCTCACATAAGCAGAAATTCAGGAACTCGATGTTGTTATTTTTTTACTGCAGTACAGTGAAAACTAGAATATTTGCCCTTTCCTCACTGTAGTGCAATCTCAGGTTTGGAATATATATTTAGTGGGGGGTGTGGGTGTCACCCCCCCCCCCACAATAGTGATTTAGAGTTCTTGAATTTTTGCTCATGTGAATGTTCACAATTCTGAACTTTAATCATTATAATATAAACCCAGTAATTCTGGCAGTTTTAGTAAAATTTTGTTACTGGCTAGTAAGTACACTGCCTGGATGCTAGCAAAGAAGTCATTTTAACAGCCTGAAAGAAAATCAGCTAGAAAAGTTGAAGAAAAAACACTGACTGGGAAGAATCCTGCCGCTGTTCTGGAAAAAGCAATTCAAACTCCAGCTTTGTTACAAGAGATGGCTTCCAGTAATTTAGAGCTAAAAATAAATCAAATGTGATCAGCACTGATTAAAATAAATGAAACATTAAAGGAGTATTTCAACTCAAATAAAAGGCTGGAAAAATTAAATATGCTTTAAACAATTATTCAGATGAACTGATAAAACTACAAAGATAAGAACTTGAAATTAAGAAAGAGCTGGATGAGTATGAGACTGCTCAAGAAGAGCTTTTTATAAAAAGCATAGAATAAAGACAGAGCACACAGAGAAAACCTAAGATTTCCTGCTATACCAGAGAAACTAGAGGGAACAGATTGTTTTAATTTAATGAAAAGTCTCTGAATGGTCAGAAACGAAAGCGGTTGATTTTAAACCGTTTATTTCTTTGAATGAATAAATAGTTAATTGTTTAAATACTTTTATTTTTTTATTTGACTCGTTCCTTGGTCCCTAGATTTATTTTTGGATTAGTTTTTGCTTTTTTGGTCTACTTGTTTGTTGTTAATTTTATGAAAGCACAGATGAGCAACTAGACTGGCATTCCACAGTAGGATTTGTTAACTGTAATGGCACATTGTATACATGGTCCAAACCTTGCCACAAGAAAGCAGCCAAGACCTGCATTAGTAAAAATGCAACCAAACCAGCAGAAAGAGTCTATCCTGACAAAACTGTGGCAGAAGGGCAAAATAATAAAAATTAGAGACAGTAGAGTGTTTGTGGAAAATGATTATTCATTTCACATCAGGCAGAACAAAAGCAAATTTATCTCAGCAAAGAGGGAATGTCATGAGACATGACTGAGATTTGAGCTGCTGTATCCAGCTTTTGTCTTCAGAATATTGTTTTTCTGGAGGATCAAAGTCATTTTTAATGTAGAACAGCCTAAGAGAAAACACAAAAGTTTTCCAACAAAATGTGAGCCATCAAACAGAAGAGGATGCTACTTCTCATTCTTCTGATAATAAAGCTCATAAAAAGACTTTGCCTTTGAAAGTTTTTACAATGTTCCAAAGTAAAATGCTTGAGAATCAAAAAAGAAAACCCACTAGATTTGACTACAGGAATTGAGAGTTGAGCCAGAGTCTGGGGTTGGGATATACAGATAAAGAGGAAGAACAGCAACACTGAATTTAACGAACATATGTGAGGTTATAAAGCATCAACCACATTTGTAAAATATAGCTTTACAAGAAAAAGTGGCTACAAAAGATTGGACTTTTGTTGACATTGTTAAACTTGTGGGAGACTGAAAGGCATATACTCAACTTCATATCATTAATACTTGAAAGGACACTAAAAGAGAAAAATAACTATTAAAACAATTTTTGTTCTTAATATATGTAAAAAATCATGATATAAATAGCATGTTAAATAGTAGATCATTTTCAGTGATTGTTGTATATGATAATATCAAAATAAACAAGTATTTTTTGTTTTAAGAAATGTGGGCATTACTATATAAAAACAGAAGAAACTAAAATGATACGTTAAGCTAATATGTAGTAAACTTTGGTTGTTGGGGTGGGTAATGGGATATAAAAGTGCTCTGTTTGTAATTTATGTAGAGCTAAGATGTTATCTTACTTTTGCATAGGTAAATGTGCCTGGATTAATGCTCTTGGCTTTATCTTACAAGTCCTTTGTGTAAGCATGCAGGATTTTTAAAAACAAGAGAAAACTATGAATGTAATGAAAAGTTTTGCTTTGGTAAAGAATTGCTTAGTGTGATTAGATAAGTCTACAGCTGAAGGCAGCTGTACATTCTGTTATGTTTCCATGGAGACAAGCTGACTACCCTGTGCAGTCAATAAATCTCAAGAGTTCTGTCTATTGTTTGCTAAAGGAATCGTAAAATTAAAAGGTACAAGGACAGACAGCTCAGCAAAAAATAAAGTTTAAAATTATTGTAAGTAAGTAAGAGTCAGCAGCTTTTCTGGTACCTAAATACATTGATGCATTTGCTAGTATGGTGTATAATTTAGTTTTATTTAAAGACAGGAAGTGCACTTTTTCTTAAGGCTAAAAGTTAATGTTTTCTGAAAGCATACAAGCTGTTTTTCACATCTGGGAGGGGAATAAAGATAAGACAAGAACATGTAGCATTAAGAGTAAGTAGGAGCACAAGCTGTACCATGTACCTTAGCATGGATAACCTTAATTTTAGGGTAGGTAATGCCAGTGGGTGCAGCTGTTGATTTGGGACCATTATTCCTATCAAGAGGGTTAAAATTCATTATTTGAAGATGTATATAATTTTGCGTGTTAGTTTAAGTTAATGGGTTATGGAGGCATTCTGTTTAAGGGTTTTCATTATAACAAAGTGTTGCAAAATGTGACACAGGTTCAAATGGAGATGACAAGAAACAACTGTATTAAAGATCATTCTCCCAAACATTAGTGGGTGCATGCAAAACAAAATTTGGAAATAGACATTTTAAAAAGCTGTCATATATATTAGATGAGAATAATAACTTCTTATCATAATGGCTACAATATCCATATTATTTTGGAATGAATAGCTTGACAGGTATAGACAAAAGGTAACAGTGAATAAAACAAAAACAAAAAACTAATGCCCAGGTAACAGCAACAAGGCAGGAAAAATCAACAATAAGCAGCACTCATTTTTATCAAAAAATTAAGCACTTTCATTCATTCAAAGTTATAACTAGACTTCTTTAGAACTAAATGAATCACTCAATGAACCTTTTTAAATTACAGAGGCAAGCCTTGTATTAGTAAATATGTAACCAAAGCAGTAAAAAGTGTTGATCCTTACAAAACCGTGGCTGAAGGAAAGGGAACAGAAAGTAGAAGGGCTTGTTGCTAAACTTAGGGAGCCTATGACAAGAAAAAATAACCAGAGATATTGTAGAGGTATTAGAGATATTATGGATTTTTAATGACAATTTGTATAAAGCAGATATATGTGGTAATCAGGAAAGAGCAAATATTGAAGATTTAAGTAGTCCAAGGTTAGAGATAGATGAGTCTCAACCATTAACAGTTATCCATTTTCAATTATTCTTGAATCCAGTTAAGCATTTAGTGCTCCACTTCACAACTTCTCATTCTTTCTGAAGTCTTCCTTGAGGAAAAGAATGTAAAAATCTTAAAACTGCATTAAGCAACTTTGTGTATTCCCTATTGAAATGTTGGCCCTTGAAATGCCAAGTGCCAACAAGCTGAAAAAAAAGGACTGAAAACACAGTAGGAGTAAATTTTGAAAATCACTCTTCTCCTTTAAACTTCTTTTTGCATGGTGGGGAAAGCTCCCAAACTTAAATATACCAACTCCAAGATTACCATACCTTGAAGAAAAGGGAATATTCCAAGAGATGGCATCTTGGACTTAGTATATGCAAGTCCAATCTTTGGCCATTCAGTCTCCATATTTTGTGACTCGCTGTAGTGGTGCCTGACATTTCAAATAGTTACCACCCTTGAGTCTTGAGTCTTCATATTTTGTCAAGGTTGCCTGATGATGCCTGGAAACATGGGAACACCCACTGTTTCACCTTTGTACAATGCAGAAGTTATTATATCACAGAATTGTCATTACCTCCTTTGATATGTAACCATTGATATTGCTCCTTTTTCCTTCCTATACCCATTGGAGTCACACACATGTCCATGCTAAGACCACTACGGTTTAACTTGTCAATGACCTAAACACAACAGCCAAAGAGGCCACCATAGTACAATGCACAAACAACTCCACTCTAACATGTACTATTAGGAAACACTAGTCATGCTCTAAGCACTCACCTGGGAATCCTTCTCTGTAGAAGCTTGGCTCCACAACTCACAGCTCCACCTTAATCAAAGAAAAAAAAACTAAACTACTATTGTTCAACCCCAACTCTGACACCTTCCAAAAACTATATTTAATGTACTGTCATCCAACAAGACAATAGAGAAATGGTATCCCACATTTTTGATTTCCACCTTCAGCAAGCCATAATGAAGGCAGAAGACACACCAAAAATAGGCTGCATCTGTAGAACAAAATACTACCTCACTGACTCAGACAAAACAACTATTTCGTTTCTACTTCCACCCTATTATATGCCTCTCCTATCCTAACCAATCTCAGCTCCTCTCTATCATCCAGACTACAGCAATGCTACAATAAAGTATCCAAATTCACAATCAACGAACAATATAGATCACATCACTTCCTCTCTAAAACAACTGAACTGGCTCAAACTACTTAATTCTCTTTTGTACTCACAATTAATTAATAACTTCAAACAACAGCACAACCCTAAAAGATGCCCATCTCTTCATTCCATCCTTTAACCTTGCAGTACTAACACACCTCTACACTCCACACTGATAAATCATTACTGCCCATAACTAAATTTAACAACAATGCAGGATACTCCCTGTATTCACACTGCATTGTTAAAAGGTGGAATACCATCCCATTCCATTTAAGAATAGTCTGCAGCCTGAAAGACATTATATGCCAACTGAAGCAACACCTGATAGATAAATGGCTGTGCACCTGCACCTCCCCTGGATAAACTGGTACTAATATAGCAATATAAAGTTGTGCCATAACTGTCTGCTCCACAAAACTTAATATACTATTATCATAACTATACCTTCCTCTACCATTTCATCTCCTTTATCTTTCTTGCACCTCCTTCATCCTTCCTTTCTCTGGGCTGCTGTAACTCTTTCCCTTATCTTCCTATGTCCTAAATTTTGAACAAGTCTTTAAAGTAGCACATATTCTTACATAAACTTGGCAATCTATGCATAATGATGATATTGCAAACCATATACCTCCCTGTATTTAAAAAAAGTGTATTTATATGCAACACATATAACTGTTATTTTTAATAGAAGCTGTTTGTAAATGTAACTAATGTCAAGGATGTCTGAATAATGGAATTGTTGATCATGAATGAAACAATGCAAATGACGTCCATAATGTCTGTATAATGGAGATTTCCTTCTCAGGCCACTGCTGAGTCAGACTTTCCCAGTAAACAAATGTCAAACAATCAACTAACTAACTAACAAACTAACTAACTAACTAAATAACATAACCAGATTGAACATAAGCATTTTCTGATAGATTTCAGCAGTACCAAACCGTGTCTTGCCCTGAATACAAAATGCAGGATATAATGATAGTGCATTTCTGTTAAACCAAAATCACATGCTTTGCCATGGACTGGCATCCTCTCTGGCACTGATTTTTTTCTTTCTGTGCTGTACCCACTAAGTGCCTTGCCATGACAAATTCTGCCTATGTTGGAATCCTACATTAAATAAAGCATGTATCAGGGAATAAATAAAGTCATATATATATAGGTAGCTTCTCTTCCTCTCTCGCTTTTTGTTTGCATTAAAATGCAATGCTTTTATTAATTTCAGAAATAAAAAAATGGGGATGGAAAGAAAGGGTATTGTGCAAGCAAAAGTGATGGGGAGCCCCATTTTGGTTTAAGGTTAAACATACACTTATAAAGAAGTAATTCCAAACATCAACAAGAGCACAAACTGTCTAAATTAAATATAATGAATACTGCATTCAGTACCAAACTCCAAATGCAAATATATATGCCAATTCCATCTAATCTATATTTGCCTTCATATAACTAGCAGTCCATTGAATTCCCTCTAAAAATGTTGCTATCTTTCTGAATTAATTATAAGAACTTCCCAGTAAACATTTCCCAAAATTGGGAAGCAGCAGTCAAGGATGCTGCTTGAAGGCTAGTATCTGGTTGATTCTGCTCATTTAATAGAATTCCTATCACTGTAGGTAAGGCCAGCATTTAGGTGAAATGGAATGAATAATTTCACTCATGATATTACAGATAAGGAAATTGTGTGTAGGAAGACCTTCTACATTGCCCACCTTATCATGAAGGGATTCTCATCTAGATCAAGGGAGGTCATAGTCTCCCTTTACTCATCACTCATCAGACCAATGATTGAGTACAATGCCCCATTCGGGATGTATCTGACCCGACACTTGCAGCAGCTGGAGAGGCCACAAAAGTTCCTCACCAAAAGGATAAAGGGTCTCAAAAATCTGTCCTATGCTGCCCGACTGAAAGAACTCCAGCTCTATTCAGTCGCTTACCACTTGCTCAGAGGTGACCTTTGCCTAACATACAAGGCCACGTCAAACCCAGATTTGATGAATATGCTTCACCTCAAAAATCTAGATCCATCAGAGCCACAAGGGCGGAGACTTAAACCTCGACACGGCTATTAATAGGACGTGCTGGAGGGATAGATTCATCACCCAAAGACTCCTATGCTGTGGAACAAAATCCCGGTACATGTGAGGCAGAGCACCTCGCTGGCCTTGTTCAAGAGAAATCTTGACCAATGGATGGGAGATCGCAGATATACCCCAGGGATTACCTCAGTGTCACTGCTCGACAGAGGCACAGCAAAATAATGGGTATAGTTCCCCATACTAAAGGGGTGGCGTAAGCCACAAAACGATGGGCTAGGCTTGTAAATGCCCTCGGGCAGATAGCCTAGTATGAACCTATGAACCTATGAACCTATGAACCTATGAACCTATGAACATTCTGTGTTTGTGCCATCTATTTGATCAGGCCAGGAATTGTAAATTTACTGTCAGATGGAGTAAAATGAAGTTTTGTATGATACATTCCATTTGTACTTTAAACCATGTGTATTCCAGGTATATTGTAGTGGTTTGAATTTTTTTTTCACATCCACGAGTTTCATATTCTCAAGACAAGAAGACTAAGAACACAGTCCCACTAGTTTTCATTGGAAAGCTTAATTGAGTTACAGTCTAGAAAAATACATTTTTCCAAATTGGAGAAATAAGAAGATCCAGTTTATAAATGGTGAAAAGAGGATATTAAATATTTGTGCACTATATGACTGAGTCAATATGTTAAGATTTGAACTGAGGTGTTTTAGTATTGTGGCTAATAATGCAGATGGTATTTCAATGTTCGTGGCTTGGTTAAGGTTAAACACAAAATTTATATGATTAAATATTATAGTAGAGAAACATTTTCCAGCTAGATGACACATTATATTCAAGTCACAAAACATGGGCTTGATATTTACACTTTGAGCAGATAATCTGAGATCAGGGGAAATGTAAATTACCTTTTTTACCTAATTTGACAAGTGGATATTGCAGGATAGGCCTTACTATGAGGAGCAGATGGTGCTGTAAACAACATTTTTTGAGGGCAGAGAATATTTGAGCAGAGTTGAAAAAACTATATTCAACCAGTTACTAGGCAGACATGTTATTATTGGATATATCAAAGAAGTAATTTATTGTGGACATCTGATTTATTATTTGTGTTACTTGCACTAAAAGAGGTCCATCTGAGATTATGCATTTGATAAAGCTGACTGGGAATGTCAGCAGTGTATTTGCTTCAATGATAATTTTTAGATTAAACAAATAATAGAAAATGGAATAACTTCTGTTCAGCTCATTAAAGTACTTATTTTGAATATTTTCAGGATTACAAGAAAAAATATTGCTCATCTACTTACCTGTGTAATCAAACTAAGATCTTCCTTTTTCTTTTAGGAGATACTATACCACCTATATTCCATGGTACAATACTAATTAGACTATGTGTTATGCTCATGGTCATTTAGTAAATGGAAAAGAAAAAGGAGACAAACACCCACGTAAGTCAAAGGTTAGGCTATGACTGAAAAGGGAACTTAATGGTGAAAGATGAACTAGCATCACAATCAAGTACCTTTTTCAATCATAGCCTAACCACAGGCTTGTTCCTGAAGAAAGGAGAACAGCAACTATTATTCCCCTCTACAAAGGTGGCCTAGCAACAGACCTGGGGAATTACAGACTCATAAACCTGACCGGGCTTATCTGTAGGGCCCTGGAACGTATTATTATGGACCTCATAAATAAAGACACTGGCAACCTGCAAACCCTGAATCCAACCCAATTTGGCTTCATCAAGGCAAATCCTGCCTGTTAAATCTGATGGATTTCTTCAAAAATGTAACCAGGGCCATTGACAGGGGCAAATGTGTGCACACAGCATACTTTGAGTTGGCAAAGGCTTTCAACACAATCCCACATTCAGACATTACTGATAAACTTAGCAAACTGAATGTAAACCCTTTGTTGTAAGATGGGTTGCCAACTGGCTCATGAACTGGACACAGAATATCAAAGTGGGTGAATTCACATCAACCAGGAGACCTGTCACAAGCGGTGTGCCACAGGGGTTAGTGCTGGATTCCATATTGTTGTTGTCTTTCTGCTTTTTCCCGGTAAGGGGTTGCCACAGCGGAACTCCGGTCCGCTAATGATTGGCAGTAGATTTCTATGAAATGCCGAGGTGCCAGATCGATGCCCAACCTTCAACTAAGGCATGCCCTTTTACGCACGCATGTCTTTTGAATGCTACTCAACCGTGGGGAGGACATGCAGACTCCACACAGAAGGCACTCCCAAGCCATACTGAGAATTGAACGGGAGAACCTCTTGCTGTGAGGTAACAACGCTACCGCTGTCCATACTGTTTGGTATATAATTCTCAGAAGTTCAGGTCAAAACTAAAGGATTGTGGCTGACAAAGTATGGGAATGATTGTAAACTGGATGCAATTATTGAATCCCCAAATTATGTCAGTATACTCCACGAGGGTCTTATGCAGACTAACGACTGGTGCCTTAGGCATGGTCTCAAACTGAATGAAAAGAAATGCATCATCATTCCCTTCAGCACAAACAATGTCCCTTCACACTATCAAATCAACAAGAAAACCCTAAGTACCCAAAAAGTGGTAAAGGCTCTGGGATCACAAGTTGACTACGACCTTAACATCAACCACCATGTGTCTACTGTAGTAAAGAAGTCATTCTATGTAGATCACTTGACTAGTAAAGGCAATGCCTTGAGATCAAAGGTGGTTATAACCATTCTATACTCAACACTAATCCATCCCATAATTGAGTATAATGCCCAATTCAGCATTTACTGTACAAAGCGCCTGCAGCAATTGGAAAGACCGCAGAGGTTTCTAACAAAGATCATTAAGGGACTCCAGCATGTGCCTTACACAGACCGACTCAGGTCCCTGTCACTATACTCTGTATCATATAAACTTCTTAGGGAAACTTATGCCTGGCTTACAGAGCAATTTCAGACCCAAACCTAATGAACTTGCTGCATATCCATAAATCAAATGGGACTAAAGCTACCCACTCCAGGGATCTAAAGATGGTCTGTGACTTAAATAGGACATGCTGGTGGGATAGATTTGTCTCTCAGCATCTTTGGAATAGGCTAACAAGTCATGTGAAACAGAAAACCTCTATGAAACTGCTCAAGAGGAACCTGGACAAGTGGATGGGGCACTGTAAATTCTTACTGGGGATAGCTCCCACAACTCCCCTGGACATGGACAGTCATTACTAAATGCAATCTTGTGTATTGATTAGCATTTCTATGTTATTACATTGGGATGAAAGATCTAGGCTTGAAAAGACCTCCAGGTCAATAGCTTAGCAATCTCATATGATCCTATGATCCCAAAGCTTAAATGTTTCATAATTTCTTTTGGAAATACATGGGTTGCTAGGTCTAGAGAGTGCCTTACAGGCTGTATTAAGGAGCGTTTGTTAGGGCACGATTTAACTGCTGTCTCTGTCCATCAGAGACATAGGTGTCTGACCAGGGGTGAATTTCCAATTTCTCATCCACTGGTCCAGGTTATGCTTGATTAGGGTTAGAAAAGGGCTCTGCTTCACATGGATGGGAAGTCTTTTCCGGAGAATGGAAAGTGCCTGAGAATTATATGCAACCCTCCAACATGCCCTATTTAATACATAAGCAAAGTTTAAATCCTTGGCTGCAGTAGTTCTGATGTTGTTCATTTTGTGGATATGCAAAAGTTCCACCAGGGTGGTATCTAAGGATACATTGTTACAGTCTAAAAAATATAGTTTTCCTAACTGGAGAAGTCTGAAGGAAACAGAGTATAGGAATAAGGCTTTGAGGGAAACTACATAGGTCATTGTGTTCATGACTTCTATTTTTTTTTTTTTTTTTGAGAAACCTGTATAAAAGTTCCAGCTGTTGCCTGTGCCTGGTCAAGTACATACCAATGGGAGCATTATTATGATGGGTCTGATGAGGGCCAAGGATAGTAGCACAATGACTTCTCTGTACTTAGATGTCATGCCGTTACTTATAAGTTGAGTGAAACAGAATGATTTTCTTACTGCCTTACACACATGTTGATCAAGACAGGTTACTATCTGCATGACTCCCTAAATCCTTAACTACTGCATTTACTTTTAGGGGTGTTTTATTGATGAGGTTGTTTCCTGGGGTGGCCATTTTCCCAAAAGGTGCTGTTATACATTTCTTGGCACTGAGTTTTAAGCAGTGTCATTTGTCTGTGTTAGACCTTACTGCAAAATGTTGGTATCTTGGGGGATATCTATAATTGTTCCCAACTTGTAATCATCTGCAGACTTGGTAAGCCAGATATCCTTGACAATGGCCTTGTTTTACGAGAAATTAATGCCAAAGAGGAGTGCACCCAGTACAGAGCCCTGGGGGGGGGGGGGGGATATACTTGGGTCTGGCTTGTTGTGGAGATTATCCTTCCAGTCTTAATCTCCTGGGTCCTATCTGTGTGTCAGCTGACTATCCAGTGTGTAACATCAGGTTTTACTCCTAATTCCATGAGTTTGTTTACAATGCCCAGGTAGGGTATTGTATCAAGTGCCTTAGCTAAGTCAAGTAAGTATTCTGCACCATTTTGCCCTCATCCATTGTCTTGAAGATCTTCTTTAAGAAGTCCATTAGGTTCAGTAGATAAGACCTGCCATTTGCAAAACAGGTTTAGGTCCAGTGTCTGAAGGTTTCCTAGCTCATTGTTAATCATTCCCATGATAACTTTTTCCATGACTTTGCATATGAGACAAATGGTGCATGTCTCCAAAAGGTCTAAATATGAAATACGGGTTTCACTGGACTTGGAGGATGACCTGTAGCTTGTTAGGACATGGTATGGGACTTTGTCTTTGGCAGTCTAGATGTAGAGGAACTCCAGCTCATTATCCTACTTAAACCTCAAAGTATGCTTGTTATCAATATAGATTGAGGGACTTCAACCTTTAGTCACAGCTTGTGGAGTTGCTGGTTTAAATGTGTACAAGGCATTGAAGCCTTGCATTGCTAGGGTATTCTCTATGGTTTTAAACCAAGTCTCAATAACTGCACAGATGTCCGCATTCTCTAGGGTGAGGAGTAGTAACACATTTAGATTTCCTTGCATAGATTTTGCTATGTTAGAAGTTTTGACAATTTGGCATTGCCTAAAAAGGCTCCGTGTGGGAAGGACAATTTATATTTTTTACTGTGGTACTGCACTGATCAATAGTGACAAGTTTCAGGCACAATATTTTAGCCAATATTCCTAAGCCTAGAGAGGACAGATGCAGACCATCCTTTGCAAAGCAATGTGGTTTGTTAAGCATTTCCTCCCACACTGACAAATACTGTATTCTCCTAGAATAACACCAGAAACTAAGCTAATTATTATAGTTAATCATCTTCTGTTTGTGTTGTGGCATCATTCTTAGTGAATATAAAATGCTGCTCAATGTGAGGCGCATGCCAGCTCCATAATGTCTCTCTTTATATAGTTTAGGGAAGTATGTTTCAGGTCATTTACACCTACACGGACAATGACTGAATCATACTGGTATCCATGGAGCAATGGCTTGAGTGCATGTGTACCTTGGTGGATCACGGTCCCTGAAAGGCAACTGTTATTTTCTCCTTGTTCAGCCTGGTTAGTGGGACATCAGTATGTTGTACTATAATGTCAGGCATTTAAATATTGCTGAGGTTGTAGATGTTAACCGCTAATGCTAGAGACTAGAGGGTTGGAGGAAATACTTGGAAAATGTGTAGAAAATGGTAATAAAGGACATTTTTTATTTAAAGAGAAGGGGAAATATAGTTTAAACCAGAATTTTGCAGTCCTTTGTGCAATATTGTTTTATTACATGTAAAACCTGCTAAGGCAGTTTAAAGTGAAATGATCAACTTCTAAAGTGAGACAACTAACACAAAATGGCATTCTAGATGTATTTCAGTATTTATGCTAGGAGAGTATATTTCTGGTGTATTTAAATGAGTCACGGTGCCCTGCAAGATAATGTTAGTATATGGGAAGTGTGCATCCATCTGGACGCAGTTAAAGTAAATGGAGAGCCAGACCAGTAGGGAGAAGGGAAACCATGAACAGGGTATAATGCATACAAGGGAAACCAGAATGTTTTACTCATGTGTTTGTCCAGAAATATACACATTCTACTTCATTAGTCCAGCTCTTTTTTGTGCCCATATTTATTCAAATAATGATTTCTCAGAATTCTTGATCCCCTCCCTTACATTGTTTTCATCTGCATATCTAAAATATGCTCTGTAGAACTGTCAGGGGAGGCAACATTCTCAGCTCATTACTCCAAGAAACAGTAAGTAAGCTCCAAGTAGGAACAATTGGTATCAAGGACACTAAGGGAACAACCATCCACTGTGTGACTCCATCTAACATTTTCTGCCTCCCCGACAGCTATGACATGTTTTCCACCTTGTTAGAAGGTTGAAAAGCACTAAAGACAGAGGACATGGCAGCTGGGCATTTGTTGCAGCATGCTTCCGTCCCAGCTATTGAAGTGTGACTTAGGTGTTAAGTGTCAACTTACACATTTTTCTTTATATATTTGTTATCCAAGTAAGCCCACTGAACACAAATATCCCTTTTCAGAGGTAACTCAGGAGGCCTGTTTGGTTAAATGACTTGCTCAGAATCACACAGTAGATAAGTGAAGGTGGAAGGAATCCAAATGCATACTTTGGGTGCACAAAGCACCTTGTCAACAGCTCAGCATCTTAATCCTCGATGGTAGCTGAAGGACAACTAAATTATTATTAAAAAAATAACTAAATTGTCAAATTATGACAAAAATTCATTTATACAGGGGTCATGCATAGTTGAAATTCTCTGGCAGATGTTAACTGAGCAGATTCACTTTACCTGATGTGGAGGAAGGCATGCACAAGAGGGTCTTAATGGTAATAAAATACTTGGCTGGTAACCAGAAATGTTGCATGAGAGTCCCTCTGTTTTTCTGAACCTCTTCCACAGTAAGATTTGATATACTGACATCTCCCAAAGTGAGCACCCAAGCAAAGTCAATAGCTTTAAGTCTTCCTGTGCATGACTCTTCAACCCTTTATATACTTCATTTATTTGGCATCTGCAATTTCCTTCAATGGGTCACATCTATCTGGAACAAAGATATTCAAAGGGAAGTGAGTTTTTCTGTCTACTGGCTTTCTCACCTTCTTTAGTGATGTTTTCTTGGGATTTTTATCAAATGAAGATACTTTACATATGGAAGAAACGGGTGTCCCCTTCCCCTTAGTATTTAGGCTTTCTAGTGGTTCTCATTTCTCAGGTCAGCTGAAAACATTGCAAGGAGAACAGCTCTTTGGGTTGCAAAGCTGGTACAAGTAGCAGTCAAGTTGGTTATCGACAAGAAAATAATCCATATGTCCAGTTATAGTGACCAACTGCTAGTCTAAGAAATGATAAGGGTCGTAGTGGCCAGAACGTTTCTTTTCCTGAGACCTTTTCTTTAGCTGCTCTATAAACAGGATGACATTTTTTTTCTTGCTGTAAAGTTCTGTGGTGTAACTCACAGTAATCCTGACTAGGGTGCCTTTGATTTCAACAGCTGCAAAGTTTTGCTGGGCAAGCGAAAAAACACAGTTCTTTGTCATGAAAGTACAGTAAGCAACTTACAAAATGATAAGTGAAAAAGAAGTGACCACTATTCCTCATTCTTATCAAAAGGGTCATAGTAGTTGTCACCATTTTTGTCCATTTCTAAAGTACCATCTATATAAAGGTTACAAGATTAGTGTATTTTAGTCCTTCAGGTAAATTCAGCATGTGCCTTCTGATGTATTCACTGCAGTGGTCCATCTCATTCATTTTGGCTTCTGATGCTTTAGTTTTCCACTTGATGTCACTAATACATTTCAGAGAGTTAGTGCCCAGTGCCCACTGCACTTTGTAAATGGTGACCGCAGTACATTAATTAGTCCTAGCAGGGTGTCATTTTGCCATGGATATTCTTCTTGCACTGATCCGATACATAAATGCCAAACAAAACTGTCTGTACAAGCAGTTAGGTTCTCTAGTGTCCATAAGAAGTTGCTGCTGTCAGCCTCTGCACAGGTCATAGTTATATTCACCAAAATCATAGAGCAAGAAAACTCATTCTCTTTCTATAATTAAGACTTTATTTACATAATCTCTTAGTGCTCTGAGCTAAGGCTGCCATCTTATTAGTTGGCTAGCCATGTCTTAAATACTGTGACGATCATAGTTTACACATTCTAGCCAAGGACTTGACAGCACATGGAGGCAGACAATGTGTGGGTGTCTTGTCTTAACTTTTCTATGCCAAGGATGATTTATGGCCAGTCAGCTGATGAGCTTTCATCTGCAAAGATTCCATCAAATTCTTTTTACATGGACAGATTTTTGACCATTTTCTGTTACACAGCATTAATGCCTTCAAAAGTGTGTTAAATCCTAAACTCATTTTAAATAACACTTCTTTTGAAATCTGCATTTTTAAGTAGAATCAATAATCCTTTAATTTAATTATCCTTATTAATGGGATAGTTAAGGTTTTCCCTATTAGTGCTACACAGGAAAGGTAATCTGATAAGGTACTGAGTCAGAATTGATCATCAAGAAATATCATTTTTAAATTATTTGAAAAAAAAAACATAGCCTGCTGACAACAGGCAGAAGTGGCTGGGGGTGGGTGGGTGTTTGGGGGGGGAGGATGGAGGCGGATTGAACGGCCAATGTCATCTATCCTTCCTTGGCGTGTGGACGTGAGTTTTTGTACAGTAACAGTACTCCCCAGTGGAATCTAAGGCCTCTGTAGGTATAAACAAACTGTCCAATGTCAGGCAGCAAAGGAGTAGAGCCACTGTTCCATGCAATGATGCGCATGGCACTATTATGTGCTCCACCTTGTTTAATATTCCCTCATCTAGCATTCAAAAAACACTCTTTATTAGTAGCACAT
This sequence comes from Protopterus annectens, assembly GCF_019279795.1. Lineage (NCBI taxonomy): Eukaryota > Metazoa > Chordata > Ceratodontiformes > Protopteridae > Protopterus > Protopterus annectens. The sequence goes on along the minus strand of NC_056743.1, from coordinate 763,041,033 downwards.
TTGAAGTATTCCCTTCATATTGTTGTCCATCTGGAGGGCAGTAAACTCACTAGAATGTGACAAAAGACTATCTGTCCCTGAAGTAATGAATAAGATTATTGCAAATTTAAAGACTCATAATCAGTACTGGAGGTGGGGGGCCAAAATAATATGGCCTGACAAGAGAAATTTGCATTACGTAGATATGAGAATAAATGGTGTAAAATGGGAAATTAACATTTAGGCAGTTAGTTGCATTTAAGCAATTAGATGTATTAATTAAAGTACATTGTTTATTCTAATCTGTAAGAGGCTTGGTCAATACAGACCACAGAAGGATTGTAATTCCGTTTCAAGCCAATATTCATTTATAATCTTTACATTATTATTAATTTTCTTTGTTTAAATACTAGTCTACTAAGGAATACATTTTGTATGTTTTTTCTCTAACCCTGAATAAGTTTCTTTAATTTCACCAAATGTTTAGTGTTTCTAATACTTTTACAGTAATGGACCTCATTCTTATGTCAGGATACAATTAATGTTCTCAAAATCAGCATTGCTTGAATCTGTGATGTCTGCCAAAAATTTTCTTCACAGTAGTCATAATGTACCCAGAGTTGACTCTTTATGTAGCTCATATGGTATTACCTGTATCTGCAACATACTTAACTATACTTGAAAATTCCTTTTTTTTATTAACCCTAGTACTCCAACTAATATTGGAGTGAGCAGATGTGTTTATTTCACATTACTCTATTTCCAGTGATTAATACTACATATGTAATTTTTAAATCGACTACATCATCTTTTTTTTTTTTTTTACATTTACTTTGACTGTTAGTTATCACTGATCCCACTTACTAGATTAGTATATGTCTTCATTTTCAGTAATTCTTTGCAGTTCATATTTCTAATGTTTTTCAGTTACCTCTACATAGTGTTTGCACAATCTATAGTGCAACAGTCTTGCCACTTTCTTTTTCCTCACTGAGCACTAAATATGTGCAGCTGTTTCAAAGTTCTGTACTACACAGCCTACATTTCTCTGTATCTCCCAATTTTTCTATGGACTTTGTAAACCAGCATGCATATATCGTTTTCAGCTGCCATTAACCTTTCACCTTTTGATTTAAATTCACCTCTCTCTCTTGTCACTTATTTGTCAAATCTTGATCGACATGCTGTTGCTCCAGCAGTTCACTATACTTGGCGCTATAATTGTATACTTTCTAGTTTACTTTCTACTCGTCATCAGCTTTATATTTTTTCTTCTATTTTTTGGTGCTTTCTGTTCCCTACAATGGCAGATTTAGTATAGCTTGGGCCACAAGCTATTTTCAATCCATGAGCACCCCCCCCACTTTAATCCCCAGTCCTCCAACACTACCCACCTTATTATTTCAAGTGACCAAACACACACACACACACACACAAATTCACCTTCTGTACTAATTTTAAGCATATGCTAACCTATGCTAATCTATATTAAATTATAAAGCTCATAGCTACTTGAGATGTGCTTAATCTTTTAAGTACAAATGAAGCATAAAACAAAAAGTAACACTCAGGTATATGGACCTTGATTTAAAATCTCACCCTGAAAGATGGCACACTCAAGAGTGCATCAGCCCCTGTAGTTACACTACAATGGAGAAAGAGAAAAACACCAAAATGTACCACCTTTGCACAATCCAACACAGTGCAATTAAGTTAATCATAAAATTCAAAAGCTGATCTAAAGAAATGTGATCACAGATGCTCATTGAAGTGTAGGCTTGCCAGAATCAACACATATGATCAACGCAATTTACCAAATGCAAGTACAGGATGCAACTGTACTAGTGCATACACAAAAAAATGCGTGCCAAAGTAATAACATCTACATGGGTGAGAGAGAATTTTTCTCACTTTTACCCCAAGTACAGAAGTTATTTAATTCTGTCCTAGTATATTACTTTTTATCTGTCCTAATATAGTACTTTTTATCAGGTATTGTATGAGAGTTCTAAGTAAATAAAGAGAAAGATTACTTATGACAAGATATTGCCTGCAGATGCCAATACAATTTAGCTTTTACAAATCACATTTTAATAAAGAATGTAAAGTATCAGTGTAAAGTATCATGCTGTGTAACTTACCCAATATACGGTACTTCACAGCCAAAGTAACAAAGCTCCCAGTGCTTTTACCAGTATAGCATGAAACAATGACAGTTTAATAGTATTTTGCACCAATAATACCAACTGTGCTGATTGAGACTGTTTATATGTCATCACACAATAAACAAGCAGTGAAGCTCTGTCAGCAAAAAAACAGCTTTACATTTCTGTATTCAAAACCAGAAAAAAGCACAGATGAAGACAACTAAGCATCTCACAATGTTAGGGCTTCACATTTGTAAATCTTGTGGTATGCACTGCATCAGAACGTAGGCTATATAGGAAGTACATATGAGGGCAGATACAGAAGCAGCATACATCACTATCCTACTGTATTCTTCACAGTCTAAAGAGGAAAGTAATGCCAACTTTCTCATTAGTTCAGATATATCTGAATATGTTTTTCATATTGATCATTGTTGCAGTAGCCTTGGCAATATGGGTTATATCCTACCAAGAATATAACAGCCAGACAGCTTTCAAAGCTTCAGGGCAACTTCCATGCACCTAAACTGTCAAGCAGCTCAAGATGAGCTAATTAAAAGACATCGTTGGGCATGAAACCCTTTAGAGATTTACTGACAGAATAGTACACTCCACTAAGGCTTTTGGGGATTGGCACTAAACTTGTGCTTTACTTGGCCGGGCAGATCATTTCCCTTTTTTTTTGGGGGGGGGGGCTTCCACTTTTTTTATTTTTTCACTGATGATTTATTACTTTTCTCGTCAGGAAAGTTATTTTAAAGCTAGGAGCGTTGTGTTTTAACAGATTGTATCAACACTCTAATGTACTTTTAAACAGAGCATCGTTTCTGTCAATTTAAAAGTAGTGTTATCTAACTGAGAAAGCATTTTCTGTGGAGAAATTGTGTTTATTTTAAGCTTGTGGGGCTACCATAGTGTTTCAGAGTGCTTTTTACTTTGTTCTTTTCTGTCAAAAAAGTAACTTTTGTAGGCTGGTAGTTTTACTGGCATTGTTGCTTGTTTTCCCCAGAATAGCGGTCCCATTTTTGTCTTGACTATGGAAGGGATGGTCACTCCACCACTCGGTCCTTCTTCCAGCAACAAAAACAAAAAGTAAAGCAAACATGCTTTGTTACCACAGCAGGCTGGCCATTTACTCAGTCACAGGTGAGCGACTCTGCCATGGACATTTTTTAATACCTTAGACCACTCATCTTTTATCCTGGATCCTTGCACTATAGCACCTACAGCTGCTATGGACCAGGGGTTAGTCACTTCATCTGTGGCTCTTGGGGTCCCCTCAGTGGGCATGAAAAAAATACTCTTGTAGGTCCTAAGAGAGTGAATAAGGAAAGTCTACCTATTGTGCCAGAATGCTGCCATTAGTAACACAGCTGTCCCCATTCTTCCTGTCAAAAACAAACAGAAAACTAAGCATGTATCTACCCCTCCCCAAATTTCTTTGGATAGGAGTAGTTTACTGGGACTGGCTCAGGGGGTTGACTATTAATTCATCTTGTAGAGTAGTTTCTGGTAAAAGAAAGAAGGATGCCTCTTTTCCAGAAGGGATTCAAGATTTTGAATCTGGACAGGAAGATGCAGGGATGGATTTAGGATTTTATCCTCAGACTTCTGATTCAGACTCAGAGGAGAGCTAACGTTCTTATTCTCCCTCTAGGGTTTTTCTTTCATTGAGACTATTGCTAGAAGGTCCCAGTGTTTTCAGTGAGAGAACACCAAGGTTTCTCAGTCCCTTAAAAAATACTATGAGTTGTTACAGAAGGATTTTTCTAGAACTTATCCTCCTGTCCTGTCTACCTTAGAGGATGTGTGTCGTACTGCCTGGAATTTTCATGATAGCCAGCCAGCCGTCCCTAGAAAGGCAGATAGGGTGTATAAAGTTCTTCTGTCTTTTAAATTTTTATACACTATTCCCATACCTGAACCAGCAGCTATAACCTTAGTTGATTCTAATCCTACTGTTTCTAATAAGGATGGGAAAATTATTCATAGGCATGGGAAAAAGTGTATAATTTTGTGACTCTGAATTTCAGAATTTTAAATTTTCAGGCTCATATGTTAGTTTATTACAACATATTGTGAAAGTAAGAGGAATGTTTTATCTACAGTTTCTTCTTATAAAGAATAAATCTGCTTTACATAACTTAGTTTCTTCTATTGCACATGTCACTACTCATTTTTTGACATGTGTGTATGACTCCATTGATACTTTTTTCCAGGGCTATGGCCACTGGTACAGTTTTAAGGAAGTTTACTTGGCTGCATTCTCAGAACCTTCCAGATGGTGTTAAAAATGAGATTTTAAATGCTCCCTTAGATAAGTTAATCCAGGGAAGATATTTTACCCCTTTTTTTCCAAACTGTCCGACAGATTTTCTTTCTCCTCATTCACTTTTGTCAAAAAATAGAAAGACAGCCTTAATAGAATTCAGGTAAACAGACATTTAAGGAGTAGCAAAGAGGTTCCAAAAAAAAGTTTCAAACTTTCCAATGATGTTCCTAGTACCAAAGAAAGAAATAAAACACTTGGAGGCCAGTTCTGGATCTTTCTTTCATAGGTTCATAGAAGGTTACTAGGCTAATAGCCCAAAACCCCTTACAAGCCTAGCCGTATTTATCCCAAGTTGCCCCAAATGTCAGTGGTTAGGTGAGTGAAATTCGCAGAGGTAAGGGTCTATGGTGGTTAATACCAACTTCCTCTGTCCAGGGGGGACATGGGTACCATCCCAAGAGTGAATTTGCAGTCACTACTAGGATGGCAGTCTTTCTTAAACCTGTTTGTGATAGTACCCAAATAAAGAATGATGCCAGTTCACAACCTGTTGCATCTTCCTCCTCTTTTAAGTTTCTTGGTAACAATCGACTTAAAAGATGCTTATCATCACAGTTCTATTCATCCAGATATCAGGCGTTTAATGTTTTGTGTGCCTGGAAGATACCAGTTGTGTGGCTTACCATTTGGACTATCCACTGCACCAAGGGTGTTCACAAAGTGTATAGCTCACTGCAGGTTACAGAGTATCTACATTGTTTTCTGTATTTAGATGACATGGTTATCTTTGCATAGTCTTTATTAAAAATGTCAGGAATCTCTCTCTTGGGTGAGAGATCTCTTGCCCAAGCTGGGATGCCAAGAGAACATTTAAAAGTCTTTCATGACTTCCTCACACAGGATTGTGTTCCTGGGATGTCAACTTGATTCCTCAGTTCAAAGAGTTTTTCTTCCACAGGAAGAAAATAGATCTTTATTTAGATCTATTTCTAAGGTTTTCCACTCAGACTTCGGTCACTTTGGGGGGAATACCTCAGGATATTAGGTCTCATGGCATCTTTGAGTCTCATGATACCCCTGGCAAGACACCACATGAAAAAAAATACAGTAGCATCTGAAATCTCTTTGATCCCATCGTCAACACCCTTTATCTTTTCAGATCCCAGTACTGGGATACTTGGTAGAAACAACAGATATCCTTAAATCAAGATATCCCCTTCTCTCTCTCTGCTCCAAATCAGTCACCACAGATGCTGCAGAATTTATCTGAGGAGAAGTTTCCTCACAGATAAAAGTACAGGAGGTATGGGACACCAAGGATAGATGCAAGTACATAAATATCAAGGAGATACTTTCCCTGGTCAAGGCTCTCAATTCATGGAATCATCTTTGGTCTTCGGGACCTCTTCAAATGGTTACAGACAATACCACAGTGATGTGGTACATCAACAATAAAGGGGAAACCAGGTCATACCCCCTTTGCAGACTAGTTATGTTAGCTTGGGATATAGCTTCAAAGCACAATCTCACTCTACAGCAGTGTTGTGCTAGTTACTTATAAAAGTAATAAATTACTATTACTAGTTACTTTTAAGTGAAAGTATCTTTTGATAATACAACTATTGAAGTCACTTCTCATAGCAAATTATTAGAAGTGATAGTGGATTATAATCTTACATTTGACCTGTATATACAAAATTGCATAAGAAAAACTCATCAAAAACTAGGAATGCTTTACAGAGCCAAAATCTTTCTTCTAAAGAAAATGCATACTTATTAAATGTTTTACTTGCATCAAGTAAGCTTACATAAAATAAAAAAAGTTTAGTACTTTTGCTTCCCACACTTTAGTCTACAGTTAGACAACAGAAGACTTAACATAAACGTAATCATATTTGCTTATGTGAACGTATCCACGTACACAAGAATGTCTATTCTGGTAATAGTACTAACAAACAGTTTGTAAAATGCATTGGAATTCAGATTTGTGCTGGGTTTTTTTCCCCTTTAACTGCATTTTAGTAACATTTCTAGGTCTTTAACTGATGAACTGTATCAATTGGGATGCTGCCTGTCAAGGCACAAACTTGGGTGCCTGACAGATGAGGTTGGGATTCCAACCAGTGTAATGTCAGATATGTGAGTTACATGAGCTACATTCCTTGATCTGCTCCACTGTCCTTCAAGTAAGCCAAATGGTTAACAGATGCATGGTTTTTTAAATCCAAAGATGCTCACAAATCTGATTCATCAACCAATTTAACAGATGCAGCCTGACTTCAAGGGCAAAAAAGAATTTTGTACTTGCTGCCTTGGGCATGGGCTTCCCACACCCAGACTGGGGCTACTTACTGAGCTGTGTCTTTGGCTTAGCACTCCTGGTCCATTTTCTTGCTGCTGTCTCTGTACCCCTTACTCATGGTAACGGCCTTCCTTCTTTCTTTTTGTCTCTGTCTCTTCACTTCTTATGAGAGTTGGCAGAATTCGTCAATTCACCACAGCTTTTGTCCTGGCAAGATAGATCTGCCACTGCTGTAACTTGGGTTAAGGATGCACCAGCTACCGTACCAGGCTTGATCAATAGCCACATATGGTAGTGTGTAAAGTAGTCTGACTCTGGCTAATTTGAGAAGACAAGCAACTTGACAGCCTACATTGTTAAATATCCTGTCCTCATAACAAATACATAAATGCCCAGTAAAGAAATTGGACAATACTGATAGTGATAACACAAGTTAGACATATGCAGACAAATACATTTTATACAAAGAACAGAAAAATAATGAATTGCACAGATATATTTAGTCAGTTTATTCTATTTCAAAGAATACAGAATTCTTAACTACATAGTTATTGGCAAACTGTACAGGCAGATTGTACTTTACATAGATATTGACATGCGAAGGTCTTCTGTAGGACTTTTGAGTACACTTGTTTCTACTCAAAATCTATTTGCTTATTCCATTACCATTGAAATTAGAGGTAATAAACTCAATTTTCCTCATGTATGGGGGGGGGGGGGTGTTTCCAGCTGGAAGTAAATACAGGCCATCACCGCTTGCACCTGGCTCTTTTACACCCTTTACTTGGAGCTTCCTGACTAATCCATTGCATTGTGTGGCCTACCTGCAATTACAGGCCAGCAAGCAATTGTTTCCTGAGTCAGAAACATCTTATACATTCCATTGCCCAATTACTGCATTTTTCAAGCAGAATAAATGTACGTATTTTCCTATATTACATAAAAGAGCAAATACATTTCTTTTGTCACTAAGACCACCTTTAAAGGTAATTTCACAGAGCAATCAAGTCAATGCTTTTTAACTCTATTTCTCTCCCATGCATATGTCTAAACTGTCCAGATTTTCACTTCTTATTTATAAGCGATATGTACCCGCGGTGGTGGTGCTGCGGAAGCGTTGTCGCCTCACAGTAAGATGCTGTCCGGTTCGATTCTCAGCTAGAGCGTCTTCTGCGTGGAGACATGCATGAATGGGCGTACCTTCGTTGAAGGTTGTGCGTCAGGCCTGGCAAGCCGGTACGTAAAAATCAACTGCCAATCATTAGCGGACCGGAGTTCTGCTGTGGCGACCCCTAACTGGGAAAAGCCGAAAGACACAAACAAACAAAGGTGTAAAACAAACAATACATAAAATACAGTGGGTTACAAGATGAATTTGTATCCCTCAAAAGTGAATTAAATATCCAGCAAAGTCATCATCACTGCTTAATACAAATAAACCTCACATGTACTTCTATATGTTGCAACCAGTCACAGTACTTATGTTTGTAACAGGGAGGCAAGGCAATACAATACAGCAGCTTATTTTTTTTTCTTGAAATAATCATGAACAGCAATGCGGGAAAGGGAAAGCAAGCAACTGGGCAGCCATGAACAAGGAATCTACGTTGGTCATCAACCACAAGGTACGACCGCAGAAATTGAATTCTTTTTTTCTTTTTTTTTTAATAGTGGGTGGCATGCATCCATGCATATGACACAGGTATAGGAGAACATGCCATAGTGTTAAGAAGTTATTATTTTTTTTTTTGGTTTTGGAATGTGGACTGCTCCTCTTGCTCCACCAGCTACGTAGCTGAATTGAAGCAAAAAGTAACCCAAAAGTAATTGACATTTGCATTACTAGTTAATAATAAAAATATATTACAATTTCTGCATTACAATATTGACAAGTAACGCAGAATATTACTAGTTACTTAAAATGTAATATATTACACTAACATTACTTTTGTAATGCATTACTCCCATCACTGCTCTACAGGCATCCTATATCCTGCCAGAGCAAAACTGTGTGGCAGAGAAAATGAGCAGGACCAGGGCAGACCCTCAAGAATGGAAACTAGATCCAGGGCTCTTCCAAGATTTGATCCATTTGTGGGGAGTTCTTCATGTAGACCTCTTTGCCTCTTCTCTAAACAATCAACTGGCAAAATTCTATTCTAGCACTTCATGCAAGAAGGTCTGGAAAGCAGATGCCTTTTCTTTTTTAGACAGGAATGTTCTTGTATGGCTTTCCACCCTTTTCACTAATATCGAGGGTCCTTCTGAAGATTCAGAAGGAATCCCCCAAGATAACTGTGGTGACTCCCTTCTGGCCCAGGCAACTGTGGCTCTCCCTTCTTTTGGAAATGGTCAGTGGTAATTCCCACAAGCTTCCTAGCAGAATGGATCTACTCCCAAAAGAACAGGGGGTGTTTGATAGACCCCAATATCAAATATCATATATTAACAAATGGAAAATGTTTCTAATTGTTCCCAGAAACATAGCAAGTACCTATTCAGGGTTAGTTGTTCCCTGGCTTTACAATATTTATGTGAGTTACTAACCTATGGCCTTTCCTAGTCTTCTATCATGGTTCATTTATTGGACATTTCTGCATGTTTATAGTTTCATAGTTTAGTACTAGGCTATCTGCCCTGGGGCATTTGTAAGCCTAGCCATAGTGATGTGGCTTTTGCCACCCCATGAAATGGTACAAAAATGTACAGAATAAATTTAGAATACTGTGCCTCTGTCTAGTAGTGACACAATGAATGTCCCCTTATATAATAGAATTAGTTTACTGTGCCCCTGTCTAGCAGTGACACAGATGTGACCCCTGGGGTAAACTTACGATCTCCCATCCACTCATCAAGATTTCTCTTGAAGAGAGTCAGTGAGGGGCTCTGCCTAATACGAACTGGGATCTTGTTCCAAAGCATGGGAAGCCTCTGAGTTATGAATCTATCCCTCCAGCATGTCCTATTCATACTTGTGCCGAGGTTTAAGTCTTTAGCTCTCGTGGTCCTGATGGATTTGGATTTTTTGAGATGGAGCATGTCCATCAGATCCTGATTGGACATGGCCTTGTACGTCAGGCAGAGATCACCTCTGAGCAGGCGGTATGCTACTGAATAGAGCTGAAGTTTCTTTAGTCTGGCAGAATAAGACATATGTTGGAGACCCTTGATCCTCTTGGTGAGGTACTTTTGTGGTCTCTCCAGCTGTTGCAAATGCCGGGTGAGGTACATACCAAATGGGGCATTGTACTCAATCATGGGTCTGATGAGGGAGGAGTATAGGGGTACAATGACATCCTTGGATCTGGATGTGAATCCCTTCATGATGAGGTGTGCAGGGTAGAATGTTTTTCTAACCACTTTGGCAACGTGGGTGTCAAATGAGAGGTCGCTGTCGACTTAGGTCCCTAGGTCTCTGATTACTTTTTCCGTACTCAGTGGGTTGCTGTCTATGTGATAATTTGTGGGTACTTTGTTTTTCCCAAAGGGGATGACTATACATTTTTTGGCATTTAGTTTAAGGCCGTGACTCCGGCACCAGTTGTCCATTTCTGTGAGGCCTTTTTGTAGGATGTATGTGTCCGCTGGTGTATCGACTATGGCGCCTAGTTTGCAGTCATCTGTGAACTTTGTCAGCCACAACCCTCCCATGTTTGCTTTAGCATATGAGAAATAAATGCCGAACAAGAGGGGTCCCAGGACAGATCCCTGTGGGACACCACTTGTGACTGGCTTTGAGTCTGACATTGCTCCAGCGATTTTAACTTTATGGGTTCTGTCCTTTAGCCAGTTTGCAACCCATCTAGTGACATAAGGGTTTACGTTTAAGCTGTTGAGCTTATCTATGATGCCTGAGTGGGGTATTGTGTCAAAGGCCTTAGCCAAGTCCAGGTAGGCTGTATGGACTGCTTTGCCCTCATCAATGGCTCTAGTGACTGTTTCGAAAAAGTCAACCAGGTTCAAAAGGCAGGATCTGCCCTTTACAAAGCCAAACTGTCTGCCCATGGATCCTCCTCTTTCAAGGCAGTTGCATATCAGAATGTTCTTCAAAGGGGTTTTTGCATTAGAAGCCTTTAAGTAAACCAGTGGCCCCTACTTGGGATCTTAATTTTGTGTTAGAAAAATTAACACTTGCTCCATTTGAACCAGCTAATCTGACAAACTTGAGGTTCATAACATGGAAAACAGTTTTATTGATTGCTCTGACCTCTGCAAGAAGGGTATCTGAGTTGCAAGCTCTTAAGGTGAGTCAACCCTACCTCATTTTCCACAAGAACAGGGTTTCTTTGTGAACTAATCCTTCTTTTATGTCTAAAGTGATATCCAAGTTTACTTTAAGTGAAACAATCCATCTCCCCATTTTCTTTCCTGAACCTAAAAATTGGAGAAAATTGACACTCCATTCCTTGGATGTCCACAGACAACTCAGGAACTATGTTCTTCTTCTACTTCTTTTGGCTTTTCCCGGTTAGGGATCGCCACAGCAGATCACCGGTCCATTCATGAATGACAGTGGAGTTTTACGGTGTCGAGTTGCCAGCCCGGCGCCCAACCTTCCACAGAAGGCACACACACACTCACACCTAGGGCTAATTTAGAGTGCCCAATCCACAGCATGTCTTTGGGATGTGGGAGGAAACCGGAGCACCCGGAGGAAACCCACGCAACCACAGGGAGGACATGCAGACTCCACACAGAAGGCACCCCAGCCGTGGATCGAACCAGAAAACCTTTTGCTGTGAGGTGGCAACGCTAACCGCTGCACCGCCTCAGCCACCCTAACTCAGGAACTATGTTGACGGAACTAAATCTTTCAGATCAATTTTTCTTTTCTTGTGAAGGTAAGAGGAAGAGACAACCAGTGTCAAAACAGACTATTTACAAATGGTTGTCTAAGACTATTACCTTTTGTTATACTCATCATGACAAATCTATTCCAGACAGGGTCAGGGCTCCCTCTACAAGGATCTTGGCTTCTTCTATAGCTTTCTGGAAAGGGTTGGATTCTAGAACTATTTTAGAAGCTGCTACTTGGTCCTATGTACACACTTTTACAAAGAACTATAAGCTGGATTCCTTCTCTAGGTGAAGGTCATGCTTAGACAGGCCCATTTCCCAAGGGCTCCTGGACCCTTCTCCTTCCACCTCCCAAATGCAGGTAGGTGTGGTAATCTACCCATATAGCTAGGGGTACTGCAGCAGTGATCAATATGAAGAACATAAGAACATAGTACAATTGTGTAAGTTGAACTTACCTTAACAGTAGATGCTTGAATGGTCACTGCTGCAGTAGTCACCCCCCTCCATACCACTTGTTTTCTGGTGATTTTTTTATGCCAGAGTGTGGACATTTATTTTTTGTTATTCATATCCTGTCCTTTCACAGCTCAGCCTACATCTCTCTCTGCTGGCAGGAAAGCTCTGAAGGGTTTCATGCCCAAATTTGTTTTTCAGTCAGCTTGAGCTGCTTGTCAGCTTTGATGCATGGAAGGTGCATGATATAACCCATAAAGCAGGATATAACCCATATAGCCAAGGCTACTGCTGCAGTGATTGTTCAAATATCTACTGTTAAGGTAGGTTCAACTTACAAAACTGTACTATCAAGATTTGACTAGCTTTGCAAATAATATGCTTTGGTGGTCATCAAAAGCTGTGTTCTCAGGTACTGTAGTAAAAATAAATAAAAAGTCACGCAATATTTTAACAAACATAATTAGATCAGCTCCGCTTCTCCCTCGGCTCCATGAAAAAGAAAAGAAAAGTTAAGGGTTGTTTACCAAGGAAACTGTGAAGGATGTTTTAACTCTACACTTACTTGCAGGGAAAAAAAAAAAGAATTGAAAACACTGAAGGGTCTGCAGTAACACAGCAGCCAGTGCAATATATTCCATACAGATTGTCTCTAGCTATACAGAAATATCAAATGTTAACCCTCATTTTAATGATTTTCCAAGAGTTATCATTACTGTTAAAAGCAAAACCATTGTACCTAATATATCCATCTCAGCTGTACAGAATTTCATAGACTGTCCTAAGTTTTGTCTCATTTTTGGTCTGTTTCTAATAAAATATGTGGTTTTCTGGCAAATCTAAGGACTGAAGTCACTAAATAGTAACAGTCATTTGAGTTTTGGACTTCATATCCTTCTGAAAATGAATGCTAATAATGCAAAACCTGTTATTCTATCAACTTTCTTTGTTTATCAGAGCAATATTTAAAATCTGTCTGATTTTTGGGCCTTCATGATTGTTATGCTAAGAGGTTGAGAGGCATGGATACAAATTAATATGCAAGTTAAAGAATGGGATATCATTTCACTGGGTTATCATCCCCAAAAGATATGTCGCTGCAGTATGTACAGTAATGCAGCACAAAAACAATTATGGCTGTCATGATTAGACGTGTTTAGTCTCTTCTTCACCTAAGGACTGGACATATTTAAACACTAGCTTTTCTGCTCAAGGTTTTCATAAAAATCTAATCCAGTGGTGCTGCCAGCCCTGAGGAAGATTTGGAATAGTCAGCCCCTTGGAAAATTGCAGAATGCAGATCTGTCTTGTAGTAATATAGATATGACCACCTACTGAAAGATACAGGCAACAAATAGGAAAAAAGCTCTGCATTCATTTAACCTCAAATACAGCACAGATTTCTACCAATAATAGTCTCATTGTTCAATGCCATCATAGAAAAATGGTCAGTCTTCATCTTTTTTGTCACACATCCATTCAGATACAATATCATATCTGTAAAATCAACATATGCATGCTTACTTTTTATTATACTAAAATATCTTTCCCAGTTGTACCTCTGACAAAATCAGGATATTACTGCTAAGAACCACATCATTAGCCTCAACCCGATGCAGTATCCTTTAGGATGACCATAATATGTATTCCACACTTATAGAGATGGAGTCAGACTATAAATACTTTTTGAAAGCTTAAGAATGAAACCACATGAAAATTTCCCATGCATACACCCCCCAACACATACACATGTGCACACAGACATACAGAAAACCTCACACACACACACACACACACACACACACACACACACACACACACACACACACACACACACACACACGCACAATTTGATGCCATCCTTCAGAATCTCTCATTACAATTTCAGGATAAGAAACTACATAGGCTTACAGTTTAAAATATTCATAGATGAGTCTATATTATTCCTTATTCAACTGTTAAAGTGAGTTTCTGTGCAACTTTCTTTGCCTGTGATACAAGGCAATATTAGTTCATAATTTAAAATGTGTACCTGTGTAAGCCTGCAAGAATATATTGAATTGATTGTACTAAAAGTTTAGTAACTTCCATATCAATATTGTAATATTTCAGGGAAGAAAAGACTCTTACTGCATGCTACCCTGTCAGAATCATGATGGGGAAAAAATTAACTAGAGACAATTTAGGTCCTAAGCGGGGAGTCAGTGTTGTATTAACCTACATTTTTTCCTGAACTAAACTGGTACAGCTTTGTCTCAACTCACATCTCAGTTCTTGTGAGTCTCTTTAGTAGATTAGTTAATACTGACAGTCTGGCTGCTCACATATCACCCCTGCTGTTCTTGTAATGGTTACAGAATAATTACAGTGAGACTTCAGTCTCCAGCCACCACTGCACTGCTGAGTCTCTGACCATAAGCAAGTGTCCTCTCTCTGTTGAAGAGGTGAGCAAATATTTATACAGAGAGCAAAAGTGACTTCATCTAACATACTGCCTTGTCTGCTCAATGGGCCCCCTTAAAGCTATGGGCCATGGGAAGTGGCCTTAGATGCCTCTCTTAAAATCTGCCATTGATCAGTTGTTTTTTGCTCACTTGTGGTTTAATTTCCTTTCTGAAAAGCATTTTTCTAGTCAGAGGAAAGATGTAATCTTAGAATAACAGTAAGAGCTGCCTTGGTCACAGATGGCACCATACTTCAAAATTTTAATCTGGACACATTATTATTTGCCAAAATAATATGCTGATATATATTTTCCTTTGAAAGAGATGCCCCAGAGTATCCTAGTAACCTCAGCCTTGCCTCATTAATTTGTGGTGTTTTGCAAATATCAAGAAGGTTTCCTACACTAAATCAGGGAGATTGTCAGTAACTTTACTCTTTAAACAGCTAAACTCTTTTAATTGGCATATACAGCCCATTTATATATGTATATGTAAATGTATTCCACCCATGGAAATACATTAATCTGAGAAAAATACTAGGAAACATTCCATATTAGAATTTAGCAGAAGTACAACTAAACGTTTATTTTGTCTGTAGGACTTTAAGCAACTTAACCATCCATATACTCAAAATACAAAACTAAAAGACTAGCAAATTATATCAGTGTGTCAGTGGAAGACCATTGATGTGACCATGCACAAGAAGTTACCAAAGCCCACAGAATAATCTTATATGGGAACAACATATATAGGGAGATAATCCAGAGTGCCATTGTGTTATCATAGAAGGACTGCCGAGATGTGATGGAATTCAGAAGATTCCTAGTTAGACAAGTAAATCTCCATGTGATGACTTGGGGGATAGTATGAAATATTGTAGCTTCCTATGCCAGATAAAAATATAATGTGTGCAGTTATTCTGCTATCCTCCAGCTCTACTGCCGCACAAGCATGGCACATGATCACAGGACTTAGAATCATTGGAAAATTGTCTAAGTTATAACAGCAAGAACTTTGACAAGAGGATGAAGCTCCCATTTCAAAATGATATTTTCTTCTCATATAGTTAGGCATGGTGCTAAACTGGCATATATTTATTGACTATTTTCTCCATCTAAATAATCATTTACAACAGAATATAACTTGTGCACCTACCTAACAGTATTTTTATTCCTATTACAGACTATTCTGAATGGCTTGCAAATTATTAGTAAACATTAGTTAGTTATGTGATGTGCATTTAAAATTGTTTCTTAATGTTAACCCATCTGCAAACTGTCTTTCAGCCTTTACTTCTTTACTTAAATGTTTTTTATGATGCATTCACCTGTTCTGTGCCTGAAATTAGTTCATTGTGAACAGCACACATTTTCAATTAACAAGAATAAATGTGATATGAGATTCTAAGTGAAAACATATACAATGATAGACAGATTATTTGTGAAATTACCAGTTTTCAGTTTCTGTCTTAGGACATGCTTTCGTAACAGAGATAAAACATATTGTTTACAAAGAATTATGGTAGTTTTGCCTTGAACCCCATTATATGAAATTTAGGTAAATATAGTCATAATGCATGCAATTTCCTTTCTGCAGTCTAATAATCTGTAATGCATGCATGTTTCTACTTTACTATACCTCTGCCATTTGAAATGTGATAGTTCCCAAACAGCATACATATACCTCTGACACCTTACACCTGAAAAGGAAACATACATATCTGGGTTACATCATCTGTTTTAGAAGTAATACACTGAAAAAATGAAAGAATAACTAAGTGCTGTGACAAAAAGCACTTGAGGCAACTCATTCATTTCATTGGCGAAAAGCACTTGGGCCAATTTGTTCAAATCATTCCTTTTTCCACATTCAGATTGCTCTTAATCCTAGGGTTAATACTTTTCAGAAGGCCAAAGTGAAGTGACTCTGATTGAAATACTTGAGTTTGCAGGGCAAGTGATTACCTAAAACACAGCAAGGATAAAATAGCCACTTTGAATATTATTTTACTTAAAGTCTCATTGCAGTACAATTTTAGCTGTTTCATTGTTTTTTAATCATATAATGGTATTTCAGATATAGCTTCATATTTTTCTAGAACATTTTATCCTAAAATATCACATTTGTTATTTTTATGAGAGACATAAATACTGAGATCAAGGCTGTCCTGCAGAAAGAGGCATAGGATGTAGCTCTTAATATCTATGTACAATTGCCAACAAACTCAATATTCTCTTTGTCTACACTGATAGCATATTAAAACTGTCGTCACCAAAAGGGAAAAGACAACATATTGAAGTACTGATATGATGGAATTGATCAGGTCTGACTTAACTTACAAGGATATAAAATACTTTTACTGCATTAGCCTGAGTTGACCTCATGCAATTAGCATTCATTAAATGTCAAGAAGTAATGTGAGTAATAAAAACAATACACAGTCTCCATAGCTGGCCTAAAATTAATGATAAAGAAAAAGTATATTATTAATACTGACATTAAACTCATGTATTTACACAATGACGTTTTTATGCTGATTGCAAACTTGGAGCTTAATTATGGGTCATTCAAATTAAAATAAATATTGTAATCCACTTTTCTAGGACCTTGGATGCTTACTGCATATATGATGTGAGGAAACAATACTTACTAACTACCTGTTTATGAGTGCTCATGCCTTTCTGGTTAGGCCACCAGTTTTTTTTTTTTTTTTACAGAACATGGACGCACACACACACACACACTATATGCACACTTACAGGCAATTTGAAGAATGCCAATTCAGCTACCTCAAGTTTTGGGAGGTAGGAGGAAACCTAAGAAACAGGAGAAAACCCAGGGGAGCATGCAAACTCTATACTGGAGGCATCGTAGGTGAGAATCAAACTACTGAACCTTGAACTGATACAATTTTTACTGTGACAATAACCACATTTATAACCATTTACATTTAGTATTACTAACTATACATTATCAGAAGACCCATCAGTCATTAGATTTGGAGATTCCTAATATCCTAGATGCGTGCTTATCCTAGAACATAATAATTCTAAGTGACTTCAACCTCTATTTACTTAACCAAAAAGACACGTGAGAAAACAAGACATATTAATAGCATACTTAGGAATTTCACAACTCTTTACAAATTTTACATGAGAAAACCACAATCAACCACTCTTAGATCTCTTAATCACTATCTTCCCTTCAAAAATATGTCAGTTCTACCCCATCTCCATCAGTGACCGCTACCCAATGTCTTTCACCATGACTCCTCCACTTCCAAGCCCCCCATTTTAATCGCATTCCGCCCACAATCCCCACAAAACATCAACAATCTTCAGGCACATCTCTTCCTGCACTTCTGGAATGACTTCCTAATCTTAATTGATGCCTACAATATCACCAATACCCTCACATCACTCCCTATCAGACTCCAATACAAATACTTCCTCCCAATCAGCCGTATCTAGAAATCCTCCCCAAATGAATGGCTGGCCAAGGAACTAAAATCCCTTTACAAACGTAGAGACAAAGATGGGCCACTTGGAAATCCAACCTAACTGCTGAAAAAAGAAACCACTTTCTATAACCAAAATATGTTTTGGAGCCTAGACAGTAACATAACAGGGTGTTACTCACCATAGACCCACTGTACAACAGCAGCATAATATCTTCAGGGGTGCTTACTGTTGATAATTTCCTCCCTAAATTTTCCAGTGTTCTAAATCTCAACCATCTCAATAACACCAACTCACCTGCAGTTACAGACATGCTCATTGAATCGTCTCCCTTTTACTTCAAAGTTATAACTACAGAGGTTATGGCAACAATCCTTGATAAGATCCCCCTGATCCCTGCCCCCCTGTCAGAAGGGATGACATCCTCCCCTGGTTCATCCCTCAGTGCAAAGACCATCTTTTCCTTCCACTCAAACACCTTTTCAGTACATGCCCCACTACTGTAAACATGCTACAAAAATGGGAGTGAGCTATTCTAACTTCTATTCCAAAATGCCAAATTCCAGTATCAGCCAATGACTTCAGACCAGAACCCATCCTCCCAATACTAGGGAAAGCACTAATAAAAGCTAACCTGCAATCAAATTACTAATTATTTAATATTTAAGAACATATAAAATACTCTCCCCACACCAACACAGATTCTGGACAGGCCATAGTACTTACCAATAACAATCTCCAGAATAAGAAAAAAGGATATCTAACAGGAGCAATTTTACTGACTTAAGCAAAAATTTGATTCTGTCAAATATTTCCTGGTAATAAACTCCCACCTAAAGGTTGGGATTAGCTGACAAGCAGCCTCTCTTTGTTTGCCGGCTTCCTCTCTCGTGTGTCCTTTGACATTGGGCTTAGTTATACCTCTTCAGCAAACTCTCCATTCACTGAGTCCCTTAAGCTTCTATTTAATCCCTATTTCTACTCTGTCTATTAAATCAACCAAATCCCATACAGACTTATAAAATTTGCTGGTTCTGCTTTATGAGGAAGATATGGAAATAAGGCCCCATCAACCACTAATCTCAAACCTCTTTCAAACAGATCTCTCTAATGTCAGTCACTGGCTAGTGCAGCTTAAATGTCTGTAAACTATAAAGAAACCACATCAATGCTGTTCAGAACACCACAGAGACTCAGAAAATTCACAACACATTATAGTGAGGAAAATGGAATATTCCCTTATCCGCATCGTAGTACGATCTCTGCAACAGTCATTCCCCCATGACTCCCTCTAGCTGCAGGCATACTTCCGCGAAAGTGCTTTTTCGGTAAAAAGCACTTTCGTGGAAGTATGCCCGGCTGTTTGTGCTTTAGTGAAAAGTTCCTTCTGGGATCGTACCTATCCCAAATAACCATAGGCAAAGGACTCCTTCTTGCACAAGTGGAATATGCCCTCCCCTTTTTGGCACCTACCTCCAAAAAACAATCTAACACTACTTCAGACCATCTCAAATAACATATTCAGACTCATTACCTTCTGTCCAAGAACCTGCCTGAAGCCAAGTGATCACTAATCACAGACAGAACTACCCTCCTGCTAGGGTCCTTCATTTTCAGACTTATCAATGTGGCACCTTTTCATTTTCCTTTATTTGTTGGTAGACTGTATGAAAGGGAACCAGCAAATAATCTCAGATTCCTCTCTCCCTCTGCACCTAACCTCCATACAATACACACTAAACTAAAACAGTCATGCCCTTTCAGTTATGGGGCCCAAAATCTGGAACACAGTCTCCATTCAAATGAGACGGTCTCCTTCCCCCCTTGAGAAAAGATCTTAAGACTGACCTGTAATGCAACTGCTTCAGTACAGGTAACATCACACAGCTCCAACACTCCACAACATGCTATAACATCATGCTATGCTGCTTTTGCTATGAATCTTGTTTTATGTTTTTACATATAGTCATATTTTGTACAGATGACTATATATAATTACTCTATGCTTTTTTACATTTCATATATATTTTTCTTGTACCTTTGCTATGCTCAAAGTGCATTGTATACATTTAGTGCATCTGGGATGAACATGAAAACAGTCCACTGGGATCAGTGTTCTACCCTGGTTAACAAATATATGTATGTATGTATAAATACATAAATAAATTCATTGTAAAAAAAATGCTTCTGACTGTGATCACTGTATTATTCTGGACAATGAATGTAAGAATGAGATGTTAGATTATAAAGCTGGTACAGTAACAAATGGAATTGTAGTTGTCCTACCTTAGCACTCCTTTTATGAGTTAGTTATGGAGGACATAACTGTATACAGACTATTTTTCTGCATAACTTTTCAGAGTTTTATTCTGCTTTGGTGCCAGAAGCTAGAGAAAAGGAATTTACTTTTAAGTGCTATTCATCTGCTTTCAATGCAAGGACTATAAGCATACTAATAGAATGATGGGTGTTGTTTAAGTATCCTGCATTACTCCAAATGAAAAGAAAGCTAAAATATTCTTATATTTCCTCTAAAACTATGATGGATAGTGATCAGTCATTTTTTTCTTGGTATTCATAATAAATAACTTTCATAAGCTCCTTTAGATCCACTTATATGGGACATGAAAAGAATGCAGTGTGGATGGACATGTCAGCTGACTGCAGATTGCCATTGTTAGGGTCTCTTGTACAGAATAAGAAGGAAATGCAGTGTGAATGGGGATGTCAACTGAGTGGAGACCCTGGGAGAAAGGTTACAAAATAGGTCACACAATACTGGATACAATAACATTATGAAGAATCATGAAAAACCGACAGAATTTCAAGTTCCATTACTCTAGAACAGTTTAGACACAACAAATAAATGATAGATATTTTTGATAAATGACAGAGATATACTTAAAAAGCACAATCCAAGATAAGTTACATAAAGGCAAAGGGTTACCTAAATATTCTGAACACCACTGAAGCATATCCATGAGCATCTGTAACCACATTGTAATCATATTGTAACCACACAGAAGTTGTGATGTTAACAGGTAGTAACCAGTACTTAGCTCTGTGTGCTCCATGACTTCTCAGGGAGAGCTGAATACAGTAAATGCTGTTGAATGCACATCCGGTTTAATGCCTTGTCACTCAGTCATCTTGATGATGGGCCTACTTAACTATATAATTATATTACATGGTTTCAGATGTAAAGCTACTTTTGGCACCAGATGCTATTTCTACATAGTACTGCACTTTTTTGGAACCTCTTAAAAAGTTTTCTTCAAGATGCAAATTCTTCCTTCTTAAAGATAGCCCTACAACATCACTTCCACATGGTATAGCAGCAAAGTTAATTTCCTGATTTTCTGAATAAAAATTGATGTACATCAATTTCATTTTCAAATTGTCCATAAGACAATAATTCACACTGCAATATTTTTGAATACAAATATCATTCTTATAAGTCTTGAATCTTGCTCTCACACATATTAAAGCAATAACCGATGACGTGGTATGGTATATTGAAGATTTACCCACGGTTGGTGTGGTTTAATCATGAGGGTGAAGCCCAAGTGATTAAATAAAGCCAACCATGGGTACATTTCAATATACCACAACCATGGAATCGGTTATTGCTATTATACAATGACATTATTTAAGAAAAAAAAGACTTACTTTTCTTAAATAATGTCTTTGTATAATGGCGCATTACTGTTCTTCTGCTGGTTGTGGTATACTGCTTCCCTGTTTTGATGTACTGAGCATGCGTATGAGACTTGTGTCCCACGCATACCCAATACATCAATGCTTAGAAATGGAAGCAATGGGGAAAAGAAACTCTCCATTGCTCTGGTTTTTCTTTTTTTTTTTTTTTTTTTATTTGTTTAAAAATATATATTTTGAGGATTTTATACCAACGGAAAAAAGTCCGGACGACTGGACCTTTTTTCCGTTGGTATATTGTGGGATTTACAATGGGCACACTGGCCAATCAGCATGCACGTTTTAGAATATTGATGGGGGGGGGTCATTGTATAATAATTTTGTTTTTCCATTTTTCACATGGAAAATTAAATCATAAAACTTTATTGTTGCTACTGTTCAGCTTGTCTCAAAATGATTTCACTTCAGCTACCTGCATCTCTGAAGCTGCATGTCAACTTGTTTAAAACCTGGAATTCTAGGTTCAAAAATTTCAGCTCTTTCTCTATGCAAGTGGTATTTCATTGAAACCAGACCGATGAACAACATTCCTTCATGTCACATATGAGGAAGCAACTCAAGATAAGCCTCGGTGGTGCAGCGGCAGCGTTGTCGCCTCACAGCAAGAGGTACTCCCATTCGATTTTTGGCTGGAGCGCCTTCTGTGTGGAGTCTGCATGTCCTCCCCATGATCAGGTAGCGTTCGAAAGACATGCGTGAATGGGCGTGCCTTCATTGAAGGTTGGGCATCGGGCTGGCAACTCAACACTGTAAAAATCTTCTGCCAAACATTAGCGAACCGGAATTCCGCTGTGGCGACCCCTAACTGAGAAAAGCCGAAAGAAGAACAAACATTGTCTTTACCTCAAGGATAAGCCAAAAGACAAGTTAGTATTCCTGATACAAAAAGGAATAATATAAACAAAGAAAATCTTCCATATATATAAAGCATTTAATTTTCAGTAGAAGTCAAGGGTTTCAGAGTCAAATAATAAAAGCTTAAGTGATAGAACTGAAGCATGAAGTAAAGAAGAAAAGCATAAGTTTAAAAGATTTGCATGGTACCACAATAAAAGAACTGTATATGCGTATCAAAAATGATTAAGTCAGAGGCAGGCTGTTAAGTCAAGTAGACTTGACACTTGATAAAGCAGGAAATGTGTATAGTGGGAGTGAACTTTCAAGTATTTAGTATAAAGGTTTGACTGAGAAAGTGAAGGCATGTACATTTAAGGCAATGAATAAAAATGCAGGCATAAGAAAATGAATAAATAACTATAACTATAGATATGTAGATATATATTGGTAGTGATAATGTGGGTTCAAGATTGTGGCTGCTACAGAATGTACATCAGATACCATAAGAAAGTGCATTCCAAGCACTGATTATTATTATTATTTTTTTTTTGTTTCGTAGGTTGTATGGAAGTGAGAAGTATTTCACAAAAGTGTGTAAAACTCTAAATATAGCTGCACAGCAAGACTTATATGTAGTAAAGGTGAAAAATAAAATGCGTCTGAGTGCAGTTAAAATGTATAATTTTTCAATGATGCTTGGAATACAGACAGCAATAAAATTGTGCTCTCTATGATGATATTTAATTAGAAAAACTTGTTATTAAAGACAAAAAAAGAAATATATTTAGGCTTGGTATCAATAATGAATGCAGAATAATATCACAAATTATGTTTAAATCACTGAATCTACATACTTGTTGTGTCTTTCGGCTTATCCCGGTTAAGGGTCACCACAGCGGAACTCCGGTCCGCTAACGTTTGGTAGTGGATTTTTACATGCCAAGTTACCAGCCCTGATGCACATCCTTCAACGAAGGCACGCCCATTCACGCATGCCTCCACACAGAAGATGCTCTAACTGAGAATCGAACGGGACAACGTCTTGCTGTGAGGCGACGATACTGTGGTGTGTAAACCTCTGTGCATTTGTCTAATATTCTCAGCATACAAATTAAAGCCGGTTGATCAGATTCTGCTTGGGTGTAGCCACAAGTGCAAGAAATACAAAATAATGTTTCTAGTAGTATCTCATGAAATACAAGTACAACAATCCTGACAAATATATTAAGAGGATTCATACTGTACTGGTGCAAAATGATCCACAGATCTGTGCAGAAATAAGCATGAATGTTTCTGACTGTAAATTGTAATGTTCCTAATCGTGATCAGAATAAGAGAATGTAAAGCAGAGATGCTACCCTCATCAGAAGCAATGCAAGCAATCATTTTTAGTCTGCGTATTTCTGGATTCTTTTAGAGTTAGTAAAATGCTAATACCATTATTGAGTGCAATGACAGGGATGCACTCATGAGTATCTCATTTAGAGTTATGAAATCAACCACCCAATGTAATGCGGATATCTTGTATTGTTATTCTACTAGTCTAGGCTACCAGGAGTGTAATATAATAAAATTTCACTTGAGCCAGTGCCATTTATTCATGTACCAAGAAGAGTTGCATTAGCTCTTAGAAGCAGAGATTAACAGGACATGAAATGTACAGACACTATAGGTATATTTATTAAGTAAACAGAACACAATGAATAGGTGGGCAACATGGTGACTGTACTGAAGTAAGGCTCGGTTAGAATACGAAAAGGCCCTCATGACTTGATGAATGGATTAAAAGGAAAAAATGTTTCAGACATTTGGGGAATTTTCTGTAATTATCACCAATGCCAAGTACTTCTTGCTAGGTGATAATCAAGGGATTTGGCAAATTAGCTTATCTCACAGCTTTGCTCATTTAGTACCTGTAAAGGCAGATGTAGGTTTCTGAGACTGCCTTTTGGAACACCATATGCTGCTGCTGTGGTGTTTCAAAGAACAGTAGTTGAAATGATTGAAGAGCTGACTAGTATAGTTAATATAACACATTTTTTCTAGTGTACAGAGGTGCAAAGCAAAAACATATCTCATTCAAGACATCTGCAGAGCTATGGGCAAGTAGAAAACATGGTTTAGACTAGAAAAAGATCATAAGAAACTGTGATGGTTCTGCAAATTCAGATCACTATCTCTACTGGTTGGAGTACAGCAAAACACCTCTCCAGTATGTGTGGGACTTTCACATGCAAGCTGATTAAAATAAAAACTGCCAGCTTTTTGTTTCATGTAAATACCAGAAAGTCAAAGAAATTTTGCAATTTTATTGAAAACAGCAGGCAATACTAAAAAAACTTTTAATATAGTAGATCAGCAAAAAAATTACACAATTGCAAAAAATAAGAATAAATATGGATATTAATATGGTATTATGTTAGGCAAAAGGGCCAACATCATACAACATCCATGTTTCTCTACAGCAGGAAAAGAAAACATTTATTTAAGCAGTAGAACTGATCTGAGAATGTTCAGTTGTCAAAGTGTTTTATTTCTTGTCCTATTTCATTGTGCTGAATTAGATAAAGCACTGACACCTTCTCTGCATGAGATTGCTTTTTCATATGCGGCAGAGAGTCAGCTTAAAGGTTTTGGATTTCAGGAAGTGAAGTTACTGAAAATTATTTTGTTTCCACTGTGGTGCCGCAGGTTCAAGATAATGCTATACGTATAAAGATCAATGTGCTACCAATAAGTATCCAAGACATGGACTGCTAATCAGTGAGCCAATCAATATATTACCATCACGGTACATAATGTTTATTGTCTGTAAATATATAAATGGTTATTTTCCATTAATTTAGCAGTTAAAGGGAAATTTCATTCAATGTGATGTATTACTGCATGTCACACGACATGACTCGACAAATGTAGATATGGTCTTTTTGCAGTCAAGCAAAAAAACCTGAGGTGTAAGTCCAGACAAACATGCCAAGATCCAAAGGAATAAAGATAAACAAGCAGTTCAGAGCCATGAACCAGATGTAAATTAAATTTACTGGAAAGGCTCCCCCAGACTCTGTGACAGTTTGCTGTGAGAGAAAGGTTAGTTTGCTTTTTATTTCTTGTATTTTGCATTACTTTATTGTCTTTTTCTATTTTGTATACTGTGAATTATTTTCTTTACACTGTGTGTTACTTGTATTCTGCTTCTAACAGTAAATTAAAATGTGAAATGAGACCAGGGCTTTGTCTCTTGTGAGTTAGACAGGAATTTTTCCCACCTTACTGTTGTGTTCTTAAACACGACTGTCTTTTAGTTGCCTGCCCCTTGTGTTAATTTGACCACATATCTCGGTTCCTCTCTGCTTTTACTGGTTGGTGTGAATAAGCACAAAATTATCATTTTGTGAAATCACTGCCCTTCAACTATTTAAATTTAATGGCCATTCTACTGTATTCCATTGTAGCAGAATACAAAAGTGCCCACCCCCTTTCAATCTATCTTGCTCTTTTAAAAATACTGGCTCTCCACTAAAACTTAACTTTTTAGACAAGTTACCACTTTCATATCTAACTGCTTACTGCACGCTGCAGTGTTTAGGATAAACCACTTTTTTCATTTTACCTTTAAGTGTCTTTTGCAAGACCACCAGTTATTGGAGAGCCTACATTCTGCCTCTCAGTAGTCATCTTGGGATTAGTGCTTCTGTTTTCTCCTGGTGAGAGAAAGAGTACAGTGACATTATTTCCTGGAGACTGCTGATCACCAGAAAGCCTAATAACTGCTTTATAGATGAGATCTTGGGATCTGTGCTTATATTTTGATCCTGGTGAGAGTAGGAGAAAAGTGCACTGATTTCTGACTCTCTCTGGTTGGAGATAGAGTCTCTGTGCTTAACTTACCTGATTGGTCTGGTTGCTATTCGAGGCATCTACCAGAAAAAGGCTACTAGCCTACAGACCCTTGCATCATCTGGGACAAGACTGTGGATCACCAACTTCACTTCTTGGGATTGGTGCTAACACTTTGCTTCTGGTGAGAGAAGAAGCAAAGGAGTATTGTATCCCAACAGTGTCAAGCTGTGGTGAGACCAGCATTAGTAGTAGCTAGGCAGTAGCAATTCATGCGACTCCCCTCTTCTCATCATTCTTGACAAGCTAGTTCTTTGTTTTCAGTAAATACTGCTTGATTTGCTTCTAACTTCAGAATATCTGCCTAAATACTTCATCCTTAAATTTTCAGGGTCTACATATTAGTTTCCCCTCAAGTGTTTGGCCGTGCCCTGTGAAGACTCAGGGACCCTGAGTGACATTTTTCCTGTAAAAGCACAACTGAAATTTTTCCAGTATCTAGCTACACACAGGACAACTAGTCTGGTGTGACAAGCATTGCCCAATAATTGCAAACCAGATACTCCTGACAGTGATTGATATTCTCACTCCAACAGTCTATTCAATAAAAAAGGTCTGTTGCCATGGATATGAACTTTCCTACTGTCTCTGTTACCAGCTTGGTGGATATGAGCATCCTGAGGCAATATGGCAATTGCCTCATGTTTACTGACAACCAGTTAATTCTCAAACAAACTGATACGGTATGTGAGAGATGTAGTTACACAATGTAACTGGAGGCAAAGCTCTCACATAAAAGTACTCCTAATGTCAATAAGGTTGTCAGTAGTACACATGCTGCACCCATCACACACCATTCAAAGCAGACATATAGACCCACATATACTGAGGCACTTTTATGTAACCTTCCTAAACCACAAAGATC
Organism: Protopterus annectens; assembly: GCF_019279795.1. Lineage (NCBI taxonomy): Eukaryota > Metazoa > Chordata > Ceratodontiformes > Protopteridae > Protopterus > Protopterus annectens. Next base: position 763,013,862 of record NC_056743.1, on the reverse strand, counting down.
TCTTAGACAAAGTACATATAAGAAACACCCTCAGCAGCCCCAAACACACACTTTCAAAACAACACCCACATCAACACATAGAACTACATCTTATGGAGCCTCTACCTCTAAGCCCATAAAGCAAGTCACCACACAATCCAACATTCTGGTCATTGGAGACTCCATTGTGAGACACACTGATATCCCTCTCACCAGGCTGATTAAGGAGAAAGTTACGGTCAATTGCTTATCAGGGGCTAGGATCCTCCACATTACGCATGCACTCAGGTCATTGGATCACAATTACCATAGTCCTTGTGGGAGTAAATCACTTGAGACGTACCTCCCAAGACTATATCATAGAGCTTTTGGAATATGTGTCTCAGGTTTGTATGAGCCTAGCACTCAGCAGCATTTTACCATCTCCAAGGATGATGCCACAATATGAACAAAAGATGACTGACTTTAATAATTGATTTCTGCTGTCATTCTAAGGGGTGCAATATTTGTCAGCATGGAAGTAAATGGTAAACAGACCATGTTGCTTTGCCAGAGATGGTATAAACCTCTCCCCTCTAGACTTTCAAATATTAGCTAAGACATTCTGTTCTCCCATAGTGCCTTTTTTAGGCAATGTCAAACTGAAAGTACTTCTGACATAGCAAATCAAAACCAAGAAAATCTAAAGGTATGACTGCTCATTGCTAGGATCCTAAACAAAAAACTCCACTCCCATGAAGCTCTTTTTATCCTAGAGAATGCTGATGTCTGTGCAGTCTCAAAGACATGGTTTAAAGCCACGGACAGCACACCAACAGTGCAGGGTTATAATGCCTTCCACACATTTAGACCAGCTACTTCACAGGCAGGAACTAAAGGTGGTGGTGTCTCAATTTACATCAAAAATAAATATACTTCAAGGCTGGTCAAACAGAACAATGCACTTGAGCTGCTCCATGTTCAAATCACCATAGGTAAAATCCGATAACACATTCTTGCAAGCTATAGGTCCCCCTCTATGACCCAGGAAACCCATAACATGTATTTAAACTTATTAGAAACACCAACCATCCAACCCATACCATATTCATAGGTGACTTTAATTATCCCACTGTTAAGTGGGAATCCTATATAACATCAAACATACATGCACAGAGATTCCTGGATTTTGTAAACAAAAACTCCCTGGACCAGATAGTCAATATACCAACCAGGGGTGCAACCATACTAGATCTCATCCTCACTAATATGGGCAAGTGCTGCGCACCCCCTACTGTAATGCCTTCTTTGGTAAGGTCAGATCACAAAAATGGTCTTCTTTGAAGTAAAAATAAAACCTGGATCCCCGGCTAAAACGAGAATATTCAAGAACTATTCTAAGGCTAACCTCCTGCTATTAAGTGAGACCCTGGCAACATTTCAAGCCCCTATAAACCATGAGAACACTTCTGCCTATGCAGAACTGTTCATAGAAACCCTGTACAAGCATGTAAATAGCTGTATAGAGGCAGCTGTACCCACCAGGAAGAAGTACAGAACTAACTCAAAAAAACAAACCACCCTGGTGGAATCACAAAACCAATCAGATGTGTAATAGGAGGAAGACAATCATGGCAAAAATTAGGAGGTACAACACCCAGCAGGATAAAAGCACTCGCATTAAACTAAACAAACAACTCAGAGGACAAATAAAGTCTACCAAAGCAAACTTTGAGGTAAGTTTTGCCTCCCAGGCCAAGGACAACCACAAAACATTCTTTAGCTATGTCTGCAACCTCAAAGGCAATACACAATTGTGTGCAGAGCTCATTGTAAATAGAGCCACCTATATTGAGCCAGAAGATATAGCAAACCTCTTGGCTGATAAATTCAGCTCCAGATTTACTCCTATCTCCCCCTCAACCTTCCCTCAGGAAATATCATCAAATATAACTAGGGATCTACCATCACTAGGGAACAGGTCCTTAATGCACTCTCTAAGACCAAGAACACTGCATCAATGGGCCCAGACAATATCCCAGGATGCCTTCTAAATAGCATGAAACATGACTTATCAGGGCCTCTGGAATTACTATTTAACTGTAGCCTCCAAACAGACTTCATGCCTCACAAATGGAGAAAGGTAACAGTTATCCCTCTGCACAAAGGTGGGCCATCTACAGACTCTGGAAACTACAGACCCATAGGTCTCACTAGTCTTGTATGTAAAGCCATAGAAAGAATTATCATAGAGATGATCAAAAGAGATATAGTAAAACTCCAGACACTGGACCCAACCCAGTTTGGTTTTGTCAAGGGCAGATCATGCCTACTCAGTCTGGTGGACTTCCTTGAGAAGGTCACCAAAGCAAGGCAAAATTGTTCACACTGCCTACCTTCACCTGGCCAAGGCATTTGATACAATACTCCACTCAAGCATTGTTGACAAACTCAAGAGGTTATATACAAACCCGTATGTCACCCAGTGGATAGCCAAGTAGCTCACAGACAGGACCCAGGAAGTTTGAATTGGGGAGTCCACCTCTACAAAGAGGCCAGTCACAAGTGGAGTCCCTCAGGGATCAGTCCTTGGACTGCTCCTTTTTAGCATTTAATTCTCAGAAGTCAAGGCCAATGTCCGTGGTCTCTGGCTGACTAAATTTGCAGATGATTACAAATTAGGAGCTGTCATTGAGTCTCACACTGACACAAATATTCTCCAGGAGGGGCTGACACAGACAGATAACTGGTGTCAGAGTCATGGACTAAAACTAAATGCCAAGAAATGCATAATAGTATTCTTTGGGAAGTAATCCATCCCTGGTAACTATCATATTGAAAACACACCCCTTAGAGGTGACCCAGTAATCAGGGACATGGGACACACACAGATAGTAATCTAGCCTTTGATCATCACATGCCTACAGTGGTGAGGAAATCATTATATGTTGCACAACTTATAAACAAAGGTATGGCATCTAAGTCCAAGTAGTCATTGTTCCACTGTATTCAGCATTCATCAGACCTATCTTTGAGTGCAATACCCCCTTTGGTATGTACCTAACCTGGCATATCCAACAACTGGAATGTCCATGGAGGTTTATCACTAAAAGATTACAGGGCATAAGTAATATGTCCTATGCAGATCATCTCAAGACCCCATCCCTGTATTCTGTCTCCTACAGGCTTTTGAGGGGAGAGCTATGCCTGGCATACAGGGCATTGTCAGACCCCCACTCTGATGGACCTCCTGCATATCCACAAAACAAACAGTACCAGAATTATCCATTCTATAGACTTAAACCTCGCCTGTGATATAAATGTGACCTGCTGGAGAGATAGGTACGTATCACAGAGACTACCCCTTCTATGGAACTGGCTCCCCATCCATGTGAAGCAGAGTTCCTCTCTAATCCAACTTAAGTGCAACTTGGACAATTGGATGGGAAACTGGAAATTCATCCCTGGTTTGGCACTTAGGTCTTTGATACAAACAGGTAACCTGTAAATGGTTCATCTCCCAGCCCCATGGTTACACTTATCAAGGGTATCAGAACTCGTCAGAGATTTGGGATGCATGGTTAGACTTAAAAAGGCCCTTGTGGTTGTTAGCCTAGTAAACACCTATGAACCTATTAATGGAAGTGAAAACATTCATGTTCACAACGCTTCTTCAGGCAATACACTGAACAAACTTTGAAAATTAGTTTTTTTTTTCCCAAAGGGGAATGATCTTGCATTTCCTAGCATTTAGTTTGAGCCTTTTCTCAGTGCACCATGTGATAATGTGTCATAGTTCAACATGAAAGGTATTATCATTTGCTGATTTGAGAACTACACCCTACTTGCAATCAATGCCAAATTCAGTCAGCCAGATATGCTTGTTGTCAATGTTAAAGTCAGATCAATTAACACCAAAAAGGAGTGGGCCCTATACAGACATCTGGGCAATACCACTGGTCATATTTTCCTTAACTGAGGAGGCATCTCTTGACAACATGTGGTCTGTCCTTGAGCCAATTTGCAATCCATCATGCTACATGCAGATCTATGTTTAAGGCTATTAGCTTGTTTGCAATCCCATTATGTGATATGTTTTCAAATGATTTTGTTAGATCCATGTAGGCAGTGTGATCAGTGGGACCATTATCCATGGCCTGAGTGATCATTTCAAAGAAGTTCACAAGTTTGACGAGGCATGACTTGCCCTTAACAAATTTGAATTGTTGCAGGTCTAGCTTGGTCCGATACTTTATAGTTTATGAAATGAATTATGATACATTCCATAACACTGTCGATACAACTAGTAAGACTAAAGGGTCTATAGTTGCTTGAGTCAATGGTGAGGTCACATTTATGAAGGGGCATCACCACCACAGAGTACCACTGATTGGGAACATAACCTGTGGCAAGGCTTGGGTTGAACTTAAGGAGGAGATCAGAAAGGGCCTACTTCACACTACACTTGCTTTTGTAATAAAACATGTAATGTTTTTAGGACTCACTAAAGAAACATTCTTTGTCTTGCAGAGTACTTAAAGAATATGCTGCTTGGAGATATTTCAAAGTGGTGGGAAGTGGATCATATAAATTTGGAGTAGGAATGATAACTTTATGGGAGAAATTTGCAGCAAACCTGCTAGCCAATATGTTGGTAATGAAATTATAAGATTTTAATAGTTCTGAACAGTAATGTGAATTATTCCCTAGTTTTCTAACATAGCTGAAGAAAGATTTATAATTACCTATTGCCTCAGAAGCAAACCTTTAGTTTCTTAGTGAAGCATTTTATAGTCTCACTGTGATGAGAGGTTCTAGCATTAGAAGATCAACTTTTTTCATTTTTTTTCTACTTTTATTTTTCTTTCTGTTGTAAATTTTGTTTACATGTACTGTTTACCAGGAAGTTTACTATTGAATTTGCCACTGTATTTGGTCCTTGTGGGACAACCCTATCAATGCATTTATCTAAATGAGTACAAAGACAAGTGACATAGATAGTTGCATATCCTGGTCCATTTTGGGGTTAGCATGGAAGGATTTTGTGATTTTATCCTTCAGTTATACAAGGATAGCTTTCCTGATGTCTCAAAAGAGGGTAGTGTTGGTAACTTTAGGAGAGGATGTTCTGAGGGTGAAGGTCACCAATTGATGATCAGACTTAACAGTGGATAGATAACCGTGAATAGTAGGCCTGAGCTGCTGAGTTTGTGGGAACAGGCTTCTGGTTATTTTCAGCCCTGGTGAAGATAATGAACAATTTGGATGAATAAGAATTTCCTAAATCAATCTAAGAAACATTATGCATACCCAACATCAAGTCTATGGAGGTGTAGTTGAAGTCACTTATGACTTATAGTCATGTGGAGCCATGGAAGAGGACATGTAACAATCTACAAGTTGAAGGTCCGACTGACTTAGTGTAAGCTGGAGCTAAATGAGGTAACTTGGATGGTCATTGGATATCACAGTGAAAGGGATGAAAACTGAGACACCAATGTCATTTTCATTGTGGGCTTGAAGGCATGATAGGTACCGAACCCGGTCACAGAGGGGGTGCTCCCAGTGCATCTGAACCATGTCACAACCACTGCACTAAGAGACTCATTATAGATGCATAAGTGCCTCCAGATTGGGCAGTTTGTTAGTTCATCTTGATATTAACTAAAAAAAAAAAAAGAAATAATAAACTAGACATTTTGAGATGTTCATTGGATGAACTCGACCTTAAAAGGAACAGTGGGGGTAGGAAGGGCTTTTGGCAAGTATTCAAAAGCCCTTGAATGGAAGGTGAAGATCATCCTTCGCAAATCAAGTAGGACTGTCAGTTAACTCACCCCAGAGAGACGCATACTGGTCCCCACTGGAATAACACCAAATAATTAACCATTTTTTTATATCAATTATCTTTTCTTTCAACCTAGGCATCATTTTTGGTGAGCAGAGGATAATGCTCTACAGTCTTATCCTTGATGGAAGCATGTGTAGCAAGTTCCAGCAAGTCTTTCTGCATGCTTTCTGGCATAGACTATGATTATGTCATACTTACTGGAGAAGTAGTTTTAATGGCTCTTGAAATATCAGCAATCCTGGATCCTGGGAGATAGCTAACTGTAACTCTGACCTTGCTCCCCCCTCTTGAGTATGAAATCAGTGTGCCTAAAAATGAAGTCACCAATAACTAGTAGGTTTCCAGAAGCTGGTTTATTCTTGTTAGTCAACAGGGAGTTTTTTGTTTGTGACATGCAGATGAAAGCGTGTATGTAATAGATGCATTTGAGGGTTTCATTAATGCTTACACCAAGAAGTTGTAGGAGGATTAGTTAATGCAAAAATGGTATGAGGATGTTGCATTTGTATAAGTTGGGTGAAATAGTATGATGCACATTGCATGCATGGGAGTTTAAAAGGGCTGCCTAAAAATCAGCTATGAGTTTACACCTATTGATGATACTGTAGGTGTCACTTTAAAAGGGCGTTACCAGTATTTTAATCTGTGTGATATATGACTTTTCAGAGACTGTTCTGTTTAGTTAAAGTTATTACTACAGACACTGTTTGTCTAAATTCTGTAAGTAGTAATTGATAGAAAGTAAGGAATTTATCAGCCATCCTAAAATTTCTAGGTAAATTGTACTACTGAGCATATCTAAACAATTCTGTCTTGGTTTGTGATTTGTTGTGGAGCTGACTGGTAAGAGAAGTTTTATTTATTTTTACTGTTAAATGGAGGTGTGACTGCAAGCTATAGTGAGAGTGTGCCATAAAGAAATTACAACTGTCTGGCTGGCAGAATTTGTATGGTCAGAACAACTTTGTTATATTTTATTATTTAGTTGGATATTGCTAGTATAATTTTTGTCATAGAAGTTGATTTAAGATCCTTTGAATTCTTTGCTACTGACTTTGTGTAATTTTTTTCTTTGCAATATTTTATTCATTTAAAGCTGAATATGCATTACTTATATGAGTATGCAATTAATGATTTTCTAAGGCACAAGTATCTTGCACAATGTAATAAGTGCTATGCATATTTAAAGGTAACAGCTGATAACACTGGTAATCTTTGTTCCTCGTGCCAAAAGTTGGATGATTTGCTTACCATTGTTAGAAGCAAATCTCGACTTGATGATGATTGCACATGTGCAGTTGGCATGGCTTGGAGAACTGTTGTATCATATATTAATGACTGAACTGATGAAGTAAATAACGTTAGGCATACAACAAATAGAACAGATTTAGGAAATGATGCTTCTATTTTTTGCAAAGAACATTCAACCCCTATGAAACATGACGATGCCCCTGAGAACTATGGAATTGTGTATGTAAGTACTCAGTAATCTGAGGATCCAGTCTGTTTAGAAGAAAACAAAAAAAAGAAAGTAAGAAGTTCTCAACAAACAAGGAAGAAAAAGAATCTGACTAATGACTGTAAAGGAAAGAGAATATGTAGTAAAAAGGATTCTGCTTTGTTATGTAACACACTGGTGAGAGGGAATGAAGATATCTGTCTATCAAAAAACCTTCAGTCTACAGAAAAATATATCACCTTTCCAATGGAAAAGGTAGAAAAAAAGAGGCAAGGGGTGGGTGAAAAGGAAGACATCAAAACTGAACATGGATGAAGAACATTACTGTAAGATAAAAGAAGAGACAGATGTTGACTACATGGCTCAAGCTGTGGATTTACAATGCCAGCTGGATGAGAATTTAATATGCAATGAAAACAGTGGGATTAATAAGACTAATAGTGATGAAGATCTATCCTTCATAACAATTGATAGAGCTGAAATGACTGTATTAGAAGCTGAAGATTCTTCACAGATGGTCAGCAAAGATATTCTTGTAATTGGAGATTCAGTTATTAGAGGAACTGATATTTGCAGAGATGATAACAAACATCAAGTAGTGTTATGCTTGCCAGGAGCAAAAATAGAAGATGTGAAACAAGTCTTGGAATGCCTTAATGTAAGGAAACATGGATCTGTTTTTATTCATGTTAATACAAATTATGCCACCAACAAAGATTCTCTGACTGTTTGTCGGGAACTGACACCCCTCCTAGATAGTATAGTATACTGGTATATATACATATACTGGTGTTAGGACATATTTTTTACAAATCACCTCAAGAAAGGATAGTCAGGTCACTGTGAATGAAAATATTTTTTGGATAAACACCTACATGGAAAAAATATCTTGTTTCAAAAAAATGGAAATGTGTAGCACATCCAAGCCTTCTTTTGGGCACATGTGTTCAGACAGGATGGTGTGCATTTGTCTACATCAGGGAAGAGAATTTTTGCAGCAGATATTTTGCAATATTTGACAAATGCTAGCCAAGAATTTTTCCAGGTCAAAAATGTAACAGTTCATAGATAGCGACATTTGATCCATCTTTGATGGTTGTTAATACTAAGAGTATTAATAATAAAGTGTTTTTATTAGAAAATGTGCTACATTCCCACAAGACTGATGTTACTGTTTGTGAAACATGGTTGAAGAACAATGACAGGAAACCATTTCTAACAGGGTAGAAATGTTTTTACTGTAACAGACATTCTAACAAAAAATCAGGTGGAGGTGTTATGATAGGTATTAAAGCTAGCTATGAGACCTATGATTATTACATGTTCAATGATAACACCAATACTATAGACCATGTAACTATGACAATAAAGACAACCCTGGAACATACAACAATTGTTGGTGTGTATAGACCACCAAAGTCAAATACAGATGACCTAGAGGAATTCATACATTTCTTACATGAAACACAGTAGGGAAGAATAATATTAGCTGGGGACTTAAATTTAACAGAAACAGACTGGAATAATATTGAGTCAAGAACTTTTATATTCAGAAACAACAAATGCTTCAGATTGTAAAAAAACCTACCAGGGGATGGAATATTCTATATGTTGTTTGTGTTCCCAAAGAAATTACTGTAACTTCAAGTTAAGTTTTACCAACATTTATGTGCAGTGATCATGGGGTAATTAAGGTTAATTTGTTGCTAGGTAATTCTGTCAAACTGAAATCTAAGCCAATGCACAGAAGGTTAATTACAGATTATAGGGAAGCAAAACAGTTACTATATAAAAGTAACTGGAGTGAGGTGTTCAGTGGAAAAATTGCAAATGGAATGTGGAAAGTTTTGAAAGAGAAATTGTTTGAGTGCAAAAAGTAAAAAAAACAATGTTTAACATCAGGATCTAGGCATGCAACATCAGGGGAGTAATATTTCCATAAGAACAAGATATCTGATTAAGGTGAGAGACAAACAATATAAGAAATGGAAGAGAGATTGAACTACAGCTTTGAAAACTGAAATAAACAAGCTGGACAAACAGATTAAGCATAGTGTTAGACACGATCAAGAAAAATTTGAAGAAAATTTATATTAAGATATTGAGCATGATAGAAAACCTTTTTATAGATCCATAAGATGTGGAAGGAAGATACACAAATTGATAAACTGTATGCAGATTTTAAAAATTATTCTCAGACAGAACACATTATAGATATATTTACAAAATCTTATGCACAACAGTTTGACTCCTCAAAAGGGGTGGTAAGTTGTATTAGCAACATCCAGGTAATCCCAGATACTGGAATCAAATTATATTATATTGAAAAAGAACTGTGCAAAGTGGAGCCAAACAAAGCGCAGGGAGGAGACGGAATAAGTAACAATGACCTGAGAACACTTCAGCAAGAACTTACACTACCATTATATCTATTATTCACTAGGTCATATAAATATGGGGAGATTCCTCAAGATTGGAGACATGCACTTATTAAACCTGTCTTTAAGGGAAAGGGGAGTAGGACAATCCCAGAATCATATAGACCCTTAAGTCTGCTTTCATGTTGTGGAAAAATAATGGAAAAGGTAATACTGGATAAGTTATTGTCAGAACTGGATAGGTTGGGACTTGAAACCATATATCAGCATGCATATGTTGAGAATAGATCTATTACCACCTGTAACATGATGTTCTCTAACAATATAATAACAGCTATGAATGAAAAATTGTGATGTGATTTATATACCCCTTTTGTGGAGTCAAACTGTTGTGCATAAGATCCTCCTCATAGAAACAGACAACTGGTGCCAGAGCCATGGCCTCAAGCTAAACGCCAAGAAGTGTATAGTCATCCCCATTGGCAAAAACAAAGTGCCCACAAATTACCACATAGGTGGTAATCCATTAAGTACCGAAGAAGTCATTAGGGACCTGGGGATCCAAGTTGATAGCAATCTCTCATTTGACAACCACGTGGCCAAAGTGGTTAGAAAAACATTTTATATAGCCCACCTAATCATGAAGGGATTCACATCTAGATCAGGGGAGGTCATCGTGCCTCTTTACTCATCCCTCATCAGGCCCATAATTGAGCACAATGCCCCTTTTGTGATGTATCTTACCAGACACCTGCAGCAACTGGAAGGTCCCCAAAAGTACCTCACCAAGAGGATCAAAGGGCTCAAACAGATACCATATGCTGCCCGGTTAAAGAAACTCCAGCTCTACTCAGTGGCATACCGCCTGCTCAGAGGCGATCTGTGCCTGACGTATAAAGCCATGTCCAACCCGGAATTAATAGACATGCTGCACCTCAGAAAATCCAAATCCCATCGAGCTATGCGCTCGAGAGACTTGAACCTCAGCACTGAAATAAATAGGACATGCTGGAGGGACAGATTCCTAACCCAGAGGCTCCCTTCACTCTGGAATAAAATCCCAGTCCAGGTTAGGCAGAGTCCCACATTGACTCTCTTCAAGAGGAATCTTGATGAGTGGATGGGAGATCGTAGGTTTACCCCGGCTATCACTTCTGTGTCACTGTTAGACAGAGGCACAGTATACTAACCTCAAAAAAAGGCATAGCAAAATTTATTTAAAATGGGTGGCGAAAGCCAAACACACTCTGGCTAGGCTTATAAATGCCCTAGGGCAGATAGCCTAGTATGAACCTATGAACCTATGAACCTATATAGATTTAACTTCAGCATTTGACAGGGTGATACACAAAACACGGATCAATAAATTAGTACAACTAGGTATTGATGTACTGTTGATAAGATGGATAGCTGATTGGCTTACAAATAGTACATGGCAAGTATCACACACCAAATGGACAGGTGAAATCCTTTGTTACAGTCAAGGTGCCCCACAGGGCTCTGTACTAGGCCCTTACTTGTTTAGATTGCATCTTTCAGACCTTACTTTTTCATCTGAGGTGTTCTACAGTCTATGTGCTGATGACCTGAAATTGGGTAAACTGATTAGAAGTGTTACAGATAATGCATGTCTGCAAAATAATTTGACTAAATTGACCATTTGGGCACAGGAGAATAATATGTTGATAAATACATAAATAGATCAAAAACTAAGCATATGAGATTTGGGAGACAAATTGAAAGGTGAATATTTAATACGGCACACGGTGATTGAAACTGGAGACTCATTTAAGGACCTGGGTATATGGGTAGATTCAGTTATGAGTTTTTCTAATCATATCAACCAATTAGCTAATGATAGTTAAAGAACTATAGGCTGTATAAAAATATTTATAAAGTCTAGGAAATCAAACATAGTGAAGTCATTGTTTGTTAGTTGCATTAGACCCAAACTTGAGTATGGAATAACAATGTGGAAACCCTATAGGAAAACAAGCATGATTAAAATGGAAATAGTACAGCAGAAATATACCAAGGGCATTCATGGATGTGAAAATCTAAGTTATTATGAAAGACTAAAATATCTGAACTTATACAGATATTTAAAAGGAGCTCTTATTCAGGCATATAGGGCATTTAGGGACAACTACGTCTGGAATGTTTGTGGTTATCAAAAAGTACTACAGAATCATCAGATAACCTATTTAGAAGATTCTATAGGAATGAGAAGTGTACTAATTGGTTCTCTGACAGAGTAGCTGATGCTTGGAACAGACTACCAAATTACATTAAAGCAAGTACTAGTTTAGATATTTTTAAGAAAAGCCTGGACATTTATTATGGAAATAAGTGTTTTGATATATTGGCAAGCTAGAAGGGCATTAATGCCGGTGCTTGGAACATTTGTATGTATGTATGTACTCTCTGAAGGGATGAGGTAAAAATAATGTTTTAGGTGCAACGATATGTTTGAAGTATTTATAACTTCTTTCAATAAGTTGGTCTCTTAATATGAACTTTATGAAGTCACATTGATGTATCCCAGATGTCAAAATGATATAATTTTCAATAGGTTCAGAAGTTCATAGGCGTTCATAGGTGGGATCTTCACCAGTAAACACACAATACTTGTGTAGTGTTTCTTCCTGATATGCAATGTTTTTTTGATATTGTAAAAAATGCATTCTATTTTTTTGATGTTTGTTTTGATATTATAAAAATGCATTATATTTTGTGATAATCTGTGTGACTAAAATCTACTTGTATTGTATTTTCTGTGGAGCTTTTCTCCCTTGTCCTCTGCTGAAAATGGGCCTCTGGCCCAGTCGGACATTCCTGGTCAACAAAATGTAATAAATAAAAATAAATAAATAAAAGTATACTAGGCAAATGACCACCAGGGCCTTTTTAAGCCTAGCCATGCATCCCAAATCTCTGACGAGATCTAATATCTTTGTTAAGTGTAAGACGGGGCTTGGGTGCTAAAACATTTGCAGGCTTCTGTGTCCAATAGACAAATCAGTGCTGAACCAAGGATGATTTTTCTGTTCTTCATCCATTTGTGAATATTATACTAGAACTGATCTATAGAGGAACTCTGCACCACATATATGGGGTGCCTGTCCCAGAGAATGTGGTGGTCTCTGTGATACAAACCTATCTCTCCAGCAAATCCAATTTATGTCACAGGCAAGGTTAAGTCTTTAGAATGAGTAATTCTGGTGCTGTTTGTTTTGAGGATATACAGGAGGCCAATCAGAGTGGGATCTGATGATGCCTTGCATGCCAGGCATAGACCTCCTCTCAACAGCCTGTAGAAGACTGAATATAGGGATAGGGCTTTGAGGCAGTTTACACAGGACATGTTATTTACACCCTATATTCTTTTAGTGATGAAGATCTGCGGACATTCCAATTGCTGGATGTGTGTGGTTATGTACGAACCACAGGGGATATTGTACTCAATGATAGGTGTGATGAATGCTGACTATAATTGAACAATGACCTCCTTAGACTAAGATACCATACCTTTGTTTACAAGTTGCACAACATAGAATGATTTCCTCATTACCATAGACACATGATGGTCAAAGCCTAGATTACTGTTTGTGTGTCCCCAACTCTCTGACTACTGTGTCAGCTCTTAGGGGTGTGTTGACAATATGATAGTTATCAGGTGTGACCGACTTCCCAAAGGATACTATTATGTATTTCTTGGCATTTAGTTTTAGTCCATGGCTCTGACACCAGTTGTTTGTGTCAGCCCTTCTTGGAGAACATTTGTTTTGGTGGGACATTCTATAACTACTCTTAATTTTCAATTGTCAGCAAATTGATTCAGTCAGAGGCTCTTGATGTTGGCCTTGACTTCAGAGAAGTAGATTGATTTAAGGACTAATCCTTGAGGGATTCCACTGGTGACTAGCCTTTTTGTAAAGGTGGACTCTACAAGTCTAACTTCCTGTGTCCTGAGTCAGCTAGCTATCCACTGGGTGACATAAGAGTTTATACCTAACCTCTTGAGTTTATCAACAATGCCCAAGTGGGATACTGTGTCAAATGCCTTGGGCTAGACTATAGTATGCAGGGTGGACTGTTTTGCCTCCATTCTTTGCTTTGGTGACCTTCTCAAAGAAGTCCACCAGTTTGACTAGGCATGACCTGCCCTTGATGGAACCAAAATGGGTCAGGTCCAGTGTCTGCAAGTTTCCTATGTCATTATTTATCATTTCCATGAGAGTTTTTTTCCCCTGGTTTTGTATATGATACTAGTAAGACTTATGGGTCTGTAGCTTTTTCTCCCAAGCCCACTCCACATAAGAGCGAGCATCTCCTGTAGGAAATTTCAGAGTCATTCTGCTGTACCTGAAATGAAACTGGACCCATTCAGTTAATAGCAGTCCTAAAAATTCATTTTATACCTCAAAACATGGTATGCTTGAGACAGAAATGTGTCAATGTGTCAGTGTATCTTATATGTTTGTCAAGCTTTATTTTTTTTTTTCAAGTACTGTTTCTGGAAATCAAAATCTAGACCAACTATACTAGAAGTAGTGAATATAGTAACAGATATAAAACAACTGGAATTGAGATCTTTACAAAAGGGTAGGAGCAAACTACATAGGAAAAAATGGGAATTGTGGGAACAATACATGTAGGGGAGGAATGAGAATTAAAAGAAGGCAGAACTTAAGTGAGCTATGTAATGTTTGACTGAAAATGATTGGGTAGATTATAAGTGATGTATAATGTTTGCAACTGGGAGTGTGTCAGTAAGGCTTGTGATGTAAAATGCTTGTAGCTAGGATTGTGCTGGTGCGGTTTGTTTTCATTTATATAAATGTATTATTGCCTATGTCATAAGGTAAGTGACGGTTTAATAAGGATTTTTTTTAAACAAGAAACAAGTACTGTTTCTTTTGAGCAGTCCTAGTGAGGAGTAGTTTCAAAAGGTCTAGTCTGTCATATTGGTACATAAGTACAGCTCACAAAGTACTTGTCCTGATGTGCAGTCAGAAGATGTTTTGCAGACAATTTATTGTCGATAGCTAATATGAAATTTGAGAAATATTTCATACTTGTTTTGAATGTCCTTGTACATCCTCTGTTTAACCCATTTGTTGAAGGATGTCATGGTATACAAGTGGAATGGATCATCTTATTTTACTTATAAAGATAACAAAGTTCTTCGGTTACAAACTATGTTCTGCTATCAATGATAATATGTTCAGATAGACCAGAAGTAATGAAATATATTTTGAGATGATTTTTTTTTGACATGTGAAATACTTCAAGTCAGTATGAGTACGTATCCACCTCTACTTCAAAGAGTACTGTAAAATCATTGTGCAATCATTTCTATTATCTAGCTTGAAATTCCCACATATGTAATGGTGCTTATCTTGTAATCATCTCTTCCATTTGTCAGGTTCTTAAACTTTGCTCATGGCCTCAATTTCTTCATTAAGCTTAGGGCAGAGGCTACCCTTAGCTGCTGCTTTCATTTTACCAACGCCAGAATAATGTTTTTGGAGTTCTTCAGGCACAGCTTTTATTAAATCATACAATATTATTACAAGATTTCCACATTAATTCCTCTCTATCAAATGTTCAAATCTCTTCTTTAAAACATTTTCAAGTTATTATCAGCATTCAGTTAAGTTTGGCCAGCCCTCTATCACAAAACGTAATGCTTGTAACAGCTCAGAGACAGCTGTTATTACTTGTACAATTATATCTACTACAACAGAAAAGTGTTAGAAGAGCTCCTCAAATATTTACATATTCTGGGACTCTCTTGGTAACATGTTCTGAAATGTCATGGAATGAAACTCTGTGTAGTTCATTAGGGTGCCCATAATATGGAAATGGTGTGCTCTAGCTGATAATTGTGGGATGGCAGTATTATTTCCTATTTCTGAATTATTTCTGCTGAGAACTCTTTTGCTCATGAAACAATGTTAATAAAAGCTTATGGCCAGTAACTAATTTTCTCCACTAGAAATTAAAGCAGATTTTTGATATGAGAATATTTTTCCTGAGAAGGAGGAAGACTCTTTGTTGCTTAAGCAGTTGGCTGTTCATCTCCTGAATGCATGATGTACTCAATTAGTTGACTTATGCTGCAAGGTAAGGCATCACAAGCAAGTGATAATTGTGACTCTTGGTCATAGTGTACCAACAACTTACTAAATGTTAGCATTCCTTTACATTTTCTGAAAGTATTTTGTTCAAGTAATTTCCTTTGCCATGCCACAGTGCCCTTCCCAATCTATATATTCATGCTAACATTGTACTTTGATTATAGAAGAATTTTTTTTACAATAAGTAACCAAGATTAAAAAAGGCTCTAATTCGATTATATGTGAATTTCCGTAATTAGTATTCAATGCTAACTCTTTCACTCCTGGGGGATTTCACAGGGGGCTTTCATTTTTATTGTGGAGGAATCTGTCTTCCACATCCATTGCTCAATATATTCTGTCGACAATTTACTAAAAATAAAAAAACAGATGGAACCACCAAATAGTGCAAAAGCTTTTAATGGTGTTCAATTTGCTAAACTCACATTTTGATTTTTTTTAACCATTGGTCTGTAGTCTTGTAGTCACTAGCACTGCATACAAATTACTGATTTGCTCACTCTCTGTTTTTCCAGTTATCAACAAATCATCCAAGTACACAGCTAAGTACATATTGCTGAATCAATTTTTCATTATTCTTTCAAAAATACATGGTGCTGAGCATACATTAAATGATAAACTGTTATGCAGAAAGAAACCCCTGCAAATGTTATAAATTAGGAGTTAGCATGACACAATACTGATTGATAAGAAGCTGCTAAAGCTATTTTTAAGCAGCACAGTTCCATCACTTAAAGAGGTCATCAATTTCCCCATAAAAAGGGAGTGGACATGTTTTGTGATATAAGCCTGATTAGCAATCAGTTTATAATCACTAAAAACATGGATCACATTATCATTTTTCACAGAATGAATATTCAGAGATCCAAGTTTGTTATGCCTTGTGGTTTAATA
Source organism: Protopterus annectens (assembly GCF_019279795.1). Taxonomy (NCBI): domain Eukaryota; kingdom Metazoa; phylum Chordata; order Ceratodontiformes; family Protopteridae; genus Protopterus; species Protopterus annectens. The sequence goes on along the minus strand of NC_056743.1, from coordinate 762,997,179 downwards.
ATACCTTGTATTTCAAGCACCATATCCACTTATCCTTTACTGCAAAGGTAAAGTCAACTTTTATTGAATTTGTGACACCATGACTCACCAGATTGCCAGTTGTAATACCTGTGATACCAGATACTCAAAAAATGTTTCCTTCAAGACAGTTGCTTATTGCACTGAATTGAAGTCATGTGACCTACTTCGGAAACAAATTTTGTGACTCAATTTAACAGTAATTTCTGCAGCCACGTTTTCCTGCACATAGTGGTACTTAACCTTTACTACCAGTAAAGGCAAATACAATCTAATAAAACACTACAGCCATTACTGCACTCCAAAAGACAAATTTTATATATATGGGTTTGCTAACTTAAGTCCAAATGCTCTGAAAAAATAACCTTGTAGCGTGCAAGACCCTCTGCAACTCCACAACCCCTGCTAATTAAATATACCAACTTCAAGATCACACAATAACAGGTAAAGGGTAGATTTCATAACTTCATTATTACTGCAATCTCACACAAGTGTCAATCCGGTTCCTGTCAACCAAATTAAGTAGTCAGGAAAGCTGATGGCATTAGCAAGAATCAATTAAATTAACCAGACCAATGTATGCATGTTATCTACATATGTACATATAGTTGCAGGTCAATACAGCAAATGCTTTTTGTGGCAAAAATAAAAACAAATATTCATATGGGCAAACTTTCTTTTAAATGGAGTTTAAACGGCAGTCTTTTGTATGACATCTTGATGCAGCAGGGTCAATGAATTTGCCTTTACCCCACTACTGTGTGATCTCTGAGTTGGTATATATAATTAGCAGGGTGTGTGTGCGTGCGTGTGTGTGTGTGTGTGTGTGTGTGTGTGTGTGTGTGTGTGTGTGTGTGTGTGTGTGTGTGTACATGGGGGGAGGGTACAGTACGGCTAGCCCCCTAGCAAAAAAAAAATATTTTTGATCATTTTAGTTTCAGTCTAGTTTCTTACTTTGAAAAACAATCAGCAAATAGTCTAGAAGAGACTATAAATAATTCAAAAAACAACACGAATTCCACACTGATGAAATTTAATAGAAAATAATAGTCTTAGCGCCTCGGCCACAACAGCCTTCAAGTACAAAAATTTTTAGTGAAAACACACTCCCATATATATATATATAGTAAGTAATTAATCAATTAAACACAATTAAAAACATGATAAAGCTCTTAGTCCTGAAGTTTAAAGTGAACAACACTAAATAGTAACTTCATTTGCGCATATCAAATACATAAAAATGCAATATATTAATTTGCTCTTATGAGCATTTGACATTTGATAAGACACTCAAGTATGTGTATCTATACATAAATGTTTTAAGTTTTACAGCAGTATTCTGTAAGCATTCCAAGGAAAAACTACACAAAACATTCATTTAAGTATCATAAGTAGTGCTCCATCTGTTTCTTTCTGTGTGTCTACTCTATAATTAGTTACAAAGATGCAGATCAAAAGGATTATTTTTCTTTCTGAGAACTCATCTAAAAGATTAATTTTTCTGCAACAGTTTTTCATAGTTATTCATCTTTCAAAATATGTTTAGCATTTTTTGCAATGGCAGTAAGGTTGCTTGTCATACAGGACTAATTTGCCACTGATACCAATAAAATAAATACATAAACAAATGAACTAAACAACCAAATACATTCAATTCAGTTCAGTTAAAAATATTAGAAATGTAAAAGTTGTAGTACAATGAATCAAGATGAAAACACACAAAGAAATGAAGAAGTGAGTCACTCTACATATATTCATTTTGTAAACTTTTAATGCTGATTCAATTTATAATAGTTTTTGAGCACCAAAGTTATCCACTCTATTTAATTTAAGTAATTTGTCATTATGGTATACTAATTACTTTGTACAATTATTTATAAACTGGGATTCTTGATCAGCTGGATACTTCATAAATATTGATCAAGAAACAATATAAAGGTTGTCTTATAGTAATTCATTATTGTTTTCACCCACAAATGAATATATATATACATAAAGCTGAGCCAGTGGATCAGTTTTGTGGATTTGGTCCACCAGAAAGCATGCAAGAGTATCTCATGCTTGATGGTATACAAAAACAATAAACCATTAGTGTGAAAGCAGAATTGTATACATGTTCTGCTAAAAAAAGGAGCATACAATGATTGACTGTTAGCTGTGAATCTGCTAGTTTGCTTCATCTTAGCCACAAATTCTGCAATCTGCCTTTTTGTACAAAACACATACATTCTTTACATTTTGAGAAGCTGTCAAATCAATTTCTCAGCATATTTATTTTTTGAAGAGTGAAGCCTAACTGGATACATTTCACTGGGGAGGGGGCAGTGATGGCTTAATCACAAACCAAGCAGAAGCAGTAGTTTTCATCATTATATTTTAAATTTGTTTAAAATGTGTTTTTTCTTGGCTTTCTTCCCATAGTTTGTTGTAAAGGAGTACTTGCTTCTACCATGTATTTGCAATGAAGATATTCACAATCACTAGTGTACCTGCCCAGCATAATCTGCCTGTACATGCTGAGGTATACATTTGTAGCTATTTGTGCAGACAGATAGTAGGACAAAGGAGTTGGGGATATGGAGAAGAGATGGAGCAGGTAGAGGAGTAAGTAGGAACACCTGGAGCACAAGGACCTTGGGAGTGCAGAGTTTGAGTAGAAGAAGAATAAGAAAAAAGAATTGGGCAACTGAAGATGGAAGAAAAGACAGGGCCCTAAGAACATTGTTGGTGATGCAGGCTGGATCAATAATACAGAGAGAGTTAAAGACTTGAATGTGACCCAGATGAATTGTGTTTTACTAGGGGCTCAGGTACTAAAGAACCAATAGGAAAAGGTGAGGAAGAAGAGCTGGTCACTCACTACAGCATCACTTAGCATAGACAGGTACTGAGTAATCTGCATCCTAATCAGGGAAATTTGCCAGTGATAGTAGCCTAATGTATAGCCATGCATGAGAAGCTGGAAGGCACTGCAATCCCCTATGGTGATATGGATGCATATGCCAGCTACCATGGTGTGGACAGGTGAACAAAGTAGCCATGAGTTTTGCCTCAAGAATAATAATCTATAGGGTAGAAGTGTTAGGTAGGCCTCTGGTTTGCAGAAAGTTAAGGTTCAACCCTTAATTATGGGCAGATTCGGTATGGAGGGTGAAGTCAAACCCTCAGGCCACTAAGACATGGGTATAACTTGTACATGAAAAATGACTGATATAATGTGGTGGAAAACACTGGTAACATTTGTACTTGAAAGTAAGACAGCTCTCACTCTTAACAGAATGGATGGCTACCACTGTCCAAGGAACAAGAGGGCACAAGGTCCATAAGAGGTGGAGGATGATGGTCAAGAAGTTGGGAGGTGGGGGCATGGCCAAGATAGTGAGCAGTTTTACAGCACTGACTTTTTGCTGTTTCTTTTCAAACATTCTGACAGGATTTTATATCAACAAGTCAATTAATATTCCTTTATGACTGATAGTTTTAATATTTAAATATTTTTATAAAAGTATCTTTAAGAAAAATCAAGTTTTCTTGTCAGAAGAATGTCAAGTTTCTTTGTTAAAATGAGCCACTCTAAAGTTAGTTCCCAAGAAAATACAACAAAGAAGTAATTGCAGTCTATTTTAAGTAGCATCCAGAATCTTTTGTTATAAAAGGACAAACTAGAGATCAAAATGCACAATATAAAAGAAGAATGTAAAAAACAAATTGACTTATTAAACAAAAGTCATTATATATTTTAACAATAGAAGAAGCAGTTAATGACTTTGATGGAAGAATGACAGAAAATGAAAACCATATAGAATTTGTTCTCAAATAAAATACTTTTGGAAAAAATAGAAGACTTAGATAGTAGGTCTAGAAGAAATAACATCAGGATATATGGAATTCCTTAGAAAGAGCAAAGAGATAATATGGTACAGTTTTTAAATAACTCATTGCCTAAGACTCTTAACTGAAGCTTTCTATTTTTGGTATAGAGACAGCTCAAAGATCCCCTTTGAACTCTTCTTTTAAAACAATCTACCATCTACAAGGTCAGCAATTGTTAGATTTTTTCCAGTCAGGATAAGGATTTGGTTTTGAAGACAGCATGGACATACTTTCCTATAAGAATAAGAGAAAATACCATCAGATTTGATAATGACTATTGCGCATCTATTTTGACAAAAAGAAAGGCATACAATCCCATTTATAAAAACTCTAACGAAACTGAACATTAAGTTTGCTACCTGATGGTCAAACAACTTTCAACACCTTAGAAGATGCCTTGGAATTCACACAGAAGATAAAAAAAATCAGATAAACCTGAAAAAGTGGACTGGTCTTTGACTAATTTGAAGAGACAAGCCACTACAAATGGCTGGTCATTAAAGGAAAAAATAGTAAAAAACTCAGAGACAAGTGATCATTTATTTTTAATTAGTTTAGTTTTAATTTTCGAATAATACAAATGTTTTACTTAACATCTTCATGTGAGTGTCATCAATTATAAGGTAAACATCTATTTCAATTTTTTTAAACAAAGGTTGACTGCTTTCATTATAATAATTATTATCTAAATCTTTAATAGAAGGAGTTATTTTAATAGGTTAGGTTATACTTTGTTAATGGTATTATATGTAACTATTTTGAGCATCAGTTATTTCTACTTTCACTACTTCAAGAGTTAGTAACATGTTATTAACACAATTTATTACAGGATGGCTACTGAAATAAAGGAGTGTTTATTAATATTAGAACATCTATTAAATTGTTTTATTAGATAATACAACTGTTCCTTTTAATTAAGTGTTTTAACAGAATTTTAATTGATTTAACTATTAATTAGAATTTGTATAGGTTTAAATGTTGTGTGTGCATTATAACATTGGTAATGTATTTAATGTGTAGAGATAAGTCCTTTTTCTCAATAATGCATTAAACATATATATATATATTTAAATGCTGCTCACATGATGTGGTTGTGAGCTTCTTTCTCTAAAAGTGTATTATTATTATTATTAGAGGTATTTTCCCACAAGAAGCATTTTGATTGAAAATTTGCACTTAAAAAATGTCAAGAGATGGCTTTACTTACTTTAGTGGCTCGACAATATTTTGGAACTGCTTCTGCCAGCAGATGATGTTCTTGACACCATTTGAAACAGGAAGTGTTTTTAACTGAATGTTGAGATGAGCAAAGATGATAACTCAATAAGATAAAATGAAGCTTTTTTTCTGTGTCTTAAGAGAAAATAAAGAATTACACAATATAGGTTTAAAGAGAGCTTTGTCTCTGCATTGAATAGAAAGAAAGAAAAGAAAAGAAATGCACTAAACCACAACTAAGGTGAAACGAGATGGAAAACGAGAATGCAAGAAAAATGTGTACACCATAAGCAAAATAATAAGATAAGTGCTTTTCTTGTAAAATCATCCAAAAGAAACTTCTATTTATTTGGGGCTACTGAAGTTTCTGAATTAAGTATATTCCTTCAAATATCTTATTACATACTGGAACTGCTTCCAGTGAACAAGAATACTGTTTGAGTAGTACTGACTTTTTAGTAATGAGACTGCTTAAAGATGCAATTTTAATTAACATACTGGTTAATTTAACAGCTGTTTTGTTTTAAGTTTTTTTTCTTTTATTCTTTAAGTCTCACAGGCTTCATTATATATACATTTTACACGGTATCTTCTGGATGTTATGTAAATTGCTTTATAAACAGTATCAATTTGTTTAAAATTTGTGTGAAAGTGCACTTAGAATGGGCTTTTAAGTCTGTACATTACTAGTGTCTTCAAAGAAGATCATATCTTTGGTGGATGTTGTCACTTATCAGAGTTGCTTTGTTAAGGTGGGTGTTAGCATTGGGGGGTTAAATGTTTTCTGTTTTATGATTATATAGTATCTTGTGCATGTTTATTACTTTAACTGACTGAAGTATTGGTCTATAAAATGTGTGTAAAAAATAACATGACATTGGAATATTTATATATGATTATATATAATTATAGTTCATATATGGAATATTGTTTGAATATATAAAGGCATATTAAAGTTATAGTTGTCTAATACTATTTAAATAATCTTATTTAAGAAATATTAATATAAAAATAAGATAATGTTTTAAGTATGTGCAATAGTATTTAAATTTTGATGTTAAACTTTTATAATGAGATATTGTATGGTGTAGATATATAGATAATATGGTTTGTTATAGATAAAAAGTATTACTAAAGTGAAGCCTATAGTTTATTAGCTTAGGTTTTATAATATTGATTGTAATTTATATTTTGTATAAACTAATCTGATTAAAATGTGTGATTTAATAGAACATTAATAATATAGATGACTAGTATATGAATCTTTGCATATTTTATGTTGTAAATATATACGTTAGTATATTTATAGGAGCTAGCATGATATGTTTGTTTTATGTTTTGGGATGCAAGGTCTTTTTGTCACTAAGAAATTAGTGACTTAAGGTTATAAAAAACTAAATTTTTGGGGATTTGTACTGATTTTAAATAATGCATGCTCTTGATTACATTTAGTAGATGTTTTAAGACAGTATGACATTAATATAATTTTGTATATCATATGCATATATGATTTGTGAGAGACTTATATGTTAATTTATTAATTTTATAAATGAGCTTAGTGTCAGCACATAATTGTCTATTTAGTTAAAATATAGTGAAAGGTTAATAACTACTTGTTGTGTTGTAAGTACAAGACAGGTAGATATACAGATTTCATTAAATATGTATAATATAAATGTGAGTATTATAATATGGTTGTGCTTTGTTATTTTACTTTAAGATATTAGTTTATTATTGAGAAGTACCAGTGGTGGGCAGATTAATGGAGTTGTTAGAGTAGTTTGCATGATTATATCATCGAACTAGGAATTTGTTATTCCTTGTTAGAGTGTATAAATGTTCTTAGGTCAGATTACTTAATTTTAGTTTTAGTATGTTTATCCATAAGTTGTATTAAAACTTGGGTGTTTGTTAGTTTTATTAAACCATCATATATCAATGTTTAAAGTATTTTATTTTATAAATGGCATGTTACAAATCTATTTTATTGAATGGTAATGGTCTAAACAATACATTAAAGAGGGACAGTTTATTTACATTTCTGAAAGTTCAGAAAGCTAATTTTTTTTTACAAAAAAACACTTGCTTGTTGATTTAAACCCCACCACTTTGCAGCTTCCTAGTGGCAAGTAATATAAGACTTCAAGTCTCACCTACTGGGAAACTATTAGTTTCAGTAATTTTCCTGGTGTGCTAGGCAAGTTTATGTATAGTGCATCAATTTAGAGTGTATTTGACTAGTGACACTCTCACTAATTCAAAAAAATATATTGTTGAACTCCCCTCCCCTTTCCATGAACTTTCTCTCTCCATTCTTCTTCTCTCTTTTTAGCAACTGTTAATACCAAAAGCTGTAAAACTGTATGGTTTTGCAAACTGCCTCAAAGTTTCTAACCACTCCTTTCACTGTTTCTTCACTTGGGTTCACTCCGCTCCCCTACCCTACCCCCATTCCCACCCAACTCCACATCAATTACCTTTGTAAATAACCATCTTAGCCCCATCCTCCCTGATCCCCAAGTTCCTGTACTCCCCAACCAATCACAACCTGCCCCTCTTAAAATAACCACTCCCACCTCTTGACTCACTACAACTGACTTCTCCCACCCTTCCTCACTGCTCTCACCCCCCCCCCCTCCTGTGGCTATTATCATACACCTTCCCTCCATCAAAAATCTATTCCCCTTTCATATTCTCATCATCCTTCAATATGTTACTTTCTCTCTTCTTACCCTTCCTTCTTCTCCTTAGCAAGTTCTCTTCCTACCACATTCAACTAAACCTACTCCCCTCTTCTGCCACCTCTTCTCATAACACAATTGACACCAGTAGCCACTACATCTCTCCCTTTTCTCCCTCACTCTTCTCATGTACTGAATTCAATCTCCCCAAAATCAAACTGTCTCGAAAATTCCCCTCATTCCACAGAATTAAACATAAATTTCACTCATCCTACCTCTATACATCACTTCTCTTCTGCCCACTAAACATCCTTCAACTCTTAGGTGACATTCACCCGAACCCTGGCCCACACTCTTCACCAAGTCCTACCTATACCTCACAAACACTTCAGCAGGTACCTAAACCTAGTCTCAAACATCTGTCTTGCTATTCACTAAACATTCATAGCATTCTTAACAAGATAACTGAATTCCACACCTGGATAGCCCAGTACCTCCCCAACATAGTTAGTCTCTCAGAAATAGGGCTCAAACCACATAATGTAGACAAAGAATTTTTCCACCTGGACATAATGCACAAAAGAGATGGAGGTGTTGCAATTATGTAGTGTCAACTCCTATGCATATCTCCGCAATTAACCCTCCCCCTCCCCCTCCTTTCACCCAGCTGAACTCATTATTGTCAACTACAAACTAAAACTCTAACCATAGTTGCCATCTATATACACCCTGGAGAGAATATACTCCTATTAGAACAAATCTTACAGTGGATGTCTGACAGTACACATAATGAAACAATAATACTAGATGATGTTAACATCAATTGGCTCACCCTCATCTCTAACTCTCTCACCACCAGCATAAACCTATATGTATACACCCATCTTATCTCTTCACCCACTTTTCTTCATAAACCCACAAATACCTGCTCTATCTTGGATTGGATACTTGGCTCTAAGCCTGACCTCTATCACTACCATGAATCCCTATCAGACTTAATCAGTGACCAGTCCCCTATACATGTCCAAAGGTTCTCCCCACCTCTCTAGACCTCATAAATTTAGAGATTGCTGAATGCTAATCAACTTCAACCTGGTTACATTAAATAATTCTCTCTATGCTATTGACTGGTCTTTTCTCTCTTCCCTACCTCCGGATGAAGCTGTCTTTTAATTCATGTCCATCTTCCTAAGCATTCTGAATTCCCTTGCCCCTCCCAGAATTGTCAGAGTCAAATCACAGTGTTCCCCTTGGCTCTCCAACTCTACTTGGTCTCTTATCCCTAACAAAGATTGCGCCTGGAAACTCTGGACTAAGACCAAATCTCCCACACACTACCAACAATATAGGGATCTCAGAAATGTAACCAAAAAACACAAACTCTGACTCTCATCCGAAGATACTGAACCCAGGAACCCTAAAACATTTTGGAATACTGTCAACAAAATTCTCCACCCAGGAAATCCTTCAACTCCCAACCCCTGCCCCAATAACACACCCCTTGAAAATGCTTCAAGTTTCAATTCATACTTCACAGATACCATCAGCAAACTTATGCAAACTGCCCAACCAACCAGCCCCACACCCCTACCACCGTGACTGCAAAACAGTCCTAACTAATACCCATTCCAACCAGCTACATAAAAAAATTCTTACCAAACTTAAACCAGGTTCCCCTTCAGATGACAACCTGCCACCTCTCTTCCTAAAAGCTGCTGCTGTCTCCATAGCATATCCTGTCTCCATCCTTATAAACCACTCAATTAGTGAATCTACTGTTCCTGCTCTCTGGAAAAAGTTCCACACTATACCAATCCACAAAGGTGGAAATTCTGTTAAGCTCTCTAATTATTGACCTATTGCCATACTTTCTCCTCTCACCAAAATTCTTGAGCACTGTGTTTATAAACAAATCTCAGCTTATCTTACTCATGAAAACTTAATGACCCCTACTCAACATGGCTTCCGCCTCCACCACAGCACCACTACTGTACTTATTTCCTTTAATAGCTCCATCTCCCTAGCTAGAGACAATGATAAACTAGTGTCATGTATCTTTTTAGCTCTTTCCAAAGCCTTTGACATTGTCTCTCACACCATCCTTCTCTCCAAACTCTCGCAACTCAGCCTCTCCTCAGCAACTATCTCCTGGTTCAATATCTACCTCACAGTCAGACTGCAATCTGTAAAATTGCTCTCTGCTCTTCCTCCTTTTCTCCCCATCAAAATGGGCATCCCTCAAGGCTCTATTTTAGGCCCCATCTTTTTTTAACATTTTTACTAACCAACTTCACATGTCCTGTCCTCAGTCTTCCCTCATACAGTACTCAGATGACTCCAACATCATTTCTGCCGCTGGCAGTCCCACTGATCTACTAACCCTGACACAAACATTTTTCAACCTCACTGAAACATGGCTTACTAACAACCAACTCATGCTAAACCCTGAAAGGACAAAACTTCTTCTCTTCCTCCCAAAATCCCTTTACCATCTTAAATCCTCATTCACCATCTCTTCCCTCAACAACACTATGATCATAGCTGACTCACACACTAAACTGCTTGGAGTAATAGTGGACGATCAAGTAAAATTTGACATTCATGTACTTAACTGCATCAAAAAAAAAAAAAAAAAAAAAAAACACCAAAAGCTTGGTTTAGTCTATAGAAACAAAAGGTTCCTCACACCTAGCTCCAGGATCTCACTAGCCCAAGCTTACCTTCTCCCCAACCTGTTTTACAGCTCTCAAATTTTAACCAACTTACAGTCTTCACTACTTTCTAAATTTTAAACCACCTATAACAACATTGCTAGATTTGCAGCCAACCTGACTGCAAGATCACACCACTGTCATGCTCTCCAGACACTCAGCTGGCTAGAGTTTCTTAACCAACTCTTAATTACCCAACTTCTCAATATCCATACTATTATGAATAAGCCCTCCTTTTGTCTTAACATTTCCTCACTTGTCTCCCTCTATAAGCCCCTCCATCCCTCAGAAGCTCTGACCAATGCCTCTTACAAATTCACAAAAATAAAGAATCTATTGGACATAATCTCTACAGCTATTTCCCTACTCTTGCATAGAACAAACACCCCATGAGCCTCAGAAATGTTCCTACATTCATGAATTCAAGAAAACTCTCAAAAGGTATTTTAATAGCACATGGGTTTGCCTCTGTAATCATCCCAACTGAATGCATCCCTTTCTGTATCACTATCCTCTCTATTCCTCCCTTCCCTATTACCATAACTCACTTAACTGCTCTGTATTGTACAATTACCCTCTGAAGATAACCCAATGTGTTATGTAGATTCATTCAAATGTTTTATTGTATATTTCTTTGCTATTTTATTTTTCAAATGTAGTAATGCCTCTTACTCTATTGTACTCTGGAGCTTTATCTACATTTGCTTAAATGTTTTATTGTAAATTTTCACTGTATTCATCTTCAGTTTTGTAAATTTTCTTGCTTACTTGTACCGTGGAGCTTTTCTCCCTGGGCCTCCATTGAAAAACGGCTTTTGCTCAGATGGACTATCCCGGTTAATAAATGTCAAATAAATAAATACATACATAAATAAATAAAGGATTATATGATATTAGTTGGCTGTCATTTTAGATAAAAAGAAGAGGCGCAATTATCTTATGAATAAATTCACCGGGTATGCTAAAAGTGATTGATACTTATTCTGATAAGAATGGCATATTAAGATTGGTTGTAGTTGAAATAAATAAAAATATATACTCTTATAAGTACCTATTGGATTCCTGGGACTGGAGCTAAAGTTTTAAAAAAAAATAGAAATTGTAATGTTTTATATGATAGGAGAGGTGATTATAGCTGGAGATTTTAATTATATTTTATCTAATAAAGCTAGCAACATGAATAAGAAACCTAGACTTTCTTCAGTTGCTAAGCATTTAGATCACTTTATTAATTCTATGAATATAAAAGACATTTATGATTTAATATCAAAATCTCTCAGTTATACTCATTCAGATAGATTTGGTACACAAACCAATGTTGATAAAGGTTTTACTCTAATGGCTTGTATTATAAAACTGAAAATATTTTAGTAGTATATTGTCCTTTAACTGATCAAAATACAATTAGTTTTAATCTTACATTAAAACCCCATAATGTAATATATCATGAGACTTCCAGCAGATATTATTAAAATTAATGGTTTTAGAGAATGTTTTATAAATGTGATTTTTTTTTAAGTTCAATAATAATGGTGAAGTTACTGATGTTATTTTGTGGGACACACTGAAAGCTTATTTGAATGGTAAAATTAAAAATCAGTACATATGTAAAAGGAGAGAATGGGATAGGGAACAAAATGTTTTACAATCCAAAATAGATAATTTAAAGTTAACTATAAAACCCAATGATAAAAGTCTGCTAAATTAGAGTTGAAAGTGTTGAATCAAAGATATATTGAAATACTAAATCATAAGATTTCAATAAAAAAACTAAAATTACATTTATATTCCATAAATCCTAAGAGTTAACATAGATTAGCTTTTAGATAAAAGAAAATGAATAATTTAAATCACTTAGATGTCATATAAATTGGAAATAATAATAAAACAGTGACAGGTTTAATGATATATTAGAATGTTTTAGGAACCATTATGAAAAAACGAATAAGTTAAAGAACAATAGTTTAGTTGATAGTTTTTTTAAAATATAAGATACACTATAAGAACACTAACTGAACAACAATGAAATAAAACCGATGAGACATTTTCATTTAAAGAATTAAAAAAGATCAAGTTAATAATTTTAAAACAACAAGGCTCCAGGTTTAGATAGTACAATTCTGGAGGTATACAACTTAATGCCTGACAATACAATAAAACTTTTGTTAAAGCTTTTGAAGAAATTAAATCTACTTTAAATGTTACCCCATCTTGGAGATTTTCTGTAGTTTCACCTATACAGAAACAAGATAAGGATACAAACTTATGTTCTTCATACCATCCTATCTCACTTTTAAATGCTGATTATATATTTATGTCTATTTTAGCGAAAATATTAAATTATATTTTGACAGTTACTCATTTAATCACAAATTGGAATAAATTATCTTTTTACTATGGAAGGTCATCTTACTTTTATTAAATGGTAATACTACCTAAAATCTTGTTTTGTATTAATTTGCTAATTTTAACCTCTTCTAAAACTTTTTAAAGAAAAAAATACTATTTTTCTTAAATGTATATGTTATTCTAATAAACCAAGGATATATTTTGAATGGCATACAAAACATTGGGAGGAAGATGTTATAGGTTTTCCAAATACTACTGAATTATATGCTAAGTCTGTCATTAATAAAATTATAGCTCAATTGCTTAACTAATCATATGATTTTTAGTGGAAATTAATCCATGAAAGGCTCTTACTTGCTAATAATATATTTACTGTACAGACTTGTACACAAATTGTGCTTAATAAATTTCATTGGACCCTTAAAGATTTTTGTATGAATGGATGTAATAACTTTATTTCCATTCATTTTGTCAATTATATCCTTTCTACATTTAAGAAATATATGAATTCTAAGTATTTGGTTAAAAATCTTATATTTTTATTGTTTCCTATAGCATCCACAAACAAATGTTTAGTAACACATAATTTGAGTAAAATGTTAGATTTTAAAAATTGTAGTATAACTTTTTGCATCAATTCCTAAATGTAAAGAAATACTTTTGGCAGATTATCTTCTAGCTAGATATAATAAAAAAAAAAAAATAAGCAATTGGTTGAGTTTACAAATTTAAAAGGAATTTGTAAGTGATAAAATAAAAGTATCATTTGATTCATTTCAAGCTGTCCCTAGCATTTTAGAATTTTTATTCAACACTAATAGCAATTTAATAAGCAGTAAGTCTAATTTACCTAGACTATATAATATTAGGACTGATTTTACCTTTTCTGATTTAACATTTTGGAATTATTCTACAAAATTTAACAATGATGTTTTTTTCAGATGTAAATAAAAAAAATCACAAAAATCTTGGAAGTATTTACATAGAGCTTTTATAACTCCCCATAATGTTTCCTTACTATATAAATCAGTAAATATATATTGCTGTAGATGTGAAACTTTGGACATGGGTGGGGTTCATATGGTGCTAGTGTGTAAATTCTTATCTCCTTTTTGGACAGATTTAAAACATTTTTCCTCAGTCATTGTCAGATAGATGTATTATTACCAATTTTTTGATTGTATCTAATGATCCAATTCCAACACCAATATTGCCAGTGCCGCTTGTACTGTCTAATTTAGCTATAGCTAGGAATGTAATCACAACAAATTGATAATTAAAACTATCCCATTATTTATAGAATTTATATATTTAGCTAAAAGCATATGTAAAAATTAATTATCAGCTATTAAGATAAGAAAATCCAGTGTCACACACCTATATATACACTGGCAAAAATGAAGTAATTTACTTGAACAGTATTAATGGTTTGATTATTTATAAAGAAAGTCTTGTTATGGACTATTGTAAATATTTATAAACTTGTTATGTTTTAACATTTTTTAATTTGTTGTTATTAAAATTTAATAAAAAGTTTTATAGAAAAAAGAAGTTGGGAGGCAAGAAAAAAAAAAAAGAAAACTGGTGATGATGCAATACTTTCTTCAGTCAGAAAGGAACACCTTCTGAACCTAAATCAATGTCTGTATTTACAAATAAAATAATAGATTAACAGCTGCTAAAATGTTAACCGCTTCCACTTGTCTCACAGCAAAACCAATTATTCTACAAAATTTAACAGTGATGTTTGTGAAAGGCAGATCATGCCTTCTGAACCTGATTGACTTCTTTGAGGCAGTCACCAAAGCCGTAGACGAAGGTAAGTTGGTTCACACAGCCTATCTTGACCTCACCAAGGCTTTCAATACCATCCCCCATTCTGGAATTATAGCTAAACTCACTAAACTAGATATAAATTCCTATGTCACCAGATGGGTTGCCAACTGGCTCACTGACAGAACCCACATTGTAAAAGTTGCAGTCGCCAAATCTGACTTCAAACCAGTGACAAGTGCAGTACTACAGGGTTCAGTCCTGGGACCTCTCCTGTTTGGTATCTACTTCTCTGAAGTACAGGCTAACACAGAAGGCCTTTGACTAATGAAGTTTGCAGATGACTGCATACTAGGAGCCATAGTCAAGTCCCCAAATTATGTGAACATCCTGCAGATGGGCCTCACTGAGACAGATGCCTGGTGTGAGAGGCATGGCCTCAAGCTCAATGCCAAAAAGTGCATTGTCATCCCCTTTGGTAAAAAGTCTGTACCCATGAACTACCACATAAATGGCAGTGTATTTAATGCCAGATGTGTGATAAGAGACCTTGGGACCCAGGTGGACAGTAGTCTCTCCTTTGATAATCACATCGCCACAGTAGTCAGGAAATCCTTCTATGTGGCACACCTCATCACAAAAGGGTTCTCATCCAGGAAAAAAGAGGTCATTGTTCCCCTCTACTCGGCACTCATTAGACCCATTATAGAGTACAACGCCCCTTTTGCAATGTACCTCACAAGACATCTGCAGCAGCTGGAAAAGCCACAGAAGTATCTCACAAAGAGGATTACTGGCCTCAAACAGATGTCCTACACTGTCCATCTCAAACAACTCCAGCTTTACTCTGTAGGATCTCATCTACTCAGAGGCGATCTCTGCCTAACATATAAAGCTATGCTAAACTCAGAGCTGTTGGACATGCTACACCTAAAGAAATCACAATCCCTCCGAGCTACATGCTCTAGGGGCCTAAACCTTGTCACCACAATAAACAGGGCATGCTGGAGGGATTGATTCCTGTCCCAGAGACTTCCTATACTCTGAAACAAGCTACCCATCTGTGTCAAGCAAAGTTCCTCATGAGCACTCTTCAAGAAAAATTTTGATGAGTGGATGGGAAATAGGAAATATACCTCGGGGATCACTTCTGTGGCTCTGCTCGACAGAGGCACAGGAAATTAACTTTCTTGGGTGGTGTAAGACAGGGAAACTTGTTAGCTAGGCTTACTTAGGCTCTTGGGCTGAGAGCCTAGTACCTACCTATAAACCTCTGAATAGATAACACAGTAAATTTATAGCTGGGAGTCAGAAAAGGCCCACAGCAGCAATATTAGACTAGGAAAAATAAAGTATTGATATTGTGATACTTCACTAATTTCATACAAAAGTCTGTTTAGCAGTGATCCAGTGAAACAAACAGGCAGTTGTCAGGTTGGATGTTAAGCTTCACTATATCTCATCCTAGCAGAAGGCAGCTACAAGGATGGAGTAGCCAGGGATAGGAATATTGTAAACAACTAAGGTAAATCCATGTTAGATGTTCAAACAACTAAGTAACAAATGCAAAGAGGCTAGTTAAGAATTTTAATCTCAGTGTTCTCAGGAAGATTGCAAAATTTACACAATAATCCATAAATTCTTTTTGTCACTCAGAAACAAAGCAACATCAGTGAACAAGGGTGATTCTGTAAGTAATGCATTATAAAATTACAGAAGGCATGAAAAATAATCAGGCACAAACAATGACAAATGTGCATGGTTCAGGGAGAGAAGAAAAAATCTAAAAGGAACAGAAAGACAATAAGGGATGTTCTGGTTCTCCCCATCAATGTGTCTACTTGCTTTATTCTACATTTTTACTTTTTCCATACACAGAGAAACAGGAGATTTTGAAGAGGAAAATAGTTTTGAAAGAAAACAAGTTAGCAGAAGGAAGCCTAAGGTGACAATGTGGAGAGCCTACAAGAGCAACAACTTGGGTAAAAATGTTAAGAAAATATGATGAGCAGTGCAACAGCAGTGAAATTAAACAGATGGAAAAAGAAGTTATGTTATACAAATGTGGGGGAGGGCTTAGATCACAGAAATGTAAAATATGAAAGAAAAGGAGATCTTTGTCTGATGATAAGGATTTTTGAAAATAATGAAAATTGGGTCTGAATGTAAATATAAATACACTCAAATTATAAACCATAATCCAAGAACAAAAGATAGAGAGACAATGAACAGAGTACAATATATGTCAATAAACTGGGAGACAGGGAAATAAAATGTGAAAAGGTGGGGGCAGGGGTCTAAATCTGATGACAATCTTAAAAAGAAACTCTAAGAGTTGATAGAGGGAATCTTATTAAAGAAAAAAAATAGACATTAAATTGAAAACATAGCGGGGAAGTTGATGGCATTGGGGTAACAGACACAGGGGGTTATGAAAGGAATGGTAGGGGATAGTTTATATGGGCAAGAAGAGTAGTGACAGGAGAAATAAGTTAGTTTCAGATAAGAGGCAGAAGGATAGGTGATGGAATGAAAGCAAGGAAGAAGAGCAGTTTTAAGATGAGTATGTCCTGAGAGGAAAATTAAGGAAGACATAGGAAGGCAAGAAGGACATCACAGATACAAAGAAGTTGAGAAGAATGGCTACAGAGTTGGAAGAAGACAGGATTTAGACTGCAGGAAAGGAAAATAAATAAGAGATAATAGCAAAAAAAAAAAGAGTGACATGAAGATGCATGAGAAGTGAAGAATAAAGAAGTAAAAGTAAGTCAATGAGAAGGAGAGTAGTGATGGGTGATTGGACAACCTGACATAAGAAGAGGTGTAGTTTGAGTGTCTAAATTCCCTCCAAATAGTAGCAGCTGACAACAAGGGCCTAGTTATTTAAGGGCAGGGAGTTCTCTTTCTAAATTAGGTAGTGATCAAGTTAGTTCAGGTTTGGGTTAATGAGGAATGAAGATAGAGAAGGGAAAATAGATTAAGAGGGAAGGGGTTACATTAGTTACATGGAATGTAGAGGCCTGTCAAACCCAATTAAAAAGAGATGGAGGCATGGGATATTAAGGAGATAAAGAAGTGTGGATTGTGTTCTTGCATGTCTTTAAATTAAAGGGGAGAGAAGTGAATCAGTTAAGAGAAGGAAGTATATAAATATACAACTACCATTCAAAAAAAGTTCCATCACACAAATTTACCTGAATGGAAAAATTCAAAAATGTTTTCATGTTTGCTCTACTATGAGTCCATGTGAGTGTTTTTTTTAACCCTTACTGGCATTTTTTTAATTTCACTACAATTATGTAAGCATGGAATTAGAAAATTTAGGTAAGAGGGTTATATGAGGAGATGCCCTCATGGATTGCCCCTGAGCTTGCAGCTCTGCAAAATTATTTTTGTGTTGTCACCTATAGATTTAATTGGTGTGTTTTGACAAGTTCAGTGAGGAGTTTATAGTCAGCAGTTTGTGCACTGGCTTATTGAAGAGGATCCACACAGGAGTGAATTGTATTACAGGGAAACGAGATGACAGTTTATTTGAAAAAAAAGGTGAGGAAGTGGCTAGGATTGGTGATAGAGTGCTTTATATGGGATAGGAATGACGAAGGAAAATATTTAGAAATGAGAAAATGCATAGCCCAAATGTGAATGGGGAAGGGATCTATGCCGAAATGTTCAAATAATAGGAGAAATTGAGAGGGGGCATAGGTTGAAGTGATAGGAGTAAAAGTTGATGTTATAATTTTACAAGGAAAGAGCTGATGATATAGAAAATAATTAAAATGATGAGGAAGACAAGAGCTGGAAAATGTGAATTTATCAGAGTGACTTTCATAAGCGTTGCGAAAAAATGATCAAGAAAGAAGGGAACTCACCAAGGATGGTACAGTGTGGAGAAGTAGATAGCATAGGTTCTTGGAGAGAATGTGGGGAAGGAAAAGTGGAGGCAGGGGTGGCAGAGCATGTGCTGATGATGCAGAGAATAGGAGCAGGACAGAAATGGGCTGGGAATGAAGAGACAGTATGTAGAGGGGGTCAGAGTTTCATTATTAAGAGGAATGGTATAAGATGAACCAAGTGATAACAGAAAAAGAGAGATTTGGGATTAGGGTGGTGAGATGGGTAAAATAGTCTGTAAGGCATGACTAACATATGAAATGGGAATAGGTAGAAAAGTGTTTGCAAATTTGGAGCAAAAATAAGGGGAAGTACAGAGAATAGAGAAAATCAGACAAAAGGAAATTAGGAAGAGATCAGTATAAAGTGTTGGTTGGGAGATGGTGGACATACACTTGAGAAGAAGAAACAAAAGAGAAAAAGAGAGGCATGAGATTTTTTGGTGATGACAGAAGGATTAGAAATAAAAAAAATGAAAAACTGAACAAGCACATGAATCTGTCTAGTACCAGCATCACCACCACAAATGTTAAGGAAAAAATAAACAAAAACAGAGAAACTAGTGGTCTTAAAACTTTTTTGATGAGCTCAGTCACAATAATTTTAAAAATCATGAAACCCAGGTAGTATTCTAAAGCAACAAGCTTTTATTCATTGCAGACAAGCGATCCTCAGTAGCAAAAAATCAGAAATCAATAGAATTAAAATAGAATGGATTAAAAATAAACATTCTCAGTATGGAAACTTAAAGATAGGATGGGAGAATATTATCATGGAATGGACAGGAAAAGATAACAGGTGAGAAAAGTGAAAGAGTAACTGCCTATTATGATGGATTGCATGAGAATATAAGGGGATGGAAAAACTCAGTAAGACATGATGAAACTGAACTACTGCCCACAGATACATGGACTGATATAAGATCAGCAGATGAGGATAAGACACAGATGGTTGTGTGCGCCAGTGAGGCTGTGGAAGGAAGGAGAAGGTGAAGAAAAGCAAGAAATGCTGAGGATGAGGCAAAGCTGAGGCATAGATAATCTGCTTAGTCTAGGAATAGACATATAAGTAGGCAGAAATGATATGGGTTATAGTGATGAAGGAATAGGAAAGTACATGAAAAAGGGAAAGAACACCTGGAAGTTACATGCCTTTGATATATGGTGACTGGAAAGAAAGGAAATGTAGGAGGGAAGTTCTGATCTTGCTAGAGGAGTTATATGAAAAAAACTAGAACAGGATGGATAGGAGGAGAAATGCATGAGCAGGGATTACAAAGAATTCAAACTTGTACTGCTTAGACAGAACAGTTAAAGAAATAGTGAAATTATTTTTTTTTATTTATTTCATTAACTGATTCAGTAACCTGGTTTATCACTTTCATGGATTAGTAATCATTTCCAATATTTAGAAAAGTGCTATAGAGTTGCATTTACACTTGGCACCTCACCCAAGCCATAGCTAAAAAGGGATAGTCATCTACCAGATTAACTAGTTAACAGGATAAATAAATAATTTGGTGGGTTATTAAGAAAGGTAAGCTGTTTGAAGGGAAAAGAATCTGGAGAAGAAATATTATATATGGCTATAGTATTATAGCACATGGAAGCAATTTAAAGAGATGAGAAGCAGAAAGAAAAGAATGGAGTTAGACAGGCCAAAGTTAATTGGAGATCAACAGGCCAGGTAAAACATGAATGCAGATGTAAGGTAGGAAAGGGTGGGGTGAAAAGAAAAGAGCAAGTAGTAGAGAAAAGGAAGAATAGATGAAAAACGAAGAGAAGAATGAAAAATTGGGATGACTATGGGGAAGAAGTGAAAGGTAAAAGGATGAAATGTAGACTGCAGGGAGACATGGAAAATTTCCTACAAAGGAAAAGCCTTATTGCGAGATGGGAGAAAGATTTATTTTTACTTGGCTTTCTTTGAAATCATGAGATTGGTTACATGGAAAGAAGTTTCACTATAAGAAGATAACAGCTACCTTCACTACTTCACTGCAACTTATGCTGATATCATTTCTACCTCTGTTAGCAAAAGTCCTTTAAAATGGAGATGCCGGTCAATTCTATTTTATTTCTAGCAACATGTAGCCTGATGTTTGGAATGCTCACAACACTATCTCAGCCACCTGTTATCACTGTGACCAGCTCCTCAAACCTATGGATAATTATTAGTTTAGTTACACTGACTTTGTTAGTATAACCAAAGCTTTTGGCCTTGCCAACCCTTTTTTTTTTTGCTCATTTCTCTCTGCTCAGCTGTGCTTCTGAGCTGTGTTCCAGACTTTGGGATCATGTCTCCTGCTGGAACTTTGCTGCAAAAACTGCTTATTAGTTGTCAGATGTGAAACATGTTAACTCAGGGGTTTTGCAGGGTTTAGTATCCTATCTTGCATTACTCATACCACTTCCCCATGACCGTCCTGACCAGAAAATCATCATATATACTGATGATATACTTATAAGAGTGAAATCTTCCTTCTTGTCTTTTTCTTTGTTCCACAAGGACCGGACCAACCATGAGTAGTGCCAGTCATCCAACACCTACTAATGACACTTTACAAATCTAAGGCTATGCTTGCTGGTGACACTAGCATGCTCAGTTTTTTGACTTTCGGCTTTCCCGATTTGGGGTCGCCACAGTGGAACTCCGGTCTGCTCATGATTGGCAGTGGATTTTTATGGTGCCGAGTTGCCAGCCCGACGCCCAACCTTCAAAGAAGGCATGCTCATGCATGCTCACACCTACCTGCATGTCTTTAACATCACTCAACCACAGGGAGGATATGCAAACTCCACACAGAAGGCGCTCCAGCCGAGAATCGAACAGGAAAACCTCTTGCTGTGAGGCGACTATGCTAACTGCTGCACCACCAAATTTATGCATACCTAGCTTTCAGATGATACCTTCTCTAGACTGTAGACCAATTATATCACTGAAGCATCCTCCCTTATCTTCTTTACAGACCCTATTTTCTGCCCATTGTAAACAAGTAGCATAATGCCTGTATGTGCTAGAAGGATTTCAAGGCTATTTAGTCTATGGAAGCCTTAGAAAAATCCATACAGTAATCATCAAATTAAATATGGCTTCTACCTTCTCAGTGTTTCTTCAGGCAAAAGCAACTTTGCTCTTCATGCCCTTTTCAACAAAGTATCCAGGCTCATCCCAATTAAGGAAATGGTGGACTTAAAATCAACAATGCACTTATCTTTAAGATTATGTATCATTACTTCTGTCCATGTTTCTACATAGGAAAAATTGTTAATGCTATTAGAACTAGAGTATATCAGCATTACCGAGACATTCAAAATAAAGACAACAAAAATGTCTTAGCTACACATGTTTCTAATAATGAAGGGCATGGTTTCAAGTTTATTATTATTGACCAAGTAACCTTGGGTGACAGAGGGGGACCACTGAATGACTACTTGGAATATAAGGAATTAAAATGGCAGCTTAAAACAAATGCAGGTACACATCCTGGATTAAATAGCTCCATATCCACTAGCTCTATTCTTAGACTTAAAGGTGATTTTTTTATGAGATGAACAATTATGTAATAATACATTTAATTCAATATTTTAATATTATCCAATAACATTTTTATAACGGCTTCAATGTCTTGCAATTTTATGTTTGTAAAACTGCATGCAATGGAAGATTAGAAATATTCATTGCATTTAAGCCTTTTACGAGTTAATTAGGGACATAATGAATTAATTCATGTTGAATGCAGTATATAAAAAGGCTGGGTAGTGTAATTGGGGTGTATTCTGAAGAAGTTTCTCATTTACTGAAACGAAAGCCCTAAATAAATTTGTGGTGGATTGTATTCTGGTTCCTGTTTGTCTTTTCATGATGTTTGGTTTATTGTTATGCCTTATGGGCTGCACTGGTTTATTGTTATGCATTATGGGCTGCGTTTTTAAGACACTGGTGTGTTGTCTGTTGTGTGTGATTTGTTTGGTGTTGTGTGTGGAATGTTTGAGTGTGTGTTTTGGAGGTCTTTGCTGTTTTATGTAGTAATTCTTTATCATAATGTTGATATGTAGAGCAATGGCTAGCTCACTCAGAACTTATACTTTGTACAACTAATACTCATATGAGGTTCTCTCACAATTGTGAATGTTACTTTTCTAAATGTTTCTTTTCCAATTTGTTACGTGTTTTTTTTTTTTTTTTTTACACTGATATATTGTGTGGAGCTTTTCTCCATGGGCTTCCAGTGAAAATAGGCAGCCCTGCCCAGTTGGAATTCCCTGGTAAACAAATGTAAAATAAAATAAAAAAAGGATGCCAGGCTTAGATTTAGCAAAGTAGTAACCGATATCCTGAAGTGTGATTCTGGGGTATTTCATGTAAAGGCCAAGACTGTTGCATCTCAGGGATTTCTCCTTTCCCCAAGATAAGTGATTTTTGTGTTAGTATATATATATATATATATAACAAAAGCAGGAGTGTCAGAGGCACAGCCCATTATGTTAGGAAGCAGAAGGTCTTATTCCTTGCAGAAGGGATCCTTCTAGGAGTTTTACTAACCCTGAATGTGGTTCTTTTCTGATAGCCACACTTTCTTTTGCTTGTACTTACCTGTCAGTCATCAAAGCAGCACATGTTATAGTTCCATAGCCGCACATGTGTAGGATCTGCTCTTCGTCTCCAACTTCTTTACTTTAATCCTCACTCTGAGATTACTGCATCTGAGAGAATAGATGATCACTGACAGGCAATGTAATGCCTTCTCTCATTTTCTTCAGGGTACACCTCTCATTTTCTTCACGGTACACCGACCTTGGAGTACTCCACTCTTTAACATGCAGATATTATGATATTCCTCAACTGTGAGGTTAAAGCAACTGTAAACTCTATATATTATGCTTCATCAACTGCAGCTCAGAGGTGAATATATAGACAGCAGCAACTCAGGCCCAGTACACAGAGCTTAGCCAAGATGCAGTTATTAATTGAGAGGGTAAATACAAATAAAGAAGTTAAGTTTCAGAGCCACAAAGAGGGTAATTTTGTGCCTTCCTCATCACTCACAACATTGTGTTGCTGTTAATAAATGTCAGGCAGAAATGTAATAAGCATAGCTGACCTCTACAATACTCTATAAATAGTTTGTGATGATGAGCTTTATTTAGAGATAGAAAGCCAGGCTAGCAGTGATAGCATACCTTTCCTTTGCTAAACAAATGGTACAAATCAGGGCTGCTCTGTCTTCTGTGCTCAGTTTGATCATGCATTTACAACTGGCCTTGTTCCCTGTTATTTTTGGGTCTCACTCACGATGAGGTGCGTCACATAGTAGAATATGTTGGCATAAGTACAAGCATCTGAACTTAATCAGCTACTCTTCAAAAGCCATTTGGATATCAACAGCTATGACTGACACTAAAAGACACTTCACCTTATAGGAGAGGTTTTCAATTAAACATTAATTAAAATAAAAAAAATAACCTTTCTCAAATGAATGCTTTTATCTGGCACTACTTTCTTCTGTACCAAGTAATACAGCATGTGTGATTTTCCTAAAGAATAGATTCAAGTGAAAATATCTGGCAGTACTTACAAAATGTACCTTTAACCATGGTAAACTAAAGAGGATCCGTTTTTGGTAAAGCCGACCTTTCCTCTTGATAATACCTCATTTCCCCTGGAAACAAAATGCTGTGTACAAAAATTTGCATAATGCATTCATTTATAGCAGGAAAACAAAGTGTCCCAAATCATTTACCTTAGCATTTAATAATTTTGATTATTCAGCATTCCATTTTTAGCAAGAAAAAAGGAAGATAATCAATCAGTAGGAAGTAAAACTGTATCTGTTGAACGAGGGGGCTATCAATTAGACTATACTTGAATGGTTTTAAATAAACTCTTGGAGAGTACAGTAACTACAGACTATTATGCAAATTATACCACTAATGCACTTTGCAGATATAACTATCTTTTATCTTGATAAGGACATGCACTGAAAAATAATTTTAATACAATTAGGTCCCTAATGGGAAGTCATTTGATTAATGTTTCAAAGCTCCACCAATCTGTCTTAAGTGTTTAACTTTCTAGTTTGGTTTCATCTTTCTGTACTGTAGATGATTAGAAAACATATGACTGCTATTCCTTGACCAGTGGCATGGTCAGAAATGAATATCATCAAATGACTCAGTTTCATTAAGGCTCCTTATGTGGCAGACAGTTTTCAAAATGCTTTTACAACTTTCTCATAAAAAACAGCAATGCTATGATGTGTGTTCCCTAACTTGGTGTAATACATTTAAAGAGCTTTATTCTTACTTTAATGAAGGCATTGAAAACAGCAGATGTATGCCAATGTGTACTTTATCCTGACTTATAATCTCCATTCAAGGTTATTTTCTTCAATTTTACCCGGTGTTAAGGTAATATATTATGCACATTATTCAGGCATTATTTCAGTATTTAACATGTGTTTGTCACTGGCTTAGCATATGACTTGTCATTTGTGGTAACATGACTGACTGTCAGATTGAAAGCCATGAAGTAATAAAACCAATCATTACACTTTTACTAATGGAGATGCAAGTATCTGCAAAGTATTGTGTGTGAATACTTTTTGATGTCAATATGGATGCTTCATTTTCTGATTACATCCCAAAGAAACACCATAGATTAAATAAAATCCTTCAGATTCCCTGCAGTATAGTGTGTGTGTGTGTGTGTGTATGTGTGTGTGTGTATACATGTATACGTATGTACAAGCATGTGTGCACATATGTGCATGCTTATGTGTGTGTGTTTGCATGTGTCTCTGTGTTTGCTCAAGTGTTTATGTACATGTATACATGGCTGTGTGTACACACACACACGCGCGTACACACACACACACACACACACACACACACACACACACACACACACACACACACACACACACATACGTACTTACTGTGATGGGGTGGTGGCCCATCCAGGATTACTTTCTTTTGCTTGTGCCAGCTTAGTAGTGCCGACAGACATCTGCTGTCCTTTGACTTTGAATTGGATAAAGCATGTATTGGAAAATGACTGAATAAATAATTTGGGAAATAAAAACTGAAGGGAAAATGTCTGTTTTATACTAAAATATAAAGAGGGGAGTGTGCTATCAAAAGCCAAAACAAATCACAAATTTTGGAGACTAAAATGTTATTTCAGAGCTAAGATTACTTCATACATACACATCTCTTTTAATTCTAAAATAAAACTCAGTATACCTAAAGTGTGAGTCCCTTAGAATACCTGCATTTTTGGGTGTCTCAGTTTGACTTACACTGAAACGTTTCACCAAGGACTCACATAAGACTGTCAGTAATGGAATATGTGAAGATCAACAAAAGTATGAAAATAACATATAGCACAACATTAACTAAATTGCAAAATAGTTGGCACTTACAGTTCAAACATTTTAGTAAAGGAGAACCGACCACCACAAAACATGCAGAATAAGAAACTTAATTTTAATTTACAAAGATTTCAAGCAACAAGCTCATCTTCAGCATCATAAAACACATATAATTAAATTATCTTGTATAGAGATACCAACAAGAACAATTAATGTATTAAATCAATAAAGTCAGTTAAAATTCCATCAAGTAATTAGAGTACATAACCCAGAAAATTATTATTTAAAAAGACACCTGCTTCATCTTCAAAACTGTTTTCACACTATTGATAGGATTAAGACCTGGTTCACAATCAGCTCTAAAATAATTTTCTGGATATGCAACTTTAATTAATTGGTGGAATTTTAAATGACTTTATTGATTTAATGGATTCATTGTTTTTGCTGGTTTCTGTATATAAGGGAATTTAATTATATGTGTTTTATTACATTGAAGAAGAGCTTGTTGCTCAAAAGCTTGATACATTAAAATTAAGCTTCTTATCCTGTTTTGTGGTGGTTGGTTCTCCTTTTTGTCATTGCCTGTCATCTTATCTATTCGAGTACATATAGCTGTTTATATTATCATCTGTGAATTTGTATTTTAGTAAAGGAAATCTCTGAATTATTTCAAACTGTGTTGTTTACATGTCACTCCTTTATGAAATGTTAGAGACACAGTAAATAGTGAACCGTAAAGAGAAAAGTATTAATAAAATAGTAATACATAAGAGAACGGAAGGAATGATGAAGGATATTATGGAACAGAATGTTTACAGTATAAAAGAGAAGGCTTGTCAAAAATTGATATTGGTTGCGAAAGAAATTGTGAATGATATTATAGGAAAAAGGGAGATTATGAAACTTATTGTAGGCAATATTAACAAGGCATTTGATACAGTAGGACATGATGACTGTGGGATGTTATGGAGAAGTATGTAATAACTAACAGAATTAGGAGTGTGTGTTTGTCAGCATATCAAAATAACAAAATGAGTGTTAGTGAATGTGTGGTTGAGTAAAGAAATATGCATGAAGTGTGGGATAAGACAAGGCTGTCCCATGAGTGGAATACCATTTGCATCGGTAATGAATGTGACAGTGAGCGAGTAGCTAACAAAATGAAAGATGCTAGACATGTGATGCAAAAGGAAGTGACATATGAAGGCAATATAGTAACAGTTGCTGAGAAAAAAATACGGATGAAGTGTTGATTTGTCTGAATGGATGTTTAGAGGAAGTAGGGATGACCATGGCTAAAGATAAAATTAAGAGTTTGGATGATATAGTGAAAACTGGGGTGTGTACTTTTCAATAAATGAGGTATCTTTGCTAGGGATAAAATTTGGGGAAAATTATATAGTTATGATGCAGTGGGTGGATTTGATAAATGGAAAAAAAAGAAATATGTTTTCTGTGGATGACGTATAGACTATCAATCAGAATAAAGGTTTATCTGCTGAATTCTGCATAAATAGGAAAAATAGCAAATGCTTATATGATGCCACAAAAATATGAAAAGGAAATTGTGAAATTGGCATTTTCTTTTTTATGGGGTTCAAGATTAGATGAATGATAATGAAGGGGGATTAAGGTTACTAAATCCAGTTGTTTATTCTGCTTCTTTAAATTTATATACAGATTAAAATGGATAATGGTAGAGAATGGGACATTAATAGTAAGAATGTTTAAATACAAGTACAAAACTTCTAGGAGATGATGAAAATAAAATAAGGTTATGTAAATGAAGAAATAAAAATTATCAAGCAAAAATACTAAGATGGAAAAAGGATGATACAGAGAAAGATAGAAATATGTAGTATAATAATGTGATGTAACATTATTATGTAAATCAATATGAAAATTTACTAGAAGTAATTAAACCATTAAAAGCAGGAAAAAGTGGTGCAGCAAGATAGTAGAGTACCATGATTCCTTATGGAGGGTACAGGACATTTGATCCTGGATGATTTGACCCCAGTATTAAGGTTATTAATGTTACTAGCATTAATGGATTGCAAAATTACATCTTTAAAAAAATCTAAATTTCAAACTGAAAAAAGCCTACATCTCCAGCATTCACTTAAAATTCATATATTAGCATTATAGTATTATTTCTACATCATCAAGGCTGGCATCCAATGTTACAAACTAGCAAAACATCCAAGAAAAAATATTTTCTTAAAAATGTCCCAGATTGTAGCTCAGAACTCTCCCTAAAATCTAAAACATTTCAGATAAAAATAGAGGCTTACAGTCAACATATAATGACAGTCAATAACCTTTTATTATCAAATGTGCAGATGCTTGCACAACCTTATAAAGACACCTATGAAAGCATTTTGTTAGTGTTATAAAGAAACATATCACATAAACTGTTATCATTAAAAGAAACCTACCACATAAAGTTTTGAAAGATTTTTTCCCAGTAAAAAGTCTTATTTTAGTTTTCCTAAAACAGTATTATGACAAGAAAGGCAGGAAACATAGCCATTACAGTAAACTTTCATAACAGCAAAATAGGAAAATTCAGCTACTGCCACCTACTGGTTCCCATTTCTTAATGGGTTAACTTAAAATCCTAAAAAAAATTGTTAACTTCCTGATTAAAAGTCAAAATTGATTTCATTTTAAATATATTAAAACATATTAATTAAATTAATATTTACATATTAAATAACAGATTAAATAAAGATTGACATATTACAATTTTAAATAATGTATTAAACTGCTATTTAAAAATCGGATTAACATATTAAATTTAACTAAAAAAAGTTTATTTAATTTTTGTGTGGTTTATTATTTATTACAAAAATGCTTTTATTAAATTTTATTTGGGGTCAAATCATTTAGGGTTAAACTGTCCCATACATATTCTCATAGAAAATAAATGTAAATTTAAATATGAAAGTACATACAATTGCATTGTGGTCAAACTTCTTGGGGTCAAACTGTCCTGCTTCCCTTATGGAGACTTGGAAGAAATATGTAACCAGTATATGGGAATACACAAGTAAAGACTGTGCTTATTTTGTGGGGAGGAACAACAAAGCATATATTTTTTTTAATGCAAAAGAGTGGTGAGACTATTGAAAAGTTGTGTAAAGAGCATTTTTTGAGAATATTATTGGCAAACAAAATAGATAGGAATATGATTACATGTGGATATTATAACAATAAATGTTTGAGATGGGTAGATACTAATTAACTTCATGTAATATTAGTTATTGGAATGAAAGGCTGAATTAAATTTTGATTAATGGAAAATAGATTTTGGCAGATATACTGAGGAAAATTAGATTATGGTTGTGGAAGAAGGAGTGGGTGGGGGTCAATGATGGGAGAATTAACAATGAAGATGTTGTAAAAAAAATGATAAATAGTAAAAAAAAAATAGAAATGTATATATATATGTGTTTGTACATATGTGCATTTTGTGAATATGTAAATAATGTGTTGTTTATGCTGTATAAAATAAAGCACCCGTACTTTTTTCGATAAGTGCATTGGGCTCTTTTACATCCACCTGGGCTACCAACAACTGTAGCAGATGGGACCTCAGTTTAATGCCTCGTGCAAAGGAGGTGCTCAGGGGTGCAGCACCACCCTGATGCTTCACCATGGTGTCAGCAATACATCTACCTGGTACTGCACCACAGAAACTGCCAGAGAGTAGTGGGAAAATATCAGCCCTACAGTAAAACAAGAGTTAGCTTTAGTAAATCTGTGAAGATCAAGATAGACAAATTTATAGTATAGTAAAATAACCATTTATTTCCATTTTCTTTTTTGCCTGGGATAGAACATGTAAGCAAACAAAAACTTTTTATCAGTTGAGGCCTAGGGTGAAAAGCACCAATAAGTACATTTTATACTGACCAAACAATAAGAGCAGAATACAGTTAGAGTAAATAAATATTTTTTAGCTGTTTACATAATTACAAATCATATTTCTAAAATTTCTGACAAAAAGACGTATGGCTGAAAATGCAGAGAGTAATAAAAAAAGCAGAGGTACAGAATGATGTTAATACAGGAGAGATGTAATACATGGTTCATAGATACAGAGAAGGGGTATATACAGGGAGAGCAAGGAGATGAGGTGAATGTTAAGGGAGAGTAAATGGGGGATAAAGGAGGGGATGAGAAGTACATGCATAGCTTAATATGAACTCTGCAAATCATCAAACACACAGAGCCATTTTTTCTAACTTAATTTTAACAATCTACAATAGGAAATGAACACTTTGACCAGATGGATATATTTCATTCTGTCTACCTGCATTCTTGTAATAGTTCATTCTTCTACAGTTAGACTAGCTTTAGCTTGAGTCTTTAAAAGTGCAGAATAAGATATCTAGAAAGTACAATGTCAGAAATTCTAAACTTAGGGAAAATAAATGTTAAAACGCATCTGCATTATTTCCTAATCAAGTAACAAAATATAAATGCATACAGTTCAGGTGCTTGCTAAAAGTCATAGGACAATAACTGTGGTAACTGTAAATCAGGAGGTATACATTAAATCTGGGTTATGTTGTTTAGGATTACCCGCACTTTGATGTATAATAACCTCAGAGTTAGCATCTTCAAGTAGCAGACTTGCACAGGGGTGTGATATGTATTTGTGCATTGTATAATATTCTGCTGTCACTACATTTGGCCATGATACTGTAGGAGCTCTGCCACAAGGCCCTACTCCTGCAAGTGTACAGAGAATTTTGTCATTGTATATTGTAAGCACATTTTCATGAAGAACATTAATGTATATTAACTTAATCAGTTAAATACATGCCTGCTCCGAGACTGAAAGTCTCTCTGAAGTAGTCCATGTACTCTAAGAACCTCTTACTAAATTTGCCACTGTCCCCTTTTTCTTGACCAGTATAATATAATGCATATGCCAGTTATTTAGTCACAGGAAATGACAGAAAACTGTTTTAATTTTGCATATCTTTGTTAATTGTTTTGCACTGGCTATAAATGGATTGATCCAAAAAAACACGTTTGTTGAGTAAAAACCTTTATATATAAACAAAGCTTTCAGGTTAAACAACCCTTTATCAATGCATAACATCAGGTATATTAAAACACACCTATTTATACACATTAACTATCATATGACCTACAGCCATAATCACATGATAGATGGACAACATTAAACGAATACAAAATACTTAAAAGCATCTAAAATTTGTATTAAAATGTATCAAATACATATAACTATTATCACTTTAATCTAGTATGCTGTATCTTTGTCAAAACAGGTTTTATAGATACGCTAGCATTTAGACCTGGGTCTACATCGGCCGCAAGTCTCACTATCCATTCATATTCTTTCAAGTCTAGAAGGTTAGACAAATCACCTCCTCTATTTGTTCCCATTACCTGCTCAATTATTCTGAACTTAAAAATATGATTAATCCCATGGATTTGTATGTGTTTATATAAAGCATTATTTTCATTACATAGTCTAATATTTGATTTATGTTCTATAATTCTCTCTTTGAATTTCCTTGTGGTTTTGCCCACATAAAATGATGGGCATGTCTCACATGTTGCTATATAGACTATATTATTAGTAACACAAGTACCATGACCATAAAATTTAAATATTCTCTTCGATATAGGGTGTATAAAATTATCAGTATTTACTTGACAAGATTTATCATTTACATATTTAAATATATCTCCACAGCAGCTACAGTTGTGACAAGCATAAGTACCAGGTCTCATTACCATGCTCCTTACAGGTCTTATATTATTGAAGTCCTTGTACCCCAATATATATTTTAGTGTTCTCATATTTCGATAGCTGAACTGGGGTCTATCTCCTACTATTAACTTAATTTCTTCTTGTGCTAGTAGAACCTTCCAGTATTTAGTTACTATATCTCTAATAGCATATGTCATCGGATTGAATGACATAGTAAATCTTACAATAGAGTCAGTATTAAGTGATGTCCTGATTGTATCTTCTTCATTAGATGCTGTATGGAAAGTAGGTTTAAAAAGTGTGTCCCTGCATGATATGACATGTTGTTTAACATTCATAACTAAATTTTTGGGATAACCACTTTTTATAAAATCCTCATGGATTTCATCAATCTGTTTTAGAAACATTTCATTAGTAGTATTAAGTCTGCTGATTCTGGCCATTTGAGCTTTAACTATGCCTTTAAAGACATGAGGCGCATGCATACTGGTTCCATGTAGATATCTACCAGATGCTACCTCTTTTTTAAAAACTGTAGTTTCTATGCTATTATTATGTTTTTTAACTGTAATATCCAGAAAATTTACAGATTCATTTGAGACTTCTATCTTAAACCTCAAGAAGTCAGTAGTACCATTTAAGTATGTTATATATTCCATTAGGTCAGGTAAGGACCCTTTTCAAAGGATAAAACAATCATCTACAAACCTCTGATAGAATATAAGGTTATCATTTAAATATTTTTCACCATCATTTACATGAAGCCTTTCCCATTGATAGAGCACAAGGTTGGCATACGTATTTGCCACAGGTGTTCCCATTGCCACACCTGTTTGCTGCAAATAATAATTGTTATCAAAAAGGAAAATGTTATTCTTCAATACTAGATCTAATAGCATGCAGATATTCTCAGTGTGTCTTACTGTGAATTGTGAAAAATTTGTTAAAAAACTTCTGATAGAGTCTATACCGTAATCATTAGGTATAACTGTGAACAACGAATTAATATCCATAACAACCATGTATATATCATTAATATTCACATTTAACTCCGTTAGGTTCAAATAGCATTGTCTCAATTTAATCAGAAATTCGGAGGTGTCTTTAAGCACTGTTTTGCATTTAGACAATAGTGGTTGTAACTGTTTTTGTAAATAAAGAGAGACTGGTTCAGTTATCCAGCCCTTTCCAGAGACTATCGGTCTCATTGGGGGATTATCCCTTGATTTATGCACTTTAGGGACTCCATATAGTTGTGGTATAATGGGGC
This sequence comes from Protopterus annectens, assembly GCF_019279795.1. Taxonomy (NCBI): domain Eukaryota; kingdom Metazoa; phylum Chordata; order Ceratodontiformes; family Protopteridae; genus Protopterus; species Protopterus annectens. The sequence continues at coordinate 762,964,265 of NC_056743.1, read as the reverse complement.
ATGGAACAGTGAAGAAATGAAACAGGTCTAGTGTGATATCATTTGAAAGCTGTAGATCATATATGCACATATTCACATAACTGATGCATTTCTTAACCTCTAGTATAGATACTTGTTTAAATGCTGTTTCATCCCTAAGTAATAACATAACTGACTGTACGTATACACATTTATCCATGATAACTATGGAGCCCCCCTTATCTGCCTTCTTAATAATAATATTAGGATTATCTTTTAATTCATTCATTGCCTTGTGCTCCGATTGTGTGGTATTATAAACCATACTAGTTCTCTCACAATCATAAATTTCTCGAATATCCGCCTCACATAAATTGTTAAATGCTAATAACACTGGTGGATAGCAAGGAATAAATGTACTGCGTCTTTTACATGCATCATTATCATGGTTGTCATTTTTAAAAATTAGTTTTAATGCTATAAGTCTAATAAAAAGTTTTAAGTCCGTTAATATTTTTACCATATCTTCTTTATGGGTGGGTATAAAGCCCATTCCTTTTGCAAGTATGGCAATGTGCTCCGTGGTTAAAGAAAATGTAGACAAATTAATTATACCTGCCATCAACGTCATTTTATGTGGGCAAAACCACAAGGAAATTCAAAGAGAGAATTATAGAACATAAATCAAATATTAGACTATGTAATGAAAATAATGCTTTATATAAACACATACAAATCCATGGGATTAATCATATTTTTAAGTTCAGAATAATTGAGCAGGTAATGGGAACAAATAGAGGAGGTGATTTGTCTAACCTTCTAGACTTGAAAGAATATGAATGGATAGTGAGACTTGCGGCCGATGTAGACCCAGGTCTAAATGCTAGCGTATCTATAAAACCTGTTTTGACAAAGATACAGCATACTAGATTAAAGTGATAATAGTTATATGTATTTGATACATTTTAATACAAATTTTAGATGCTTTTAAGTATTTTGTATTCGTTTAATGTTGTCCATCTATCATGTGATTATGGCTGTAGGTCATATGATAGTTAATGTGTATAAATAGGCGTGTTTTAATATACCTGATGTTATGCATTGATAAAGGGTTGTTTAACCTGAAAGCTTTGTTTATATATAAAGGTTTTTACTCAACAAACGTGTTTTTTGGACTTATCCGGATCTATTTCTGCATTTGATTCATTTATAAATGGATTGATCTCAGTTTAACTTGATCTGAGGATGGGAAGTCTGCTATGTTCAGCTTCACCTTACTCCCCCTACACTAACCATATTTTCCACCTAACCCCTCATACCCTAAGTATTATTCTTCCTATGTACATATTTCATGTGACATTTATTCCAAAACCCACAAATGACCTTACTACTTCTGTGCATGCACTTCTATTTCATTTCCTACTTCCCTATCTCCATTTAATTTTTAGCCACATTACCTGCTATCTTTCTCTCTCCCATGCTGCCTAGCACTTTATCCATTCTTAATCACTACCCTCCCTATTGTTTTCACATTTTATCTTATACTTTTCCCAAATAAACCCTCATTTTTCTTATTTTGACTATATCATTATACTTAAGTCTTTCATAACCCTCTATCCCTTACATTGTAGAGAAGATACCAAAACAGACTCTCTTCTTTTGTAGAAGATATTTCTCTCCTTGCCTATCCTTTATCAGCTTTCAAAATCAATCACCAGTGAATCCCCTACTACTCTTCAACTTCTTGTTGCCTTCTTCATCACTATTTCTCTACTACCCGACATCTATAAAATACAGATTCCTGTACTTAATTATGCTACTCTTCAGCTTATCTTCAATTCTTCTCCTCCTACTGTGCCATCTTTCATCCTACCATGACTCAATATCTCTCAACATCTCTCCAACTCTGTCTAAGCCACATATCCATTCTTCCTCTTTACACTCTCCCTACATTGCACCAAACCTATTTAATATTCTCCCTCATCTTTATTTCAAATGTAGACTAACTGCACTTCAATTCAAACCAAACCAAAATTAAGTGCAAGAATCCTCTCAAAACAGAAGTATGCATAATTCCCCAGTGTACCAAAATCCGTCTAGCAGGAGATATATACCGTGATCCTGGCCCCAACTATCTAAATGAACACAAAGACAATTCTCTCCCACACACTTTTCTAACCTAAAAACAGCCAATCTCCAACTTTAATGGTCTAATTGCTGCTGCAATAAATGTTAGCATCATAAGAAATAAAACTGCTGAACTGCATACCTGGATTACCCAACATAAGCCTGACATTCTTGCTGTAATTGAAACTTGGCTTAAACCCAGCATAAATGAGACTGAAGTTATACCTCCTGGCTATAATATTATCTGTAATGACCATGTAAAGAGGAAAGGTGGTGGGTATTACTTTAATATTTCCCAATACCTACAACATTTCCCCTCACAGCTAACCAATATCAATATTCCGTTGAGCAGAGCATTTTCTTGCTTTCCTCAAATAAACAGTTATTAACAAATACGTATTACTGTCACCTACATCCCACCTGGTGGCAATATATCTATACACTGCAAGATATCCCACATTGGATATCCATAGCATTTACATAAGAAAAACTACTACTAGGTGAAGTGAATGTCAATTGGTTCGACATCATCTCTGACTCCCATATATCGTGAGTAAACTTATATGGTTTCACACAACTAATTAATATCCTCATACATTATAGCAAGACATCAAATTCTCTATTAGACTGGATCCTAGTATCAGATCCTAGCAAATACTCCGCCACAGGTACAAGGTCAGACATTTCAGTGATCATCTCCCAGTCCCAATCTATATGACCAGACATCTCACACATCCAGTTAAGCAGTACATTTATAAAATAACATGCAACCTTTCCAAGTTTAACCTAGAAATGTTCATTACTACACTGTCATCTATTAACTGGAACTTCCTAAAACTCTTCCTCTTAGACGACGCTGTAAATGAATTCACTACATCTTTTCTAAATATCTTAAATGGCCTTGCACCTCCTAGAAGGAAGAGACTAAAAACAAATAATGCAATTTGGCTATCAAAAAGATTAGAATACTTATGTAGGATAGAGAAAAAGCAAGAACAAATAGCAAAAATATAAAACATTTCAATATCTTGACAACTTCAGAATGCTTTGCAATCATACTAAAAAGCAAATAAACAAAGACAAAAACTATACCATAATAGCTTTCAGAATAATACTAAAAACAACCCTAAAATTATTTGGAAATATATTAAAGAAATCTTACTTCCTGGGCAAAAATTCAGTCTACATCCCTCTCCCGATAACTCCACCACTAGAAATGCAACATACTTCAACTCTTATTTTCTAGATAGTACAGCATCTCTAAACAAGGATTCCTCAACATATAATCCCAACCCTGTCCAACAGCCACATATCACCACGTTCTCTTTCACCTTCAAACCTGTGCCCACATCCTATATAAAGCTACTTAAAAATAGCAGCAAATAGCATTGCCTATCCTGTCTCAATCCTTATAAATAGGTCAATCCAAGAATCCCACATTCCCTCTCTCTGGAAAAAGTCACACATTATCCATCTGCAAAAAGGGGGAAATTCAAGACATTAATAACTTCAGATCTATAACAATCTTGTCCCAGTCACCAAAATACTTGAAAAATGTATTCAAAAACAATTGCCGCACTATCTCCTGTAGGAGAAAGTCCTTTTCCCTACGCAACATGGCTTTCATCCTTCCCATAGTACTAACACTGCACTTCTGACCTATACAGATACTATCAATAAAGCTAGAGATAATGGTAAACTAGTTTCTTCCTTATTGCTAGACTTGTCTAAAGACTGACACAATTTGTCACACCAAACTTCTACTTTAAATGTCCACATTAGATCCCTTTCAGCCCACCCTTCTGTGGTTCAATAAAATGGCACTCCATGCTCTCTTCTTACCTCACAGTCACCATTGGTTTGCCACAAGGCTCTGTCTTTGTTCCCCTCCTCTTTAACATTTTCACCAACATCCTCTATACACCAACAGAACAGGTCACTGTACTATAATACAAAGATGATTCCACTCTCATGGTACTCCTCCAAAAATTACTTAGGAGGCTTCAGCAGCCACTGAAACATGGCTTCATAAATCTCACCTTATGTTCAACCCAAAAAAGACCAAACTACTGTTTTTCCCCTTAAATCACTCAAGTGAAAACAAAATGTAAAGTCATCTCTCTTGATAATACAACCATTGAAGTCACTTGTCATAGAAAATTATTAGGGGTGATAGTGGATGATAATCTTACATTTGATCTGCACATCAAAATAGCTTAAGAAAAACTCGTCAAAAACTAGGGATGCTTTACAGAGCCAAAAAGCCTCTTACTGACACAAGTAAATCTACACTTGCCACTATTTATCTTCTTCCCACACTTCTTTGTCCTGGTCCCCTTCAATAAACACACATCACACCAAATGACATTTGATGACCTTTATTAACCTCCATAACATAACTTTGATAGACCAATATTTATTAATCACAACTGAGCACAATATATAGCTGATTTTAATCACAGCAGAACATCCATGTAATGTTAATCATGACATCGTGACCACACTCATCCTGACCCAGTAAGTGGCGTCTGTACCACCACTCACTTACTTTACTTATAAATTGGCGTTCAACAACTCACTTCATATACCATTTATTGAATTACACCTCCAACCAAGTAAGCAGTATCCTTGCCTCTGCTCACTTATATTTACTACTTAAACATCCAACAATAGACGGGGAAAAAAAGAGGCCAAGCCTGTCCCTCTTATCCACCCACCAGCCTGACCAGGCTGTTTCCCCTCTCTCCTACCAGAATTTCAACAACCCTAACCACCCATATAAAGAGAGAGGGGTGGTTCAGCCAAACATCATTCGGTGTACCCATCTTCTTATAAACCCAAATGGATCCCTATTAGCAACCCCAAAAGCCCTGTACTATGAGGACCAAAAACTACCAGTTGACTAACAGTTAAACCAATGATCCCTTTCCTGATACTAAAATAACAACCATATCTTTGCATAACTTCTGTATATTAACTAACTTCTTATTCAAACCTCCAATATTAACCTCTTAATGAGCCCCAAAACATTACCTGCTCTAGGAAACCCAAACATTAAACCCAATGCCACATGAAACCACACAAGGCAATTGGCTACCATACTAACATCAGCCCTATATATCAAAGTCCAAAAGCAATTCTGCCATCCTTCCAACTATCCAGTGCAAGCGTAGTACATAATGATTATCTTAACCTTTGCGAACCCTGAAAACCCTATTGGCCTGACTAAATACAGTCATAACTGCCACAGAAACAGTAACCCCTTGAACTCCATATCCCAACACCAATACCCCCAATAAAACACATCTTGACAATAGTCAAAGTCTGTCCATCTTCCTTCTCAACCTACCCTGACCCTTCAACCAATGACTACTAACCAAATTCAGCCTTGTCATTCATGCAACTGAAATAGTCATAGCTACATCCTCCTGACCCACTCAGCCAATTTACCTTGCTTCCAGGCTTGTCAAGACAACTAATTCTTTCCATTAAAATGCCTCCCACCTACCGCTGCAACCCACACCTAAGTAAGCTACCCTTGCCAATACCGTATGTTTGTCTTATAAAGAGGTGTCCCAAACTCCTGCAGCAAGTCTCTAATCTTAAAACAATGCAACACACCTCTATAAACAGACAACACAAACCATCACAGACACCTTAAACAACTGAAGTGACCCTAATCTCCAACATCCTCTAAACCTAGTCAATGTTAAATTAAAACTCCAAATACTCAGCATCCCCAATCGCCCCTCTGATCTTTCATCCAAACCACAAACCCCCCAAACCAAACACCTCCTATAACATGTGTAAAGAAAATGCAAATCCCAACCCTATCAATCTGTCCATTCCAGTGAATTAACCCAAAGGCAACACAATGGTAAACTACAGCAACAACTTATTAACCACCACCAAAGTAAAGCACTTAAACTGGCGACCTGCACCCTCTATAATCCATAACCCCCTGAAAAGCCATGTTTGAAATGAAAACCCAACACACACAAAACCTCCTTATCTCTCTAATGAACTGGATGGGTGAGTAAACTCAACCCAGGATTCCACCCATGTCCCTCAAAGGACAACAGAAGCAGTATGTGGAGATAAGTACTGAACTTGGCTTGCCTACAAGGCCCTAAACCATTAACCTCACAGCTTCCTATGCTCCTATGACTGTTGTGATTCTACCCCACCCATATACCTCAAAAGCACTATAAACAAATCCCCAGTATTACCTTGCCCCAAACATACCTCCCCCTGCAACCCATTGTGCACTACTCCAGCCATCAAAATCCATGCAAGAATCCATTACCTTTCAAAGCCATTTCATCAGGGCACTGACCGCTGCTAAGTCAATGCTCACCCATCTCTGACCTCCTTGTGCACCATTAAAGTGACTGGAAAATCCATTGAAACAGGCCCCATCACACTACCTCCTCATCCTTCAGGTCACTAATAGTAGCCCACTCAATTTTGCAGCTCAGCAATCTGCAAAAGAAAATAGATTAATCACCATGTCTTTACTAGAACAGAAACAATGATGAATCTCTAACCCTACCCCTTGTGTCTATGTAGCAAACACCTTCTCACTATGACCACCCCTTTACTGTCTACCTTATATTATCTGCCAGATATGAGCACCCCCAAATGGCATCACAGACATAACCCTGCCATAATTTGCTAGGACACCACAATTTATGAAAGATGGACCAACTACAAAGCAAAACCATTGCTCACTCTGCACCCTGCCCTTGTGGGCTCAAACACCACTCTGGTGACCAACATCCATTGCAATGGCTACCAACACATTTTGGGCCTCCTTCCTTCTGGTCATCTATCAAGGACCACTCTGCACCTCTCTTACAAAATATATATAAATTCATGGCACACATGTAACCACTGCTTCTGAATGACCACACCTTAGACTACTATCAGGAAATCAAGATGCTCCTGTCCCCCAAATGCAGCACTCACAGTGCCAGAAACCAACAAAAGAACAGACAAAAAGTGGCAAGGAAACCTGCTAGCCACTAAACCTCCAGCACAAAGCACTGGTCTCCATCCAAACACCAAATCCTACATCCAACCTTACATCATTGCCCCACCAGCTGGCAAAACATGCTTGTCCACCTTCAACCACCACCCACCCTCTCTGGTCTCAAGCACATAGCAGGAATCTTAGACTGAGAAACATTACACTGGCATTCACACAGTTCTGTTACTAGCCCCCTTTATTCAATGATCTTTCCTCAGAACTGAACATGTTTAAATATGCTGATATCTGTAGATTACAATCCACTGCAATGAACTCTGAAGAGCTTTAATGTACATTCAGTCCTTTACATTTAAACAATTGGTGTTCCTCTATATGTTTAGTTATTAATGCTAGAAAGTGACCTTGGTGCAGTTCACTTTGGCATACTTTACTGCAAACTACATCATAAACCAAAATGTTTACAATGTTTTTCTTATTTCTAATAACATACTTATGAAGCTCAGAAGCCAAGTCTAGATAAAGCAGTATGCAAACGTTATTCCAAAGACACAAATAGAGATCATCTCCTAATACTACTAGTACCTTTAGAGAGCCAACAAGATAACTGCTCTGCAGCATGAACTCTCTATAACGCATGAAGTCTCAAAGTCACCTGTGTGTCCTATGACCAACTCTAGACTTCAATGATTTGCCGCTGATTAGCCAAACCATGTCTTTATTAAAACAGCTAACAATATTATGTAAAATCTGGCCACTCCACAAAATCAACACCGTCAAAAGGTCACCGACCCACGCTACAGCGAATGTGCTCCAAGCCTGCGAAAAAGAAGCTGCAGTGTTTCAACACTGCAAACTCAATATACACACTGCAGTGGACCGAGGACCCAAGCCCAAACCCCAACTTCCAAACCAGGTCAAGGACTGACCCCAAACACAGCTACCACCAACCTCAGAAAATGGAGAGGCATCCAACTACCAAATATAAGGTGATGAGGACACCCATGCATATCTAAAAGCTATGCTTAAAATACAACAAAACCAAATTAGGCTCATTAATACAAATTAAGATTTAGATATACATGTCTGAAAAATGCAGTTCTCTAGTGTGTCCCCTAAAACACCAGTCCATACCTGTGTATATGTCACACCCACAAAAACCATCTTAGTAGAATGCATATTCAGTCATGTACCTTTTCTGTCTCTGTCCAAACTAGTAAACATATGGATGCTGCCACAACAAACCACTGCTGATATGTTCCTGATACTTTCTTAATGAAAATGATACTCAGGCAATATTCAGCTAATATTTCCTATACTAACATATTCCTTCTCTTCATTTTGTAAAGTTCATCAGTTTCTTTGCTTTACTCCCTGCTTAAATTACTTCTAGAGTTCTGTGTAACATGTTCACAGGTACTGCTACTGTAACAGATTATCATGTCAAAACAGAGGAATATTATATAAAAGCACTGAGTCAAGATGAACATGACAAAAAGAGAAGAATGCTAATCATTCACATCTCTTTGAAAGACAAATATGAAATGGTGTAATACAAAGAATACAATAAAATACAAATATGTTTTTTAAGTGCCATTTGTTTTCATTAGTTATTTATTTATTTTTTGTAAAGGGTACCCCAGTAACAACACAGAACCCAACTTCCCATCAACCAAGCACACCAACAACATTGCAAGCAAAACTCTTCAAAACCCAAGCCAATGCCACAAGCCGTGCCCCCCCCCACCCTAACAACCCCCCAACTTCACAGCTAGAACTGTGCCTACCCCAATATCCCAAAAAGGGCCTCTACAAACAACCAAGAGATGCCACTTTTTTTTTTTTTAAAGTGAGGTTGTGTCTCTGTGACGGCCACACAAAGAACTCCCATCACTATTAACTTACTCTATATTTCTGTAGATTCATCTTTTTGGCCTATCAGGAGGAGGCTCAGAAGGCCTGCACTTCTCATCGAACCACACTGCCAGCTCATCCAGCACTTTGACAGTCAATAGCTAGTGAGGAAAAAAAAAAAAAAAAAAAAAAAAAAAACGGCCAAAACCCGACTGACAAACAAAGCTCTAAAACATTCACAGAATATCACCTTGCCAGTGGAAAGGAATGCATAAGGAATGTAAAATAAACAAGAAGCACTCTGAACATATCTTTGCAACAGCCCAACTAGGAACCAAGCCCACAGAATTGAGTTGCCCAGAGGTAAGAGAACCATCAGCCATTTCCCACAGAAGGCTCTAGCGTTAACATTGGCTGGAGAGGTAGGACGTTCTGAAAAGTTTAAGAAGAGCATGGCACCATAAATGGAAGCACATCTATCCAGTTAAAAAACAAGTACACATGCGGTGCATTCCTTTTATAAAAGTCGGACTGCCCAAATGTCAAAGAATCGATAGTTCCCTCTAATCTGTACCACTAACAGTCTCTCCACCTTCCCAAACTTTACATTTTTACCATCAATAGCAAACTCAATAACAGGGGGCCCAACTCCAAGTGATTAACACCATGACAGGAAATGAGCATACTAAATAGCTCTGACTTGGGGAAAAAAAATATGTACTGTTGTAAAGCCAGATTGCACTACTGAGTGACATTCAACCCAGCAACAGCTGCAACTGCCCATATGTAGCGATGAATGCCTGCCCCAAGCCTGCAACCAAGACCCAACCTCCATGCTGCTGTACGTGGATGTATCAGTGATGCTAAGAGCCAAAATGCCAAAATACCAAGGTCAGCCATCCAGTTCGAGAATGACAACTGAGTCAATGCCAGGAAATTACCTATTCAGCCCTCCAAACATTCTATCCTCACAGGCTTCAACTGGGTAATCACCATTAATCCTCTCGGTTAACAACCTGGTACCACCAACAATGAAGACCAATCCCGAACGCTACTAAGCCTAGCAGAATAACCCTGGACAAGTTACTAAATGTAGCTCACTCCTTCACAGTCCCCATGAGCCACACCACTAACAAGCAAGCATAAAAGTGGCTCCCTCCTTCAAAAGTCCCCTTGAGCCAACAAGTAACCCATGACTAAGCACATTTCGAGTCTGAAGCCACACAGGAGAGAAGAAGAAAAAAAAAAAAACAACACTTGGCCATATGGCAACTCTACCAACTTACCACATTCCTTCCAAGGCCTACCTTCCCACACAACACTACCCACAGGTCATCATGGGCATACCTTACCTTAGCAAGTTCAAGCCACAATGTGATCCATTACCCATCTACACTTACCCAAGCCCCTTAAGCCCCTCCCCCTTACCTCATTTCCTCCTAATCATCCCTGCTTCCCAGTTATCCCTTTCATCCCCCTACTCTCAACTCCAACTACTATAGCTAACTCCCTTCTGAAGATGTCCCTGGACAAACTGGTTTGTTACCAGACATCATTTACAGCACTCCGACATTCACTAACCTCCAGGTTTCACAAAAATTAAAATTTGAACAATGCTATAACAAAGTTCCTACATTTGCAGCAAATACCCCTTTCAGAACCCACTAGTGTATAGCCCTAAAAAGTCTAAATTGGTTAGAACTGCCTCACCAACTAACATATACACAGTTTCTTACCACCTATAAAATTATCCAGCATCTACTGCCTGTCCTGCACTAAAAAACATTCTACACAACTATGTTCGCAGATGGTTATTGCAATGCAGTGACTAAAAACAACTGTCTGACGACAAGCCTATCAAATCTGCTGGGCACTGTCTGTACTCATACAAGGTTATTAAGGCCCATAACTCCTTACCTGTATCTGTCAGGTCAATACCCTCCCTTCCATCTTTCAAAACAACTCAAAGATTTCCTAGATAAAATATGGCTCTGTTCTTGCTAAAACCCAGGATAAACTATATCCCTAAATGTGAAGAAGTACCTTTTCATTCCTTATGCCTCCTTACTCTCCCTTCTTCACTTGCTTCCTTACTCTATCAAATTCTCTTCCTTAACTTTCTCTCTAAATATAACATAAGCCTGTTTTTCCCCTCACTTCATATTGTAGTTCATGCTTGTATTAGACTAACATGCCTTTAATTTCTCTACAGAATTTCTATAAATATTGGTATGGGGGTGTGGCTAAGATGCCAAGCAGCTAACAGCACAAACATTTTGCTCTGCTTCTTTTTAGTTATTCTGACAAGAAAATTTAGATTTATTGCAAAAAAAAAACTAAGATTATAACTGCTTTTAGTGACTCAGTTATAGTGTGGGGAAGAAAACAAATATTTAATTTTTTTTTTACTTTAGTCATGTCAGAAGTTCTCTCCAAGCTGACACAGTCATGACTAACTCCAAAGCTTCTCTTCTGGAAAATATGATGAAGAAAGAGCTACAATCTATTACTTCAAATACCAAAGATCTTTCACTTAAAATGGACAAGTTAGAGAGCAAAACAGATAACATAAAGCAGGATAGTAAAAAAAAAACTTGATCTACTTCATGAAGTAATTAAGAAACATTCAGAATGAATCTCATCTATTGAAGAAGCTGTAACTGACATGGATGGCAGACTGTCTTGAGACTGAAAGCCAAACTGAATTTTTATTAAAACAAAATACTCTGCTTTTGGATAAAATAGATAATTTAGAAAGAAGATCCAGGGGGAACAATATTAGAATATATGGAGTGCCTGAATGAGAGGAAGGTAATAATATTGTAAAATATTTAAATAATTGTCTGCCAAAAACCTTAAAATTGCCTGGATCTCTTTCATTTCAGATAAAAAGAACTCAAAGATCCCTATCAAATGTTTCTTCAATGAAAAAATCCATATATACCAAGATCCATAATAGTTAAATTCCTCTCCACTCAAGACAAGGATCTAGTATTGAAAACAGTATGGTCAAATCATCTTGTAAAAATAAATGGACAAAACATTCATTTTGATAATGACTACACTTCTTGGTGATATCTAAGAGGAAATATTGCATTCCTTAAATAAAAGCTCTCAAGAAATCAGACATCAAAACCCAGATCTTATTTCCTGCTAGAATTAAAATTTTTCTTCTAAAAGGTTGCAAAATATTTAACACTCTGGATGAAGCACTAGAGTTTGTACAGAAAAATAACTTTTGGAAAAAAACAGAAAAATGGCTTGGTCTGCAGCAAGTTTGAAGAGACATGCAACCAAAAACAATGGGTGCATCACAGGAAAAAATAGCAAACAGTTCAAAGAAAAGTAATATAAATATATTTATTTCCTGTGATTGCATCTAATAGTTTTATGTCATACTCATATTAGAAAATAACTTCCCAGTCCTCCTTGAAGGAAAATCCAAAACAAGGTAACATGCATTTGCATTTTGTTTCTCTGTTTCTTTTCTTCTTTCTTTTTTTTCTTTTCTTTCTCTCTCTTTTTCCTTTCCTCTCATTTTTTTATTATGTTCTTATAACAAACAGAAGGATAAAAATTATATTAAAATCATACGGTTAATTTTGTTTCAGTAGTTGTGTTAACTTGGGTAATATAAGGACTACAACCTAATGTTACTTATTTCATTACATTTTATTTAACTGATAGTTTAAGAACGTGTGGTTAATAAATTTAGTTTGAAACTATAGGGTGATATATACATATGCATGCATACTCCCAAGTAATAAGTGTGAATGTATTTGAATATGTCCTGCCTATGCTTCATTTTTTTACTGTTTTCATCTTATTTCACAGTTCACTAACTTGTTCTTATTTGTCTTTATGCTCTGGTGTTAACATATGAGAATTGGACTAGTTGGGATGGGGACATGCTCACTGCAACAAGTAGGGTGATTGCAGTGTACATTTCCAAGGCTACCTGAACATATGTGAACTTTTTATATTGGAAGAGCAACCATTACTTCAATGAGATGGTCGCGAGCTCTACTTCAATTTTGGTTTAAATCTAGTTAGTTTCCAGCTCGAACATACTTTTCAGCTTGATTCAGTCTTTTAAACAAGTCGTGAGCATTGTCCAGAGTTGCTTTGACTTGCATCCATACTTCCTTACAGCTTAAAGGAAAAGGAAGCTTCTACTCATCTTTGAACTTGACAAACACAGATGGAATGTTGAGACAAGCTCAGAGAAATGGATTTTAATATCAATTTGTAACAGTTAATGATTGTAAAGTTATTTTTTTAATTTTTTTAAAAAAAAAAAGAGAAAAACAAAAAATGTTTTATTTATATGTGTATTTTTAAGGTTGCCAACCATCCCGTTGTCAGCGGGACACTCATGGGTTAAGCCACCTTATCCTGTTGCCTGCTGTATCAAGTAGTGGGACCTGAAAAGTCCCGCTTTTGTAATCGGAGTGAATTGTTGTGGAAAAGTCGCAATTACATCCGGCTGTTTCACGGCAATTCAGTTACGTCACCAACCCAGACCTCCAGGCAAAGCTGCTGCCTGTTAGGTCCAGGTGTTTTAATTCGTGCAGCAATTGGCTGCAATTCATGAAAGGGGTGGGGATTGGGGCAGGAAGAGCCCTGTAAAGATCATGGCTGTAGGAGCACTTTGTTTTAAATGCTTCTACAGCTGCTAAAAAAGACCAAGATTTTTTTTTTTTATAACAAGCAATCCAGCCAGCCAGCCATCCTCCTCCATCCAGCCAGCCATCCTCCTCCATCCATCCAGCCAGCCATCCTCCTCCTCCATCCAGCCAGCCAGCCAGCCATCCTCCTCCAGCCAGCCATCCTCCAACTCCATCCAGCCAGCCATCTTCCTCCTCCATCCATCCATCCAGCCAGCCTCCATCCATCCAGCCAGCCATCCATCAATTCATGCAGCCATCCATCCATCAAGCCATCCATCTAGTCATTCATCCATCCAGCTGCTACTCCCACCAACCAGCTAGCCACTCCAGCAGCCATCTGTCATACCCATAACAGCATCTCCTTCACCACTCTGGTGGTGATGTCATGGTAGAGGATGTGGCCAGTGTCATATTGGCCACACCCCCATGTCCCACTTTGGCCCGCTTAAAAGGTGGCAACCCTATTGTATTTTATGTTATCATACTTGGTTTTCAATATTTTATAACAGTGGAACTGTTGAGGAGCTATATTTAATCAATGAACAAATGGACTGCAAAACAAAGATTAAGCTGCAACTCCTTATATATATATATATATATATATATATATATATATATATATATATATCCATGTGTGTGTGCGTGTGTGTTTGTGTGTGTTACAACACAAATAATATAAGTTACAAACAGATTTCACTAATGGAAATGTAAGTTTTCCTTATTTTTTTCCTTTTTAAAGCAATATGTGTTTTGTTTTACTGAAAGAGATAAAAGGAAGGGGAGAGGGGAAGGGGAAAAGAGGGTGGAAGTGGTGGGAGAAGAAGGGAGGTGAAAAGGGGTGGCAGGGGGACAGAAAGAGGAGGGAAAATGTTTTTTTCAGTGCAAAACAGGAATATATTATTCCATGGTAGGATATGTAAATACTATTATTTTCAGTTTGTCAATGGTTAAAGTTGCAATTTTGGCCATAACAAAATTTATTAAAATGAAATATGATTTATATCATACAAAACAATTTTGCAATTGTTTCAAAATCGCAATGACCAAAGATGCTAATGTTTAAATGTCTTTCCTTAAATACTAATAGACTTAATAATCCTATGAAGAGAGGTAGTTTAATTAAATATATTAAGATTAATAAACCACAGTCTTTCTACAAGAGAGACAGTTGTTGGGGAAAGACAGAAACAAGTTGTTATTTAATGATTACATAACTCTAACAGTTTCACATTATTGTTCTAAAAGGAGAAGTACCCTTATAATATGGAAAAATCATCCACATTGCAAAAAGTAATGCATATTTATTTTGATAAAAATGGTTTGATGTTTTGGTTGTACTGGAAATTAATAAAAAAACTTTATACATTTGTAAATTTTTATTGGAACCCTGGAACTGGTACAAAAATAGTTAAAAAAATGTAGACAATATAACATTATATGCAAAAGGGGAAATTATATTAGCTGGGAATTTTAATTGCATGCTATCACATAGGGATACTTCTAATGTTAAAAAACCTAAATTATCAGCACCAGCCAGACATTTGAATTATTTCACTAATACAATGAATTTGAAAGACATATATGATTTAAGAAAGACTAATTCCCTAAATTACACACATTATTCTTTTAGATTTGGTACCTAAACAAATATTGACAAAGTTTTTGTATCTAAGAATACTTACTTTAAGATAGATGAAGTATTAATACTTTCATGTCCATTGTCTGATCATAATGTGAGAAACTTTTAACTTAAAAATAAAATCCAATGATGTGATTTTTTTGTTAAAGAATTCCAGCTTATATTATAAAGATTAATGGATTTCAGGATTGGTTTTTAAAGGAATTAAACATATTTACAGCAGCATAATACTAATGGGGAAGTTTCTGATATACTATGAGATGCATTAAAGGCATACTTATATGGTAGAATTAAAAGCTGTTACTTATTTAAATGAAAAGAAAGGGACAAGGAATTACTTACTTTACAAACTAAAAATTAAAATTCATAAACTAAAGCAAAATTTAAAGCCTACTGATTAGACCATTAATTTTGAGTTGAAAGCTTTAACTAAGAAATATACAGAAATATTAAATCATACAATCTAAACTAAACTTGAAAACATTAAGTTACAAGCATATTCTATTAATCCAAAAAATCTATACAGCTTATCCATTAGATCCAAAAGAGTAAATAGTTTATATCATATTAATGAGCTTTCATATTAAGTCAATAATAACTATAAAACAGTAACCACATAAAAGACATATTGGAAACTTTTCAAAAGCACTATGAATCAATTAATAATAGTAATTCATTATTAGAAAGTGGTGAACTAACAGATAATTTTCTAAGAAAGAAAATAAAACATAAATTAACCAAAAATGTGATAAATTCCTCTCTTTTAATGAATTGAAAGAACAAATTAAAATTTTAAAACTGAATAAGGCCCCAGGTTTAGATGGTCTAATATGTAACATAATCTCCGATAATATTTTTAAAGATATTGTTAAATGCATTTGAAGAGATGAAAAATAAACTAAATACCCCTCCATCTTGGAAATTTTCTCTAATCTCACCTATTTTGAAACAAGGAAAAGACCCAAAATCACATTCTTCCTATCATCCCATTTCCCTTTTAAATACAGATTACAAAATATTCATGTCCATACTAGCAACGAGATTAAATAACCTGATCCAAAATTAATTGAGGATAATCAAACAGGTTTTATTATAAATAAGAAAGCTCAAGACAATATCATTAGACTTTTATACCTGATGGATGTTAAAAATAAAAGTAAAAAAAGAACTTTTGATTATAAGTTTTGATTTAGACAAGGCCTTTGATTCTGTTAATTGGACATATTTATATAAAATTATCAAGAAATATAATTTTTCTTTAGATTTTATATAATTAATAATGACATTATACAGAAATACATTTTCTTTTGTTAAACTTGGCACTTGTTATCAAGTTCTTTCAAAGTATTAAAAGGAACTAAACAATGTTGCCCTTTATCCCCCTTTTATTTGCCTTAACTGAACCTGCTACTTTTAATAGAGCCAACAGGTGTTTTCTTTAAAAGATACTTACTGTTCAAAAATTCATATATTTGCAGTTGATATACTGTTAACAAGTGGTAACACTGAATCTTCTTTGGAACACATTATTAAATCAACAAAGTATTTTGAAATGGTCTCTGGTATGAAATTTTAATCAGGAAAAACAGAAACTTTATTGATAAAAAATAAATATGTTCTTAAAAAAATTATAGTGGTTTTGACTGGGAAAATAACTTAAGTACGTAAGAATTATTTTTAAAAGTACTTGGAAAGAAATGCAAATTATAAAATGTTGCATACCACAATATTAGGTTTATTTGATAATTGGAATAAATGTTTTTTTTACTATGGAGGATAGGCTAACTTTAATAAAAATGATTATTTTACCAAATATTCTATTCCTTGTACAATCATTGATTTTATTACCAATTAAGAAAACCTTTAAACAATTGTGCTCAATTTTACTTAAATTGCAGTGTTTGGCATTGTCACCTCACAGCAAGAGGTTCTCTTGTTCGATTCTTGGCTGGAGTTCCTTCTGTGCAAAGTCTTCTATGCAGAGTCTGCATGTCCTCCCTGCAGTCGGGTGAGTTTTAAAGACATGCAGTAGGTATGTGTGTGTGTGTCTGTGTGTGTGTTCATTTGTGCCTTTTGTGAAGGTTGGGTGCTGGGCTGGCAACTTAACACTGTAAAAACTCTACTGCCACTCAATCTGTGGACTGGAGATCCACTGTGGTGACCCCTAATAGGAGAAGCCAAAAGACTTAAGTTTTTATAGTACCCCCAAAAGCCTAAACTAGCGTTAAATTAACAAAGTAAAAATTGCTAATTTTGTACTTTTCCTTTATATTTATCTATGTATCTTCTAAGATTTTCTACCTGTGCTGAGATTTTTAATTTATTTGTGCTAGTGCATGATAGATCCTGGTCTGTTCTAATACTGTGCATTGCTTTTATCAAGTCAATCTGTCTTAGCATATTTGTTGAGCTGTTCCCTCTTCTATATTCTTCTAACAGTGACACTTCTTGTCTTAATTGCTTTATAGTTTTCTCTCTTTGACACTTCCATGATGGTATTCAATTTCTCCCCTTCCTTTCCCTCACTACCCTGTGTTCTTCAGGTAGAACTTTTATCAGTTATTAGCATTTTTGCTATGTGAATACATTAATTGAAAGAGAGGATAATTTTGTTTTCCAATTCATTGTGATAACTTTCCTAGCAGTAGCCAGTAATGACCAAAGGAGAGGAATCTGTGTTTTGGAATAACACCTGAAATTGGCATGTTAAATAAAATTAATGAATTTGTGATATCACAGTTATAAGTTCATAATGCCTTAGCAAAATTTGCAAAATTTACCCAAAATTGCATTACCATCTTACATTCAATAATCATTTGCATCCAATTTACTTCCAAAACCTCATTGTATCTCCAGCATTTAACATTTTCATTTTTATAAATCAAGGCAATTGTACGTGGTGTTAAAATTATATGCAAATATTTCCATGTGAAGATTTTCCAATAAAGTGATGAGGTAGTTTTATTTGTAGATTTTAAATGCAATTTTTTATTCTCTTCTGAAAAGTTTTCATGCAAGTATAGAAAACTTCTGGAAGAACCTTATGTTGATCTGGAATGAATGCAGGAATGGTTAATGAGAGGCAAATTCAAATAAAGTGATGAAAGGTTAATATTAGAGGCCCAATAATTAATAATACTTTGATTTAGGAATGGGGTACATTCCTGTCATGGTATTAGAAACCAAAAGGTTTGGAGAAATTAAAAAAAAATGTATGTAATAAAGAATTACAAAGTCCACTGAACATGTGGGAGAAACAGACAAATTTAGGGTTTGTAAAACAGAATTGGATACACTCACACACCTTGTTGCTGGCTGTGACAAACTAATGGCAGAATGACTGTATACTGAAAGGTATAATAATATGGCAAGACCGTTGCACTGGGGATTGTGCAAACATTGTGGTATTTAAGTGGCTGAAAAACACTGGAAACATGAGCTACAAAGCTTCATAGAAAATGATAAAGTTTACATCACATGGAATCACCCATTACCAACAATTCAAAAGATAGATGCTAGAAAACTGGATATAGTGGTCCATGAAAGGAAGACAAAAGTAGCATTGATCATTGAAATCACCATACCCAGTGACTACAGTGTCTTGCGTACATAGAGACAAAAAGTCATAAAATATCAGGATCTGCAGGCAGAAACAAGAGTAGCAATAGTAGTAGGAGCAATGGGTTTTATAAAAAATAATCTACAATTGCACTTAGATATGTTACCAATACATGTAACCCTGTATGAATTGCAGGAGGAGTCATGACTGGCCATACTGCAGGTACTGCAAAGAGCACTTTCGGCTGACATCAAAGATTGAAACAATACTAATTACATGAACTTTAATACTTTGACTTAGGAATGGGGTACATTCCTGTCATGGTATTAGAAACCAAAAGATCTGGAGAAATTAAAAATGTATGTAATAAAGAATTACAAACTATATATAGTACAACATCTAATATTACACATAAATGTATATTGTGGAAAAACTCAAAGACTTACTAAAAAAGTATTAGTGGTTTTGTTTATTATTTAATTTTTAATTTTTAATGTAATATGTTGTTATAGACCTTGTAAATAGATTTGTTTTTGTGTTGCTGTATTATAAAAAATATTTCATTTATGTAAAATTCATTTTTTAATTTCTATACATATTAAATGATTGTTATGCAACTTGTGTTGATTCTTAACCAATGTTTTTTATATTATGCCCAATTTGTTATAATTATTTAAACTGCAGCTGATTTAGTTTTATTTTTGAAGATTGTAAAATTATTTTTTTGAAAATGTTTTATAATAATTTGGAGCTTTTCTCCCCAGGCCTCTGCTGAAAATGGGCTTCTACCCAGTTGGACTTTCCCAGTAATCATATGTCAGTGAATAAATAAAATAAAATATTTCAATTTGTTCAATCACTTTTTCTTGGCAAATTGAATATTTGCTCAGGAAAAGTTCTCATCTTTATAACTTTGTATGAAGTTGTTTAGGTGTAAGAAGCAGTAGCAGCACAGGGAATAGCACTGCCAACTCACAGCAAAAGTTTCCGCAGTTTGATTCTCAGCTGGGGTGCCTTCACTGTGGAGGCTTCATGCCTTCAGTGTGTGCACACAAGTTTTCACTGAGCACTTTAGTTTTTTTTCAGATACAGGCTGTAATCTGATTGTTAATCCTCCAAATTGCTTGTAGACATGCATGCAGTGTGTGTGTGTGTGTGTGTGTGTGTGTGTGTGTGTGTGTGTGTGTGTGTGTGTGTACATGCACATTCTGTTATAGACTGGCAGCCTGTCCCAAATTTGCTTCAATGCCTTGCACACACTGGTGTCCAGGACAGGTTCAAACACCTGCACAACTCAGGATATCATAAATTGATAGGTGGATAAAATGTAGAAGAAAAACAGGGTCATTTTTAGGGAAGACAGATGAAGCAGCAATTCTTCCATCTCATGGTTAGAATATCTGTTAGCGTTTTGAAGGAATAATTTCCAGGTTCTTGATTCTGCTGCCCCCCCCCCCCAACCCATCATATCTACTATGGAAATGACAAAACACATATATTAAATGAAACGCACACTTTAAAATAAACAATAAAAGTAATACATCCTAACAACCATCATAAAGTACTCTTCCTACAAGTTTAACTTCAGTGGAAGTTTCCTTAGAGCACACATTGATTGTCCTACATTCTATGCAAGATCATTTTCATGGTATTTGTATAAGGTCTGTAAAGGGAATACAGAAAACGAAGTAAATATAAGTTGTTTTTCATTTTCTGTAATTATAAGTGCTTAGAGATGTATTGGAGTGTACTCTTAACTGCAGCCTTGAGATGAAACTCATTTCATGTCATTTTAACAGACAGCAAAGTAGCTGGCATATGTTTTCTGTCTATCTAAAGACAAATTCTATAGCTGTGTTACTAAATCAAGCTTAGGGAGTATATAGCAATGTGAAGTATCAAAGATTTCAGTGGGGTCTGTGCCATACTTACCCTAATGAAGTTTGTAAGAATGCAAACAGAGCCCAAGATATGAACTGGATGCATCTCTCCTATTTAATAACATAACAGTGATATGGTCACATATGTATACTTTTTACATGAACAGCACAAGTAGTTATAAGATCCTCATTTGTTAACATTTTCTCAAACCATGTGTGCCTCATGTTATACCTAATGTCTTTTAAGGTATAAAGGGCTGTCTTGGTTTTTATTCTTTCAGATCATGCTAGAAAATTCTTGATCCCTCTCATGAGTTGTAATTTGGAATAAATATTATATTTGTACAGACAGATATTCCGCCTTTGCAATATTATTTAAGTTAACTAGTATTTCATGCAGGGCAAAACAAATTTTATCAAAATGTCTAAACTACATGCATACATTCAGAGGTTTATACTAAGATAAGGGCCCTAGTGGCCATGAGAAGTCTAGACATGCAATCCAAATGTGACTCGCACAATTTATATAGGGAGTGTTTTAGCGACTGCCTCTGCCCATCAGAAACATAGGTGCCAGAGCAGGGGTGAATTTCCAGTTATTCTTCCACTGGTCCAAGTTGCACTTAAATAGGGTTAGGGAGGAACTCTGCTTCACATGGACAGGGAACGTGTTGTAGAGAATGGGAATTCTCTGAGAAACACATCTGTCTCTCCAACATGTCCTATTTGTCACAAGCAAAATTAAGTTTTTTTAATTTAGAAATTCTGATGCTATTTGTTTAGCAGATATGCAGAAGGTTCACCAAAACAGGGGCCAAGGATGCCTTGTATGGCAAGCAAAGATCACTTCCCTGAAGTCTGTATGATATCGAATAAAGACACAGGGCTTTGAGGCAATTTGTGTAGGACATTGTGTTTATTCCCTGTATTATTTTTGTAAGGAATATATGTGGATGTTCCAGTTGCTATGCATGTCTGGTCAGATACATACTGAAGGGCGAGTACAGTGGTAAAACAACCTCTCTTGACAGATGCCATGCCCATACCTATAAATATAGGAAAATAGAAGGATCGAACCAAGGATCATTGATTTACAATATTTCATAATTTTTATTAACTAGTGATCAAATCTCTGTTCTTGAGGAAGGTTTGTCGTATATACCTGCTAATCGTTCAGATGTTTGGGGTGTAATTTGAATCTGAAGTTATTTGCAAGGAATGTTATGTTGAACTGTATTTTTCCTATTGAACAGTCTATGTTTAGCCTGAGGAAATCAAGTATTTTTGTTCCATCTATTCATCAACTCCTTAAAGCTTTTCTGAAGACATGTAAATCTGGCATTATTGAAATTCTTAATACTACACAATCCACTATGTTTTTTAATTTGACTGGGAGGGAGTATGCAGCTCTGAGTGAGCTACAAGAACTTGAAACTTTCCTGATTCAGCCAGCAGATAAGGGTGGAGTAGTTGTCATGGACAAGACTTTTTATATGGACAGTGTGCATGATATGCTCACTGTAACACTTACACTCCGATACAGAAGTTTGAAATGGAGAGATTAAGTATGTGCAGGGTATGCATTTTGACTTTCTTATGAGCGGGCTTATTTGTTACGATCTTTGTAGGTTTTTATAGTTTAACAACCACTTGTTGCCATGATTTATGGTTTGCCTAAGATACATAAAGATTCAGTGAAGCCACCCATGTGACTGACAGTTTCAGGTTGGAGCTGGCTTAAGGAACTTTTATCAGTGTATGTTGAGAAAATGCTGAGACCGCATCTTGACAATGTACCATCAGTGCTTAAAGACACCAAACATTTCTTACAAACATTATTTGAATGTGCAAGGGATTCTGATCAGGTTTCTAATTATTTAATGGTTAGTTTAGATGTATGTTCTTATTTACAGTCATACCGAATGATACAGGGGTTGACTGCCAGACTGAATAATCACTATTAGAAAGAAACGAATAACCAAATCACTTTGATTTGTCTGTTACATGAGTTAACCTTACAGAACAATGTTTTCATCTTTGATGAGAAATTTTATCTACAGAAGTTAGGAGCACAGTATGTGCCAACAGTTAAGCTAACGTGGTACTGACACACTGGGAATCGGCCTATATTTTAGGTGAGAATGAGTTTATCAGATGTGTATTATTTGATGATGTCTTTCTGTTGTAGGCAGGGCCTCTTACAACGTCATATGAATTTGTGCACTATCTTGAGAAGGCTACTACTTTTATTAAGTTTACTATTACTTTCTTTAGGTTTACTATGAGTTGGTCCCAAATTAGTGTTGACGTTTTGGATGTCAACATTGTTAGAACAGCAGATGGTCATTTTAGAATGAGTATGCATAGGAAGCCATGCAAGAAGAATAACCTTTTACATTGATCTAGTATGCATCCCAGTCACATTTATAGAAATGTGGTGAAAAGTCAGTGCATGAGGGCATCTGGACTGAATGATGATAATGATTGCTTACAGCAAGTGCTCGTAGGTTTGTATAATGATTTTATCAATAGAGGCTATTCTGCAAGGGAAGTTGATGGACCAGTAAGGGAGGTGTATCAAAGCTAGTGGCAGTAGAGCAAGACCATATTTCCTTCAAGTATTGACTCGAGTAATGTGTCTTTACAAGCACTAGTTGCAACATCGAGACTGTCTGGTGCCAGAATCCGCCACATCACACATGCACTTAAGTCTCTTCACAACAAGTACAAGTATGACTCTGTCATTGTCCATGTTGGTGTGAATGACTTGAGATGTACCTCCCTGGACTATATGAAGAGAGACATGATTGAACTCTCAGAGTACGTGTCCTAGGCAGGTATGACCCTATCCCTAAGCAGCATCCTACCTTCACCAAGAATGATACCACAATACCAACAAAAAATAATTGACTTCAACAATTGGCTTAGTTTCTGGTGTCATTCCAAGGGGATCCAGTATATGTCTGCCTGGGATGACATGGTCAACAGGCCTTGATGCTTTGCCAGAGATTTCCTTCACCTGTCACCACTGGGTTTGCTGATCCTGGCCAAGGCTCTTGCCTCCCACATTGTGCCTTTTTTAGGCAATGTCCCAAAAAACAAACCTTCCAACATAAAATATCTGTCAAAAAGCAAATTGAAGGTCATGCTGCTTAATGCTAGGAGCCTTAACCTGAAAATGGGCTCACTGGAGGCTCTCCTTGCACTGGAAGATGCTGATGTCTATGTGGTCACAGAAACTAGGTTTAGGGTTGTGGAGAACAACCCTGCCTTACCAGGCTATACCTCATTCCACACATTCCGACCCCAAAAATGAGGTCAGGAAGACTAAGGGTAGTGGAGTCCCTATCTTCATTAAGGACAGGCACACTTCCAGACTGGTTTGCCAGCATGACGCACTGGAACTACTCTAGGTGCAGCTGACAGTTGGCAAGTTATAGCTAGCTATAGACCCCCCTCAATGACTCAGGACACCCACTCCTCTTACCTGGATCTACTTGACTCCATCGAGGTACCTCCTAACACCCGGATCCTTGGTGACTTCTACTGCCCCACCATAAACTGGCTGAACTATTCTTGCACTAATGCACTCTCTCAACAATTCCTTGACTTTATCAGTTCTAACACACTAGATCAGCTTGTCTCATCCCCCACAAGGGGAGATAACATTCTGGACTTAGTTTTCAACAACCTGGGTGACCACTGCACCACTCTCATAGTATGTTCTACCCTGGTGAGATCAGATCTTCGGACTGTCTCATTCTAAGTTTCTATCTCACCCAACCTCCCCAGCCGTATTCAAGCTAAAAAACTTCTCAAAAGTTGACTACAACCTCCTAAGGGAGAGCATCTGTAGCTTCACACCACCGCCCCCCTCAGAGGATGCAGACAACTATGCTGAACAGAACACCAATGCAGTATACAAGCACCTGTACAACTGTAAGGACTCAACCATACTCAATAGAACTAAAATCTGCTCCTCAAGGAAACACAAACCTGTTTGGTTGACATCCTCTCTCAATAGGCTTTGCAACAAAAGGAAGAAATTGTTGTCCGAGGGTAAAAAGGAACACATTCCAAATTGGAAAAACTTCCTCCTTAGCCTCAACAAGCAAATTAGATCACTAGTGAAAACCTCCAAGGCCAATTAAGAATAAAAACTAGCCTCCAAAACAAAGGGAAACCATAAAGTCTTCTTCAGTTACATCAGGAACCTTCATGACAAAGCCCAAGTTTGTTCCAAATTAGTACTTAACAGAATCACTTACACTGATCCTGTTGACTTGGCCAACCTGCTAGCAGATAGGTTCAGTGCAAACCTCACCCCCCTGTCCCCCCAAAAGTCCTTTTGACATTCCTGATACTTGTCCCACACCTCATATCTCCATAGATCAAGTGTTGCAGGCCCTATCCAAGACAAAGAACACAGCTTCCATGGGACCCGATAGCATCCCGGGATGTATTCTGCACCATCTCCAGCAAGAACTGGCTTCGCCATTGAGCACCCTATTCAATCACAGCCTAAGTACAGGCTTCATTCCAGCAGAGTGGAGGACTGCTATTTTTATCCCCTTGCACAAAGGTGGAGCCACTACTGACCCTGGAAACTATCACCCCATTAGCTTGACAAGTCTGATCCGTAAAACCATGGAGTGTATTATTATGTTTTTCATAAACAAGGACATAGGTAGTCTGGAAGCAATTGACCCCAACCAGTTTGGATTTGTCAAGGGCAAATATTGCCTGTTGAACCTGGTTGACTTCTTTGAGATTGTCACCAAGGTCCTGTATGAGGAAAAGTCAGTGCATGCAGCTTACCTTGACTTGGCCAAGGCCTTTGACACAACCACCCACTCTGGCATCATCAAAAATCTAACCCACTTTGGCGTAAATCCCTATCTCATCAGGTGGGTGGCCAACTGGCTCACTGACAGGACCCTCAAAGTCAAAATAGGCACCTCCACCTCTGATGGCAGAACTGTCACTAGTGGAGTTCCCCAGAGATCTGTCCTGGGACCCCTACTATTTGGTATCTATTTCTAAGAGGTCCAGGCAAAGGCAAAAAGCCTGTGGCTGACCAAGTTTGCAGACAACTGGAAGTTGGGTGCTGTCATCAACTCCCCAAATGATGCTAGCATACTACAAGAGAGTCTCACAGCAATTAATAACTGGTGCCAAAGTCATGGCCTCAAGTATCATCATACCATTCGGCAAAAGCACGACCCTTACTGATTACCACATCAATGGCAACCCCCTAAGCACACAACCTGTGGTGAGAGACCTGGGCACTAAGGTTGATAACAACCTCACATTTGACCATCATGTAGTGGCAGTAGCCAGAATAGCCTTTTACTTGGTTCGTCTCATAAGTGAAGGGATTGCATCCAGAAAAAAGGAGGTTATTATCTCTCTGTACTCCTCCCTCATTAGACCTATAATTGAGTATAAAGCCCCATTTGGGATGTACCTCTCGAAACATGTGCATAAACTGGAAGGGCCACTGAAATACCTCACAAAGAGAATCCATGGCCTCCAGCTGAAATCACTATCACTCTACTTGGTATCATACAGATTGCTCAGGGGTGATCTGTGTCTAGCCTACAAGACAATCTTGGACCCTGCCCTGCTAGAGATGCTCTGTATCCATAAGTCTAAATCCTCATGTACTACCCGCTCAAAAGGTCTGAATCTAATATGCGACATCAACAAAACCTGCTGGAGAGACAGGTTTGTCTCCCAGAAGCTGCCCCGTCTCTGGAACAGACTTCTTATACATATCAAACAGAGCACCTCACTGACCCTCTTCAAGTGCAACCATGATGAGTGGATGGGAAACCACAAATTTGTCCCAGGGGTTCCACCTGTGTCCCTCATTGACAGGGGTGATAGGTGCTGACTGAGGTTTCTTTCTGGGATAAACTCTTAGATAGGCTTGTAAGTGGCCCAGGGCCATTAGCTTACTAACCGCCTATGATCCTATAATAACAGAGTTCCATTTATTATTCAAGTGATATTACACTGGTATGTAATGTTATAGACAAGAATTGCCCTATTCTTATGGCTGAAGATACAATTAGATGAATTGTAGAAGATTAACCCATGTTCTGTTTCAACAATAACAGGTCGCTGAAATGACAGCTCTGTTATAAATGCAGTATTAATGTGAATAAGGTATCAGAATGTAGAGATGCTTTTCCTTGTCATTCTTGTAATACTTGGAGGTACATTTGCTCAGTGAAGCAATTTATCCATCCAGTTACAGGGAAACAATATCTACCCAAGCTATTGCAGTAGTATAGATTTAGTTTATTTAGCATCCTGTACTACCTGCTTCTGCTTCTATATAGGAAAGTTGAATCGCTATATAAGAGAATGGATTTTAGAACATCTATATGATATACAGAAGTGTAAAACACCTAATGCTTTAGCTAAGCACATCAGTTTAAGTGTTTCACATGTACTTTATTTATGGTGTTACAACTTGTTGCCAAGGATTTGAGAGGGGGTGATCTTGTGAATAAAACAAATTGTTGAGATGAGATGGATAATTACTTTGCAAGCCAACAAGAGCTTTGGCTTGAATGAGGTTGTGCCTTTAAAACTGGCATTGAAGTCATGTGGTCTATTGTACTGATTGATTGACTGTGATATATATGTATATATATATGTATATATATATATATATATATATATATATATATATATATATATATATATATATATATATTAAGATGTGTTATATTGTGTCCTATGGTCTGATGAAGCACCAAAGGGCATGAAAAGGCTTATGTATAAAAGTTTTATTTGATTTTAAGCCATGTTGGTTAGTCCACTGTTTTATCATTGATTTTCTTACTATCTTGGACACAAGTTGCTCAAAGGCTAGGTTACTATCTACATGTGTTCCATGATCTCAGACTGGTGAATCAACTTCTAGGAGTGTTTTATTAAGAAGCAGCTACCCAGGGTGGCCGCCTTCCCAAAAGGTACTATAATGCTTTTCTTGGCAATGAGTTTTAAGCTATGGCTTTGGCGCCATGAGTTTGTCTATGTTAGAACTTCCTGAAGGGCATTTTCATCTTGGCGAGTATTCAATGACTGCTCCCAATTTGCAATCATTTGAGAACTTGGTTAGTCAGAGGCCTTTGACATCAGAGCAATAGATGTAAAAGAGGAGAGGGGCCAGCACAGATCACTGAAGGACTCCAACCTCTTTGTGGAGGCAGCCTCACAGATCCTAACGTCTCGGGTTATATCCATGAGCCAACCAGCTATCCAGTGTGTTATAAAGGGAGTTATGTCTAGTTCCATAAGTTTGTGGAGAATGCCCAAGTGGAGCATTGTATCAAATGCTTTAGCCAGATCTAGGTAGGCAGTATGCACTTTTTCCCCTCATCCATTAGTGATCTTTTCAAAGACATGTATCAGGTTCATTAAGCATGACCTTCCTTTGACAAAATCAAACTGGAATGTATCCAGTGTCTGGTGGTCTCCTATGTCCTTGTTGACATGGAGAGCAACACTGGAAAACCAGATGAAATAATGAAAGAGGGATTTGGCACAACAAGAAAGCCGTATAGTAAAGAAAGTGGTAAAATAGTTGGCTGATGCTTTGTTGTAAATGTGTGTGCGCATGCACACACACATTCCATTTTTTTTTTAATGCGTGTTTTGAAGGCATTTAAGACTTTGCTCAATAGTACAGAGTCTATCTTCCATATTCTTAACTCCAAAACATGAACAGGTACAAATAAGAAATTTTGACACGAGGAGTATGTTTCTAAAATCTAGTGCTTATAAAGTAGTAGAATGTAATGCTATGGTAATGTCTCTTCAAAAAAAAAAAAAAAAAAATACTCTTGTTTATCTTACATGTGTAATCCTACCATCTTCATGTCCCTTACATACCAGACTGCCATTTTCCCAATTTTGGTGACCCACCTTGCTCAAAGAGGAAATGATCTACATAGACAACCCAAGAAACACATCACACCATTGATACTCTTATGGGACTTTTTTTCCTGCCTTCTCCAGTTTGTGGACAGAGGAGATGCTTGGTGGATTTCAGTGCATGAATACAAATTATTCATTTTTCTAGCATTTTCTGTCTATCCTATAATTTCAGCCAGCTTTCCACAAAGTTAGTGCAGACTTTAACTTTGACTACATCTTCACATCATAATCTAGCAGTACTACAGCACTGCAAAGGCCATGTGAGTGAGTGTGGAGGGGGAATACTGGTAGAATTAGCATATATCGGAAGAACATAAAGTATAAGGGAAAGGCAAAATAACTGGTCGATGCAACCTAAGTACAGAATATCAGCGTCTGTCCTCTCAGTTGCTTCATGCTGCTTTTTTTTCTTTGTGCCATTCTTCTTTTCCTGCCAACCATTAAGCCTCATCCCTTGAGACATGACCCCGTTCATTCCATAGTGGTTGGCTGTCTTCCATCAGATCCTCTAGATCATGAGCCATCTGGAGGGGCCATCACCCAGACAACATTTGATGTGGAGTTTGTGCTTTTTCAGGCATTCCAGCTATGACAGCATTTTGTATGAAAGGCCCTAATTCCTCCACCCTGGTTCCTGATGTGGGTACCACATAACCCTAAGGGCTACCAGTGTCCATCTATTTTCTCAGGAATGTTTGCTAATGTACTGCTATCTAATTCAAGCTCAACTAGGGAAGGCTTATAGTCTTAAAAGGTCAGTTAATTAATGCATCCATTCATCATCTTCATGCTTGATGAGCTCAGAGTTGATTAAAAAACAAGGAGGTACAGGGGGCACAGTATTCTGCATGGGGGTTGCTAGGCTTTGCCCCAACACAAGACATTTTTGATCATTGGTCCATTCAGTCTAGTAGCCTTAACCAATGGGCTTTGATTACTATTTACCTACCAACCTGCCCATCCATCTATCTACCATGAATGTCTACCTGTTTGCTTGACATTTTGCTAGTCTTACTCATCTGAAGATCAATATTCTAACACGAGAGTGGAATTTATCTAAGTGCATAGTAAAGATAAAGCTTGCTGAATCAACAGTTTAAACTACATTAGTTTATTTATTTATTTTGATCTGACCGCTCTCATGACCATCTTGTATACCCCACTCAGCCTGCTGTGATGATCAGACTTGTTCCTTAGGGTGTGTCTTTAACGGTCCATTGATTCTCTGGGTGCAAGAGCTAGGCTTCTTTATTTCTGTATGTTGTGCCATCCCGAGTGTGCTTGTATGTGCCTGAGGAGTACTGTACAATGTGCTTATAGTGTATTGTCTATGTCTTCATATGCAATGCAATCAAAGCCCTATTCCTCAAGAAAACAGCACCTTCATGTGACCCTGGTGTACCAGTATTGCTACTGAGGAGCCTGCATTTGGAAGCCTAAGAATAAGACAGCGGGCTACAGCTCTCCATTTTCTACTCCTTCCCATGCCAGCTCCGGCAGGTGCTGGAGCCACTAATGGCACTTGGGTTGCCTGAGCCACAGTCAGAGCTTGATTCTTCCATGCCAATGGGTCTGACACTAAGTAACTGCTCAGGGCGAGGTTTTGTTTGTGCTGCTGCAGCTGGACCTTCATACTGTAAGTGGCTGCATTATGCATGTTTGAGCATACTGTAGCAGGTGTTCAGTGATGAATAAAACACAGAGGCAGCAGAAAAACAGATACATCATGACAGCAATAGATAGAATCAGTAGGCTAGCAAGACATTTAAACAAGACATAAAGCTGTGGTCCACTTATGTTTTGCACCTGGATTCCCCACATTATTAATCTTCTGGAGCATATCGCCCAGCACCTAAGATATTTAGCTAGACAAGAGGTGTTTTGTTTTTCTTTAGCATGTTTTGCAGCTGAATTCCTGGAGTCTTAAACTACTGAAAAATGCCCAACAGGGCCCATTTTTATCCCCTTAATGTGCCGTGCAGTTAACCCTTACCAAACATTAAGTGAATCCTTCCTACTCTGGAAGAAATTATTTTATGTCTCAACCATCCCAAAACTGGCAAGAAAGAGAGACTTTGTAGCAGCTGCCCTGGGAGTTTTCCAGCTGCAGATGGCACTTTTATGGGTCCATGTCCATCTTCAGGGGTACAGACATCAAAACTACCTGAGCAAATGGGCATTCTTTCAAATTGACTCGTACCAATCTCACATTCTTGTTTATCTGGGGCTCAGCTAGAGAAAGTCTATCTACTGCTTGCCATGTTTCCAGTAATCTGTGGAATATGCTTTCAATCCTCAGTCTCCTCCTATCTTTGGAAAAAGAGGATTGTCATATCCTGCACTGATTTCTGGCTGCCTGTAGCCAATGCATTGCCTGGTTTGCTGAAAGACATGTGGATACTCTGCTCTGTACTATGAGTCTTCCATTTATCAGAGTACTAGACAGATATATAAAAATAGACATATGAAGTCACTGCAAATAGAAAAATAGGTTAAGACACACACATATAGAGACAGAGATGAAGGGGCTAGATTATGGAAGGATCAGAAACCATTATCATTTATTTACAGTGTCCATTATTTTCCAGCACTTGGCTAGGTAATATTTTATCTGGGCAGTTTTATTAGGGCAGTGCTACTTCATAACAGGGCCATTTAATAATCATAATCTGATGATATTTTTGTCACTGTAAACTATAACACACTGGTGGTTAAGTATTTCACACAAAACTGACATTTGCATTGCTAAATAAGCTTGATAAGTGGAAATAGCAGAATTTAGAAAAGGTATTTCTTACCAGTTACATGCACAGACGCTTGATTTGCATACATGGCTTCACTCTTTTCCCTTTGCATTGGTTTTAATTATAGTTACAGCTCCATGACTAATGTTCAGCAAAGGAATAACTGACAGGAAGTCATTATAGCAGTCCAGTTGTAAAACTTAATCACAACAGGTCAGTTGTAGTGCACATTTTCAACTGCTTACCAAAACATTAATAATGCTGTGTGGTAATTATTGTAGTCCTTATCTTTCTTGCATACCAGGTTAAAATTTATGTCTTGCAAAATGTAGAAGTAGAGATGCATAAAATCTAGTTAGCTTTCAATTTATGATGAAAAGATTTTAACAGCATAGTTTTGTATGTGAAAAGTCTGAGAGAATTGAGCAGATTTGTTGTAGAGACGGTTCCCCTTTACGAAACAATGCAAGTCGACATGTGCTGCAGATAATTATGAATCATTATCTCTTCTTTTTGCAGAAGTCGTTTTTGTGGAGATCCATTAGCATACTAATATCAATTTATTTTTGAAAGGCACATAACAAAACGAACCAAATAAAAATGATAACACAGTAATATGATTTAACTAGCCTTTAGCCCCCCTCAATGCCAACAAATTTACTTTAATTCCATCTGCAAATGCTTAACACATTATTCAGTAATTACACATCAAGTGCTGCCTTTTAAATGTTCATGTTTTGATGATGTGATGTAATACTTTAATGCATTTGCATTTTAATGAAACAAAATTCAGTGGAAAGAATGTCCATGAAACATTTTCATAACACAGAATTATTAGCATGGACCACCAACTGAAAACAGACAGTTCATTTCCAAAACTGTGCAGTTCCTGCTGTTACGAATGTTCTGATATGCATCATTAAATTTAATGAAGCATGCTGCCTAATATCTGTATGCCCAGAGTTCTTTTTTACCATATACACTCTAAGTACCCAGAAATCACCCAGTTATATTGTCCATTGACCTTTCTGTTACACTTCAGCTTTGACTGTAACCTCATCCTAAGGCTTGCATGCTCATATTTCTAAGTATTATTCATCTGGTAGCAAATCACCATATAACAAGTCTTAGTCTATTTAAAAACACATAAATTTAATTATGATAATTTTTCTTCATATATTCCTTGTCCTTAATACTGCATTTCAGATAGAGTACAACAGGATGTAAGGTATTATAAAAGTGCAATAGATTTGTGATGAATACATGGATTTCATAACATACAACAAGTGTTGGACATAGTCCACAAATGTGCATGTACTGTCCATGGTGAAATATTATTTAACTCCCTGCACTTATCCTCAAATTGTGCTTACTGTTCTATTACTTAAACATCTTATGTTCCATTTTCATTCAGAAAGATCTTTAATCAAAGTGAATGAACGGTCCATCTTTACTTTGAGATATTACAGGATGGTTACAGCACTGTAGAATACATATTTTATTCCATGCCAAACTTTACTGATTTGCCTAACAAATGCTCATAAAGCAAGCAAGGCAAGAATTAAAAAAAAAAAAACAATAGCTGCAGTACATAAAACTCCTATTGTATATTTCAAATCTGCATTCTGTTTAGCAGGTTAAATTGTTTTTGGATTGTAGCGCTTTATTCATATTTGGAGTAGGATTCTGTGTATATGCAAAATGAGCCACTATCATTATTTGCAAATAAGAAAAAATAAAAATTAAAAAAAAAAAACACAGAAATACCACTGTCATTTTTTTTCCAAGTTAAAAAAAGAAACACAGTTCCAGTGTACCTGGAAATCTGTAGTACTAAGCTAATGAATAAATGATTCAAACATTTATTGATGCAATCATAAAAGTGTTTTGCACACATTGGGTACATTTCAACTTTACAATGCATAATATAAATTAAATGAAATTATCAATAGTAACTGTTAACCAGTCCAGTTACATTTCATTTAATCAAAAAGTCATTCGGGTTTTCTTGGTCTCATACCTTTTTCTTTCAAAAGTAATATTAAATTATTTTATAATTTTAGGGTCTCCATTTTTCCAAACCACGTTGCCTTTTTCTGTAACAGTATTTTTTATTCTTGTGATGTAGGATTTATTTACTTGAGAATGCAGCCCAGAGATTTACTAAAGCAATGCTTGGGATCATTACTGACATTCGTTTTAGCACACTGGCAAAGGCTGCTGCTGTGATTGCCAAACTTGCCATTTGAGAGAAGGCTATTTCCTGAGCATCAGTTTTCATGCTCTGATAAACTGAATTTTCTAACACTAATGCTAGGATGCTCAGCTAACTTAATTAAAAGGCCACGAGAAATGCATTTCTTATAGTGTTTATATGGTCTGGTCAAAAAATGATTTCAGCTTATTGGATGATTACAGATGACCTCCCACAAAAACATAGAAACTTTACATTTTACAGACCAAAAGCTTTGCATAATATACATATGTTTCAAGTTACTATTTTGAGTTCAAACATAAAACCCCAGCCAATATTTTCAACCTTTGACACAAAATCTTAATCTTCACATTTTTGTCTTAAAAGGAGCTTTATTTTTATGCAATTTTATAGAATATTAAGTGTGACTAATATTAATGTATTTGAATGCATTCAAAGTCTTCTGTCCAACTATATGTTAATGCTTCATTTCCCATTTTTCACTCATTTTGGTTTACTCAGCTATATTTTAAGTCATAATCTGATAAATGTTAGTTAATTAATGCATGCTAATTCATGCACTGAAGGATACATAATATACAAGCAATTATTTATGTATATGTTTATGTTAGTAGTTAAATAAAACCTAGTTCTGTGCATCATACACACACACACACACACACACACACACACACACACACACACACACACACACACACACACATATACACATGGCTTCCCAAAACATCACTAAGACTACAGCAGACAAAGACTCAACTTGCTGAAGTGAACTGCCTGATGTTCATCTCCCTGATCACTGATTTCAAAAGGAAATCATTACCACTGTGTACTTTTTAGTAGCCTACTGGCAGTGACTACCATTTCTGATGTGTTTCTTTCCTGTTTCTTTCCTTCATGAAGGTGAGACTATGGAGGTGGAAGATATATACATATACATTAATACACACACACATATATATCTATAATATTTAGAAAGCTCTCCCATACTCATGAAGGGCACAGAAGAGATTACCTCCTCCAAAATATATTTTTGACTGGGTTTGCAGTTTTGACAATTTACGGTCAGGTTGTTGACTCCTTCTTGGGATGGAATTGCAGCTCAATGATTTGTACATAAGCACACACATACATAGAAAGGTATAATTATATATTTATACTAACACATGTAAATGCACAAACGTGTAATGGAAAAAAGTGTGGGTTTTTTCAGGCTTCACCTTTGACTTATGCTTGTACTGCTTTAAGATTAGGTCTACACAAAGTTAGTTTCTCTTGCCATTTTGTATTATTCATCAGCATAGGCTCAGTCCAGTGTTGCCTTGTAATTTCTTGGTGAAAGTATTCTGAGACCATAACTTGTGGCTGTTGATAGTTTTCACAAATGATGGCCTTCAACATCTTGTAGCTGGCCACTGTCCAGTCATTAAGTTATAATTACCTAGTGTTTTTATAAGGGTGTATGTCCTTCCTATAGATTTCACTGACTTGGGGCTTGCAGCCGGTAATTACTACTATAGATGGTTTAAGTACACCAAGTGAGTTCTCATCCTACATATGTTTACACCTCAAATTGCCATCTGCCTAAGACTTCTAAGTTTATCACCAGGAGTTCATATCTGAGTATCACCAAGTCAACCAAACATGCTACCATGTCATGTGAACATACAAAATACCATCAGCACATTGAAGCAGACTTTGGGAGCTCCTTGTTTGCATGCTAATGTGGCACTCTGTGATTGTCAGCATTTACCGATTACCTCAATTATCTTGATCTTTATCAGACTTTAGGTTAATCATGGGAATCCTTGAGTAAGAGAACTAATCATTTCTCTTACTGTTCATTAGGGTAGAGCATGCCCAGTGGAAAAACTGACAGCCATTGAGAATGGCAAAAACCATAAAAAACAATTTAAAGCAAAAAAGCAGGAATAATAAACACAAGAACCAGCATCAAAGGAAAAACGAAAATGTAAGAAAAAAAAAACCAATACCAAATCTGCTTCCCCACAAGAGGAGCTTAAAGAAAACGGAGCTAAACCAATGGGAAGACATATCAGTTTTGAACAAACACGGAGCAGATTTTCTCACTCTGGGTACATACATGCCTGAAATATATACCACAGAAAAACATGTAGACTCTCAGTATCACAGAATCAGGCAATAGCAAAAAAAAAAAAAAAAAAAATATATATATATATATATATATATATATCTAAGGAACAAAAAAAAAAGAAGAAATGCAGAAGTGGGGGATGCCACCAGTGGCAGATCACACAAGCCACAGGCAGCACCCTATCACAGTTATAAAACAGATAAACCATACCCGTGGAAAGCCTTCAAGAAACAAATGCCACAGCACAGGTTAGCTAGAAGACGCATGCAGTTCCCAACAGAAAAACCTGTCAAGATGGCACCTGAGATGTATGGTCTCCCAACCAAAGGCTTTGTTGTGAAGATGGGTAGGAAGATCTCCACATCCCCCAAAACATAAGAGAAAGTGATTATGAGTCACAATGCAAAGATTCTATAGAGTAGCAGGTCTATTGATGGTGCTTAGTGCATTTCAATGCCTCATCGTGTGCCCATTTGGTCACAAGGGATGAGAAATTATTCCACAGCCATCTGCCATGTGATATGTAGTACAGATAGAATCATTACCAATGCACCTTGAAAGAACCCTAGGTTTGTCCATTATGATAACATACACAAATGAGTAGCATATGTGAGAAATTCATTGAGAGACTTGCACTGAATGGCAATCCAGTAGGTAAGCATGCCATAAAGCAGACTGGTATATTTCAGCAAATGGTGTTACAAGAAGAAACAGAGAAAGATTGACTTTTTCTCTTTCACATGTAATTTAACCCTTGTAGCTCTGAATGACATTCCTGTCCAAAGCTGCCTGTGGTTTCCTAATGGACATAGGACTGAGAACATAAATAGTAGCAAAGCATGTGTTTTGTTTGTTAAAGGGGTAGTTCAGGTACCTGGATTCTTTAGGATGTAAGCAAGTTCTCATTTAAAAAGGCAGCAGAGAGAGTGGTGCTCTGTACCATTCTGCTCAGCATTCATCTGCAATGGAAGCACATGGACCTTGCACAGATTGACAACTGCATGTAGACTGCTGGTGTATATTTTATTGTAGTGTGATATTTAAAGTTATTTTCCTTGCACATTAAATATCAAATTTAATAGATAGTCTTACCTATTATTTTCCTTCATAATGCTCTTTTGTATGGGAAGCGCCATGTCTCCACTGTGCGATATGCATTTTTTTTGATGGCATGTTCAGAAATTATTGAAAATACACTTAAATAAGAATTCTGCTATTTCTATGCATTTTATGTAGTCCAACACCATTGTTCTAGTGACTGGTACAGAGATGTGCATTTTGATGAAATTATTCATGGATTGTTCATTGGTCCTGTGGAAAATGATATTTCAAGCTCTGATCATGGCTAATGCACAGGATGTTATGTGCATTGCTAAATAAGATTTGTATGAAACTGATAACTTTTTGGTAAAGTTCAGATATTACTACAGTTAGCAAAATGTATGCAATATTTTATATGTAAAATAGTATTTCTTTAGATTTATATTTGATGAATGACATGTTTGTGTAGTAGAAATGAGAACAAAGATGGAGGAAAGATCAACATATTAATACGAATAGATCTTTACTTAACTCTCTGTAGTTAAAGTAGTTTTACTACGTACAGCCTTACATATCCAGGACCAGATATTGTAGCCTGTAGAAACTCACTGGTTTACAGTGCTGCATTTTTCAAATTATTTTGTACTGCATATGCATTGTAAAATGTTTTTTGGAATACCTGTTACTATTTGTCTGCAAATTGTTTTGGTACTTTTCTCCCTGGGCCTCCATTAAAAAGGAATCTAGCACAGTCAGACTTTTCCAGTAAATGAATGAAATAATAAATAAAATAAATATTTTATATATATATATATATATATATATATATATATATATATATATATATATATATATATATAGATAGATATGTATATTAATACACACACACACAGGGCCCATTCAGAATGCTGAAATTCAAAACTTCGAAACCCATATGATCGCAGACCATATGTTCGAAGTTTTGAAATACCGACATTCTGAACGTGAAATCGCATACAGTGCGGACTGGGAGATTTCCCTTGTTCTCACTGTAGTGCGATCTCAGAGTTGGTATATTTAAGTAGGGGGGGTGTGGGGTGCAGGAGGACGAAGCCCCTGCTATACACAGTTTAATGTGTGTTTTTTTATTTTTACAGATCTAGTTCCCATTTTCGAACTTTCAAATGTTCGATCATATGGTCTCGGCCATATGAATTTCAAACATTTGAGGGTTCGGTTATGTGAAGTAGACCCATATACACACACACACACACACACACACATCTATATATATATATATATATATATATATATATATATATATATATATATACATACATACACACATACAGAGAAAGTAAGTAAATCGGTCATAAGTAAAGATCCATTAGTATTAATATGCTGATAGCTTGATGTATCCTGCAGCTGTATTGTCTGCTGCTAGTATAGTTGATTTATATAGTTGAGAGAGAGAGATATTGAAACTTAGTACAGAAGAAGTATAGTTTACCAGCCTTAAGGGTAGTAAACACTTTCCTTAATAATGAGCAAATCAAGAAAAAGGGAAAACTAGTTGATTTGACATTTGTTTATCAGGAAAGTCTGACTAGGTCAGAAAGTGCCCATTTTCAGTGAAGGCCTGAGGAGAAAAGCCCTACAATCACTATTGTTCAAAAATCAGTTAGATATTGTAAATCATAAAGTATCATGTTACACTACAAAACATAAGAGCGAAAAAATATTGTAATGAGAAAAACAGAACATATGTTTCATTGTAGAGTACAATGTAAAACAAATAACATGCGTTGGAGGGAATATGTGAGGAAAACCTCAGTCATATTATTTGTTATATAGATTAGTATGCAATAAATGAGACCGGAGAGAATTTGAATAAGATATTTAAAACATATATTAGAGATGACATGATTAGAGACAGTAAGGTGAAATTGAAAGAGGTGCTCATATTATCGTTATAGAAGGAGGAAGGATGGAGAGAAAAGGATATCACAAGAAAAATGGAGGGTAGGGTGTTTTCAGGTACCTTAGGTGAGTAGGGAGAAAAGAGAAAATGGAGGGTAGGGTGTCTTCAGGTAGTTTAGATGAGTAGGGAGGAAAGAGGTGGAGGAAAGGTCTGCAAAGATGACGTGGATAAGGTAAGGGAGTGGGGTAAAACAAATAAAATAAGTGGAGAAGTAGGCTGGAGAGGGTTGTGAGGTGTGGCTTAGGTTGAAGGGGTGAGTGAAGTTTAGTTTAACCAGGACTGGAACAGAAGCAGGTCCAAGATTTTGTAAAGTATTGTTTTAGGGAGCATTTAAAGGTGGGTAGCTTAGAAATAGTTCTGGTGGTTAGAGGTAAGGAGTTTCATTTATTGCTACTGAGTATGAATACAGGCTTTGTCCAGGAGATTTATTTTGTTTATTTCCGGTGAGAAGTTGTTTGTCTTCTGATATGAGAGTTCTTTTAGGGAAATACATGTTGATTAAAGAGATAAGAGATGGGCAGGCTAATGGTTTTGTATATGATTTTATGTATTGTTATAAGCTGAATGTAGGAGAGGTGGAAAGGAAGTTCTAGCCAGCTAAGTGTATGCAGACCTTTACAGTGATGAGTAAAGAAGGATGAATTAGTAGCAAACTTGGCAATTTTGTTGTAGCAGCTTTCAAGTTTGCTTTTTATGGAGGATTGCAAACTGAGTAGGGAGGGGAGAAGGTAGGCTTTAGCTAAAGTAATGTTTGTGGGTGTGCTCAGAAGTTGATTGTTTCTGTATAGCATGTCTAGTTTTTGAATTGTTTTCATGATATTGCTTTGGACATGAAGGTCAAATTTAACATTATCATCTATTATGACTCCCAATAGTTTGGTGTGGTGCCATTTGTCAAAAATATTTGAAAGATGCTTTGTTAGGAGTGTGAGTTTTTGAGGTAAAGAGGAGGAGTTTGTTTTTTGGGGGGTTGAGTAAGAGTTGTGCTCTTGTAAGCAAGGTTTTGGTGGAGATGGCAGCTTGATGAATGATTTCTTGGAGGTGTGTTTAGGTGTCTGAAGAGCAGATGATGGGAGAGTCATCTGCATACTGAATCAAGGTGCCTTCACAAGAAGATGAATGTAGGTTATTGATAAATATATTGAATAGTAGAAGGCCAAAAATGGATACTTGTAGAATTCCTGTGAAAGTGGGAAGGTATGCAGAGATGGATCCTTGCTATTTTACAGCTTGTTGATTGTTGGCGATGTAGCTAGAGAACCATTGAACAGATGGAGATGATTGGTAAAATAG